>NW_019028986.1:202500-687500 GCF_002105155.1 Lobosporangium transversale | reverse complement strand
TCTCTCCCCCCCTTTTTTTTCCTTACTTTACTTGTAGCAGTCAGGAGAGACATCTTTGATTTCACGGAAGAACTTGGATAGATCCTTTCACTTAGAGCTATGCTTGTTGAAAGAAAAAAAAAAAAAAAAAAAAAAAAAAAAACCTCCCCCCCCCCTTTTCATTCTTTCAGGCTGAACTCATTTGGTTTGTTACTATTTTTTTCCGGATGGATGGCGCCTTGACATTTCGGCTTCTGCTCAACTACAACAATCAACAATCATTTGAAGATTAAAGCTCAACTACTGTTTTGTTTTTTTTTTTTGTTTTGTTTTGTTTTTTATCTTCTGCTGAATGTTCTCAGTTCCTTTAACGTTAATGCATTCCACATAACCCGCTTTGAGAACCCTTTGGTCCTTGTTTGTTTTTTTTTTTTTTATCGTCTAGGGAATTTTTTTTTCCAAATAAGTGCTCTCAGCATATGAAAATGAAGAGCGACCTTGACACCATTTCGCCATTTCCCTCAATCGATCGGACAGTTCCAAATGGATAAAGGTAAAAGACAAGAGACAGTAGCGAATAATTATGTATATATATACATTGACTATCATAAACACACACATTCACGCGCGCAAGAGTGAGATGACAATCAAGAAATTTCAACATTACAACATTTTGTACTGTTACACATACTTGATGACTCTCAAACAAACAATAACTTGCTCAGGTCATCACTTCCAAAGGTTTCTCATTGTCCTGTACCCTTGTGTTGGTTGGCTCTCTCTTTTTTTTTTTTTTTTTTTTTTTGTTGATCCTCAACATGTACAGTATAACTTAACATCAACGATTTTGTTAGTTCGTTCAACAGAAATCTTCATTGTATGATCCTTTGGAGTACTACAATGGCCACCAACATAGCCTTGTTCAACATAAAAAAAAAAAGCGAATCGGCATTTTCATAGAACTTGATGACCAAAAGATTTGTTAAAAAATTGAACTACAGACTGAAAGGTCGTTCTCTTTTTTTTTTTTCTTTCTTTTTTTTTTTTTTCTTGCAAGGTGAGGAGGAGATGCTGGAGGCCTACATAGACTCTACGTTGAACCCTGTTTGTTTGTTTACATGTGTTGTTCATTAAATACTCATAAGGGCCTAACAAGGCATCACGATAATGCAAGAGCAGGAAACCAAGAGGTTTGATTCGTTCAGGAACTAAATTACAGAAGATAATATGGTCCAATCAAAGCTCGGAAGCAACAATAAACAATGCACCCCAAAGCATTAAAACATGGAAGAGTTCATTTTTCATACTTTTTTTTTTTTTTTGGCAATTGAGGGAAATGATGGCACTATACGCCATCTGTGCTTTGCATAGCGTGCACATGGCAAAAAGAGAGTCGGAAGTGATCGTGAGCAAAGAGAGACACTTCGATATTAAAAGAAATTACAATTTCTATTAGAATCTATGGAAAGTCCAAGGCGCCGGATGAATCGTTTCTTTTTTTTCCTTTTTTTTTTTTTTACGGTATCGTGATAAACTGGTATGCAATATAAATTTCATTTGCTCTCGTTCGGACGTATGATGGTTGAGCATGCAGCTTATCCATGAAGAAGTTGTAAAAAAAAAAAAAGAAAAAAGAAGAGTCTCTACCATTCATCTCCTTTCTTGTAATAATGCATATGTATGCTTTTTGGACATGACAATGGCGCCCACGCCATGTCAATCAAGTAATCAATATCCCGTTCTATAGCGGACTATATTATCTTTGTGAGCTGTTGCTGTTTTTCCAAAAGTGATAATTCCCTGTTTCAGTTAACTAAAACTCTTTCATTTCTGTGTTAAATGAATGTAGAGTGAAGGAATTTTACTAAACTTTATATTCCAAAGTTACGTTAAACTCACGTCCATTTCTTTAACTTTCTTTCTGCATTTGGTTCTATTCCACTTTTTTATTTTTTATTTTATTTGTTTCCCAATCAATCCTTACCTTCCTTTCCCTCATCCTGGAAAAGAAAAGAAAGAGGTGGAGAAGAATGTTCAACCATACTTGCATCTAGGCCCTCTTGGTTTTTTTTTTTTTTTTTTCCTCGGAAGTATATACACCATCCAAAAGTCACACACAAATCTGCAGCTTCGAGGGATAGTAAAAAAAAACTATGGTGGATTTGATAGCTTTTGGTTGTTCAAGGACATCAATGAAGAAGATGGTAAATGCAGAGCGATTGATCGGCTTGGATCCAACCCACCGGGTCCTGATGAAATGCTCATATTGGTCTTTGTTTTTTTATCACTTTTTAATGTGAAAATATACTTTTGTTAAGCTACTTTCTTACTCAGCATGTAAACATGTGTCAGGATCAGGGGGAAGGAGAAGGAGGATTGGCTTCTAGGACACAGCATTATAAAATAAATCTTTTTTATTGTTTGGTTTTACCCCGCTTGTCTCCTTCCTTTTTTGACAAAACAAGTTCTGGCACTGGCTGTTTCAAGTAGCTGATACAGAAAACAGTACATACTAAATCTAATGTAAACTAATGAATAAGACTGAGTTATCTGTAAACAAAAGAGAGCTGATTCTCTCTCCACAACAAAATATTGATGACTCAACATATTACATATTACACACAAATATAATTGAACATGTTTCTTTCCCCTTACTCAAAGGAAGGATCCTTTTTTCTTTTATTCTATGACTTTGGTCTCTCGTTGTCAATTATCATTGATGTCTCTTTATCTTTTAGGTCATTTTCCCCTGTTTATCATTTTACCTAGTGATTGGAACCTGAGAACTCATCATTCACCCCTATCCCACACGCCAACGATATGTCTAAATTTGCTCACACATGAAGAACTTGGCAGAGATTACATTCATACTCGTTGGTCATTGGATTGTCAAAAAAGCACTAGCGTTTCTTTTAAAAATGGATCTTCATTGTCAAGTTCTGCTATGGACCATAATTTTTTTTTTTTTTTTTTTTTTTTTTAAAAAAAAAAAAAAAAAAAAAAAAAAGAGTATCAAATAAAGTATAGGTCTAGAACTTTTGGTTTTTTGTATTGTCTCGTTAGGCTTGTTTCTAAAGACAGAATTGGCCATTGCTTGGAAGACAATCATGCTCTCCTTCCTCCTTTCGACCATTTTCATTAAAAGGTGTGCATGTGGATGTAATCCCATGAGGACATGGTACGGTAAAAATATTGATCATCTTAAACTATGCACGCGATCGTCAGATAGCTCGCTATATCATATATATATCATATAGATATATATACACCTTGGAGAGCTCATGAAGACAGAGCCATTGCGGACAGATCACCTCTTACAAACGAGAATGGACATTCGGAAAATGTAAAAAAAAAAAAAAAAAAAAAAAAAAAAGAGCTTTGTTTAATGTTTATCACTGTATACATACCCATGCATCATGTTATAAATATATTTACACCAGACAACGTCCTGTAGAAGCGGGGAGCTTATTTTTCCTCGTTACTTTCGAGCCTGAATCTAGATTTCTTTTTAAAATGTGTAGAACGACAGAGAGTGAAAGATAAATAATAAAGCTAATTTCAAGGAAAATTAGGCCAAAAGGCGAGTATACCGTATATAAGAAAAAAGGATCGGGTCTTTCATTGGAGATGAAATACTTAAACTGGGGAACTCTGTAATGCGTATTCAACAAATTCAAAGCGCCGCGCACTTTCTAACAACGTTTTCAAAGGAAATTTTCGGAAGCCTAGAAGGTGCTTCTGCTCTTTCTACCCAATAGGAATGGGAGCAAAATAGTAAAGTATAAACCAATCAAATGCCATTCATTTATTCTCCGGTTGGACCATCTCCTCAGTAGTCGTAGACAGACGGAGTGGTAAAAGACTAGAAAAATCTTTCGTAGGATGTATATACTGCTTTATCTTATTTCATATACTTTGAAATGATAAAGATATACGAAAGTCCCTTCCTGATAAAGATGTCTCCTGAACAGATGAGTGGATTCGCTTTTAAACACTGGGTATGGGCTTCCTGATTGCATAAATGAACAGATTTATGTTAAGCAGAACAGGTATGATGAAACTTTGTTCTATTACCGAATGTTTCATTCGTTAGAAGCATTTTCATTAGCATTGTCCCTCGACAATCGATGACAATCGGTTCTTTCTGCCTCTCTCACTGGTTTCACATCGATCCATCTCAACAGCGTTCCAACCAACCATGATTAAAGGCCCAATATTCATGTCCAGGCGTTCAGTAAAATACCTTAGTAAAGCAATTATCCGGCCGAAGATATGGGGATGTCTAGTCTACGTGTATCTTGCCGCATACGATGCTATTGTTCTATGCATAGAAGAACTTTGTCTCGTGTCGCAGCAATTGTTACTGGTAAAAAAAAATAAAAAAAAGATCTTTTCACAAAAACAAACAATGCTCTTGAAAGTATATGTTGTATATATATGAATATATATAAATATAGTTGTAACATCATTCAGTGTTTTTTTGAGTTTTGGAGACATGTTTTTTTGTAATACGAATCAAAGTGGACTTAAATCTGACTTTGGCCTTTAGGACCCTTCAAGCACGTGCTTTGGAAGCAGAAATTATCTATCCCCACACGTTTTTTTGGACGCTGTCGCACAGCCACTGTCGGAAGAAAAATCGTTCCCAAACAATTAAAAGTTAATTCCTATCCTTTCATCAAATACTGAAATTGTGTTTCACATCCTTAGTTCTTGTGTACAAAAGTGAGGAGTAATAGCTTCAAATTGCAAATCCGTATATAGGGCTATGTGATAGCTCATCACAATATCAGGTGCTTAGGTTGATTTCATGGGAGGAAATCGTGTGGTCCCCTGTCTCAAAGCGGCTTATTTTAGCTGGCTGAAATGGCGCCAAATAACTATTAGTAACCTACTTTATCCCGCATGATAAAGCGCAGCCTTACTCGAATAAAGTGATGGCGGCTCAACAGTCGACGATAAATAAAAGATCTTACTGGCCAAGTCAAGATCCAGTATGGTTGTTGTTAGAACGTTATGAAATATAAAGCCAAGGATAAATGTCAAAGAAAGAAGATGAACAAGTTGTGAATGAGGGGCTGTCTATGTAATAACTAATACTAGTTAATATGCCACTCCTCCTCCCCTTTCCCTAAGCAAGTGAAGGCAAGTCAAGGATATCTACCACGTTAGAAGAATATCTCTTGGTACCCTACCAATGGGTACTGATTAAAAGAGTGATTTACCTTCATAAGACATTTACAAATTGGGCAGTCCAAACTGATGCTGTTCAACCGCAAGTTACATCGTATGCACGTTGCGAAGAGGCATTAGTTTACGGTAACATCTGGATGGACTGATATCAAAATGATACATCCCGCTATCTTTCGGAAACTAGAAATATTTACAAGGGTCGGGTGTGAGTGTGTATGGACAAAGCGTTAAGACCATATCCTGTGAGTGACAAGTGAATTACAGCATGTGCTGACTGGATTGTGCTAATGTGCTTATCATCACCATCACTTTTCTTAATTTGGTCACAGAATAAGTGAGGCATCATGATAGCAAGCATAGTTGCTATAGGCATGCGGGGTTCAGGTCAACCCGGCTTCAAGCGCCAAAAAAAAAAAAAGAAAAAAAAAAATGTCAGGAACGCTGAGGAGGTATTTCGGAGCCTAACCATCAAACAAAAGATTTCTTCATCCAAGAACCGTCGAGCGACAGAAGCACAAGAAAAGCTGCTTGATATTGAGCCAGGGTGTCGACGTCCTAGAGCAAATAGGCCTACCACGACACGACATGTCAAATGAATGGCTATATATTTTTTTTCTTTGAAAACGCTGAATACCACATGACCGCAACTGAACATGATCATGGCATCGAAGAAAGCATGAGGATGAGAATATGCGTGGATTACAATAGCGATCCTGTGCACAGTTGGAGGTATACCTGAATACATGACCCTATTCACTTTCGACTCCAGTGATTTTGGGCCACATTCTTGTCTTCATATTGTTGATGTCTAGGGTAGGCCTAGAGAGTTATGCCTGGACAGGTATCAACTTCTATAATATTTCTTGGAGGTCTTCATGGAGCAATCCTATGAGCCGCAATGGCTCTTGCAGTCATGAATCAGTGGATGGGTTCATATATAGTCCAAAGTGGTAGGCAACTTTCCATTGGGATACAATGGCCAGGTAAATATACTCACACCTTACCAAGTCTTTATGGCCACCGCACCTTTAATTTCAGGAATCATCTGTTGGTCAAACAAAAGCTTTATTGCTTAAGGGGGGTGAATTTTCTCACTATAATCATGTCAAACGTAACGCGCGTCTGCCATTCTTTTTTAAAAAGCTTCTCCTTTATTACATTCTTTTCGTCAACAGTGACAAAAACCATCTCGGGATTAACACAAAAAACAAATATAAAAGCTGCATCTTTCACATCATGCCCTCTGACGCTGACCAACTTGTAGAAATGGGATTTCCCAAAAACCGTGTGTATGAATAAGTAGAAAGGAAGAACAAAAAAAAAGTCTCATTTACGCTCATAAGTTTATCCACTTCTTACAGGTGTCTATTATTATTATTACTTAGTCTCAAAGCATTGAAGGCAACTAGAAATGCAGGTCTACAACCTGCCTTAGACTGGTAATATGGAAACGAATACAGTGATATGTAGGAAGAAAATGGAAAGTATAAAAATGAAAGAGAAAGTGTTAAAAGACCTTCTCATTTTATTCCATCTCCTTTCCTTTCTCTTCGCCTTTTCTTTTCTTTCCCTTCCATCCTTCCATCCTTTTTTTTTTTTTTTTTTTTTTTTTTTTCTCAGGTTAATGAAGCACTCTGAGGATCCAAATATCGATGATCCTATTCCCGAGCAAGTGGGTGGAGCTCTTGGCACAGCAACTTCATCTGCGGCAGCAGGATCTGAAGACTCTCAAGAGCAGGGTATGTTGTTGGGCTTGTTCTTTTCTCCGATGTGTTTTCTTACTCAAAGTTTATTAACTGCAGACTTTTTTTTTTTTAAAAAAAAAAAAAAAAAAAAAAAAAAAAAAAAAGAGGGGGATATAATCCAAGATGGCGAGCAAACAGCTCAATCGCTTGTGTGTCAGGACTGCGGCATGATCCTTCGAAATTGTTAGTATCACGAAAAGTAAAAAAGTATATGATTTAAGTTGATTTCTACTTTCATTGCCTTAACCATATAAATTTTTTTCCTCCTCTTTTCTTAGCGGATGCTGCACAGCGCCATGCCATGCGGACAGAACACGTCAACTTCGCAGAATCAACTCAGGCGATTAAGCCACTAACAGAGGAGGAGAAAAAAATTAAGCTTGCAGAGTTGAAGCAACGGGTAGCTGAGAAGCGTGCAATGAAGGCCCAGAGTGAGAAAGAAGACCAAAAGATGTCGGAGAAGATTCGTCGTAAGGCGGGTCAAGATTTAACAGAAGTAAAGGCTAAACTTGAAGAAAAGGAAATGAAAAAGTTGGCTGAACAGAAAAAACGAGAAAAGGAAGAGGATCGGTTGGCAAAGGCTGCCATCAAGGCTCAGATTGAGGCCGACAAAGCAGAGAGGGCAAGGAAGAAACAGGAAGCTGCTGCCGGATTTCTACAACAGGCTCAAGCTCAAGCTCAGGCTGCTGCTGCTGCCGCTGCCGCTGCCGCTGCCGCTGCAAAGACCAAGGTCTACACTGAAACTCGGTTGCAGATCCGTCAACCAGAAGGCCAACAACCTATTGTCCACAGTATGTTGAGTTTTTATTTTTATTTTTATTTTTTTCTTAAAAAACACTGATCATTGTCTCTTTTAACTGATCATATCCTCAAAACAACCTTCATTTCATGATCTTTTCTCAGCATTCCAAGCGTCGGATAAGTTGAGTGTTGTGTACGACTATCTTCGTCAACATCGACAAGGTAGCTTTAAGTTGATGATGACATTTCCGAGGCAGGTGTTGGACGGTGAAAATCTGGACAAGACATTGAACGAGTTACAGCTTGTTCCTTCGGGTACCTTGGCTGTCACTTTGAATTAAGAATATGTATAAAAAAAACTGGCTTCTTAGGGTTTATTCATGATCTCAGCATGAATGAATTTTTTGCTTTTTGTTTCTTTGATTGATTGCATGATTCTTTATTGAGTGTTCGTTTACAGAAGATGGTCGTTGTCATATCATAACGTTTCGTATATTCTTCTTCCTGCTATGGTTAATAATAATAAAAAAGAGCATGTATCTCACAGATTCTGGTTGCAGTAGCCAGAAAAAAAAAGATTGATGCCATTTTTTATTCTCGCTATGCACCATGATTTCCTGATCCCGGAGATCCTGGAGCTGGCGCTGCTGATGGCGAAGATACACCAGTGGCTGCTCCAGCTCCAGCAATACCAGACCCAGTCCCCTTGCGAGTGATCAATGACTGGAAGAAATTGGATAGAGCTGCAGATTCCGTTTGACCATTGGCTGCAGCGGCGCCACCAAGTGTGCCAGCTGCTCCTCCACCTGCTCGAGGGACGCTACCAACACCGATAGGCGGTGGTCCTGCGGATGGTCGTCCTTGTTCCATCATTTTCATAAAATTAGTTGTTGTCAGTCCTTGATCTGTCAAAGCGGGACCAATCAACCCTGATTGAGTACCTCCTACTCCTCCATTGGGCTTCTTTGACACAAGTCTCTTCAAACGTCCTTCAATATCATCTGCATCATGTCCATTCACCCCAGCTCGTGCTCCTGCACTACCAATAGCTGAATGCGCTGATGACATGGATGGTGGTGGACTGGAATGGTGACTGTTGAGCATGGCATTGTACCCAGAGCCGAGAGGTCCCACAACAGGGGGTCCATGGTATCCACTCTGTACACCGTGTGATCCAAGACCTCCACTCATAGCAGATGTGCCATTAGGACGCTCATTTGCACGCTGTAATTCAAGGAATCGGTCCAAAAATATTTGATCATCTTCTGCTGTAATTAATGGTTGTATCGCTACCGGCTAAAGATCCACGAAGAAAATAAGAATACAGTTAAGCATGTCAATGGTGATGCATATTATCCTATGTTATTGTTGCTTTAATGACTCATCATATAATATTTCAATATTCATATGACTTACCGCATGACTGTGCTTTGGATTTGTGATAACTTCCTCATACACCTGCCGAGCTCCAGCTGTGTCTTTATGTCCATCTGTCTGGTGCTGCTGAGCCCCTCCTTCAGCTGCCTTCATGTCCATGTCCCATCCTTCTGCTACGCCCTCGCAGTCAAATCCATTCCTCAATACCTTGATCTTTCCAATTGTGTCCCAGCCAGCAGGAACCATGACTTGATCACGCTCCACAACCTGTGCACGAAGTCTAAAAGGGAATAAGGAAGGCTGCTGCTGCTGCTGCTGCTGCTGGGTGTTAGCGCCGGTGCCACTGCTGCTATGGGTGGTCTGAGGAGTCAAGAGTCGATGAAGGATATATTGACGAAGATCAGCAAACGTATGGGGATGATGAATTGAGGTATAAAACAGACTTGCGCCGTCTATTATTAATGTTAAAAAAAAAAAAAAAAAAAAAAAAAAAAAGGTTAGTAATGATAGGATTAAGGGACGTCTAATTGACGAAGTCATATTTGTATGCACCATGTTTGGTCGAGTCTTACATTTTAAGCAGATGGTTCTAAGAGACTGTTGGATATAATCGAACGTCTCCTCTTTGTAATCCAACTCGCGTTCCAAGATGTTGATATGATCGGACTACAAGTTTTCAATGCAGGAAAGGAAAAAAAAGGAAAAGAAAAGTATCATTATTATGAGTGTCTCCCCTTGATTGAGGCAAAAGTAGACGTAACTTTTTTTTTTTTTACTTTTGTGCAGACAATAACGATGGGTACTCCTGTATTGTTGGTAAGGCAACCCTCAGTCAAGGGTAAGAGTACAGCATCAGTGGATCCAAGACCAAATGTTTGGCTTTCACTAAAGGTTGATGCTCCATTGGCAGATTGTGCTTGAGGCTCAGTATATTCTTGAAGGAAGCGGGTTACTTAATACCAAAAACCGAGAACAGATGAAATAAAATACAAAGAGAGTTAAGCAAAAAAAAAAGAGAGAGGAAATACACAACATATGAACTCAGCATTAGTTTCTTTAGTATCCAGAGACAGCTGTGGAAACCAGCCAGCGAACACCATGTGAAAGAATCGCTCAACAATTATTTAGTCGTGACAGAAATAATCATGTTACATGAAAAAAATAAAAAAGTATGTGTGAAAATGTGATCAGTCAAGAGACTAAAAAAGTCCTTGATCCCGCCCAACAAGTGAGCACAGAGTATTGGGACAAAATAAACAACAAATATTGAATGAACGATAAAAGAACGTGGGTTGCAACGCATACTTGTGAGATAAATAAAAATGATCGAAGCGACAGGTTGTTGATTAGCAGGTTATAGTCGAAAGAATAAAAGCAAAATACGTACACTTCTCCTGGAGCTCGTCCATCAATGCCTTTCCTTTGCTCCATGCCACATTAGCTGCGGTTCCTTCCTGACAAATCTGCTGAATGGCAATTTCAAGGACTCTGACCCAGCGCTCTAGCGTCTCCATAAATGTCCATGGCTTTGACCAGTCCAGGACGATTACCACAATCGAATCCGCAATAGATTTTGAATTGAAGCAATACTTGAGTAGCGCATGATAGCTCTTGTGCGATCCTGCAATCTGATATATACCCAACCTAGCCACAGTGTCTATCAATGGCGAATGATGGTATATAACAAGAAGGAAAAAAAAAAGACGTGAGTCGAATACCATTGCTCACAGTTCATTATTCTTTCCTTATCAAAATGAGAATTTTTTTTTTTTTTTTGGTCAAGTACCTTCATTCTCCTCGTCATCAACATTCCAAAAAGAGTAGCTAAGAGCAAGGTCATTCTTCTTTTGTCCGTCTGTAAACATGTTATCTTCGCCTGTGCTGGTGCCCATCTCAACCATGACGGGTGCAGAGCCATTGCCAGTGTTGGTGGCTCCATTGGGTCCAGAGGGAAGGACACCAGCTCCGTTGGAGCCATCAGCATTTTTTGCAAGAGTGTTCGAGGATGAGGTAGTTGTCTTGAGAAGTTCAATCAGTGTTGACTTTCCAGAATGAGGATCACCAAGGATGATGACATCTTTTGTGGGCACAAGGCGTGAGGACGCGACGCTCTTGAGCAAGCTGGACCAGACTTCTGTACCAGTGCCAACGGCTGTGCTTGTGCTATTGGCTTGTTGTGTTCCTGAAGCTAAAGCACCTGTGCCGTTTGATTGTGTTGATGCAGTAGCACCGCCAGCAGAGGAGTGTGATGTAGTTGATAAAGCTGCCATTCAAGGTTTTCCGCGTGAATTAGCGAGGGTTTGATTGTGTGAATGTAAAAGATGAAGAGAATATAAAAAAAGAAGATATTCAGGATTCAGGGGAAAGCTGCTTTTAGCTTTGTTTAGTTCTTTGTAACTTCACAATCAAAGGCAACTGAAAATAAAAAATGATCTTTGTATACAACTGTTGAGTAAAAATGTAAACCTCAAAAAGAAAGTATTGATGAGTTGAAATGAATGAAGGCAAGGCAAAGCAAGGCAATGGAATGCAACGGAATTCACAGAAAAAGGAAAGAAATGAATATAAAAAAAAAAGATTTGTGAAACTTAAGCCTTTTAGTGTAGTCTCCACATGGAAAAATTTAATGTTGCATTTTACAAAAAATAAAAGATCCATTCTCAAATGTAGACCATTGCAATGGATTTTTACTTTTCTTATTTGTATAATTTGTACAATTTATTTCAATAACGATATTTGGCCTGCCTAGCTTGTAAACCTGCATCTGTCTCAAAATTGCAAATATTGAAGTTAATCCTGCTTCCTTATCAAGGGGTAGTAAAACAAAAGCCTTTTCTTCCTCATCAAGGAGACCGTGATCCAGAAAGTGACCGGGAATATGACCTTGAGCGAGAGCGAGATGATGCAGGTGAGTCAGATCTTGCTTTTGATCTGGAGCGCAAAGGCGATCGCGATACGGACCTATTAGGTCTCGAATGATAATCCCTGCCCTTTTGGAGACGACGGCTTGTTACGGGCGATCGTGAATGAGACCTTGAGACTGAATGGCCCTTGCGTCTCCATGATTTCGATGCAGGCGAACGAGAACGAGAACGGGAACGAGATCTAGAAGGAGAGCGGGAATGTGAAATAGAACGAGAACGAGAACGAGGACGAGGACGAGGACGTGAAGAAGAAATGGAACGCGACCGTGAACGGGATTCTGAAATAGATCGGGATCGAGATGTCGATGGCGAATAACGTCTTCTTTTCGAACGTGGTGTCCGTGAGCGTGAGCGTGAGTGTGAGCGGCCTCGTCTCTTATCAGAATCCCTTTCTCGAGTAGAGTGCCTGCCATTATTGCGTTCGCGCCCTGAATCTTTTCCTGATGATACGGCAGTTCTAACTCTTTCCGCTGCTCTCTCTGATGCTTTCTGGGCCCACTCCTCTGCAGCCTTTTGTTCTGCGGCCTCTCTCTCTGCAGCCTTAGTCTTAGCAAGCGCAGCAGCAGCAGTTGCCTTTTCTAAAAGTGCGGTCAACTTTTCTCTCAATGCGTTGACCTGTCGGTCAATCTCTTCTTCATCCACTCTACCAACAGATTAGGAAGGAAAGAAAGAAAAAAAAAAAAAAACAATGGCAATAAGATATAGAGAATCTTCAGTGTTTAAATACATTTAAATGAACTACAAAGTCCTAACAGATACACAAATATAAATGGCAATACATACCCTTCATCTTCGAGTTCATCCTGCAAAGTCGCACATTTGATCTCTATCGATCGCTTCTGTTCATGCAAAACTAACTCAGGATTGGGTTTACGAATCTTGGGTTCATCTTCATAGGGATCTGACTGATGGAATTCATTCCTGCGAGTCTTCAAATGGCCCAGATTACGCACAACATATCCATTTGTGCCTGATCCACGAGCTGTGCTAAGTCCAATTCCGTTATAGGACATATTATTGTCAATCCCAATTTATTTCGTGAGTTTTGTCGATGAAAGAAAAATAAAGGTAGATGATGTTTTAATACTAGTAGCTCTTTGGTTGCTAAAGAAGGCAGGAAGAAAACCACATGCCCTCTTCTAGTCTTGTGCACAATGTCTAAGCCACGAAGGCTGTGCCTCTAGCCTCTAGGAAACAATGCTTTAGCCTTTAAACTATTCTTTATTTATTCATCCATTGGAGTATTCAGCAAGTGTTCAAGGCCCAAGAACTTAATGGCATTGCCACTAAGTAATTTTGTCTTCTCTTCATCCGTCAGCCAGCGAGCCTCCTCAATCATCTTGCCCGGATGAAGTTCACCCAAGGGGAAGGGATAATCGGATCCCAGCATGATGTTATCAATACCCATCTTCTTGATCAAGAACTCAAGGGTCTCTTCATCATGCACCAGAGAGTCAACAAAAATACGATTCAAGTAGGTCCTAATTTCGAAAACGGATGAATACATGAGGATTCAATTTCAGAATAAAAAGACAACAATACGTGCTTTCAAAGAAAATGAGCTTTTTTTTTTTTTTTTTTTTTTTGTCTGTTGCATACATTGGTCCACTCTTAGTGCGGGTGGCACAAAGATCCGGACGAACATCAAACCCATGCTGAATACGTCCAACGGTCGCAGGGAAAGATCCACCTCCATGAGCAAATGAGACCTTGAGCTTAGGGAAGCGCTCTAATACTCCACCCATCACCATAGAGCAGATCGAGATGGTAGTTTCACATGGCATACCCACCAACCAAGGGAACCAGTACTTTTCCATCCTTCCCTTATTTTCCATATCCCAAGGGTGTACAAAGATCGCGGCATTAGTCTCCTCACAAGCTGCCCAGATAGGATCTAGTTCAGGAGCATCTAAGTTCCAGTCATTGATATGGCTTCCAATCTGAATACCAGCCAAACCAAGCTCTTCACGACAACGTCTTAACTCTTGAACAGCAAGTTCAGGCGCCTGCATAGGTAATGTCCCCAATCCTACAAAGCGCTTTGGATCTTCGGCCACTACCTGAGCAATATGGTCATTTAGATACCTAGCCAAATCCAACGTGTGTTCTGGACGAGCATTGTAGCTGAACATGACGGGGACAGTCGACAAGACCTAGAGTACACGACAAATAAACTTTAAGTATGGAGATGACATTATAGACTCAGTACCGTGATGTGTTCTTATCTCCGTATGAACATACCTGGACATCGACATCTGTTGCATTACACTCCTTGATACGTTGTTCTGAAGACCAACAGTTGCATTCAATGGTTCTAAAGTTCTTTCCATCCATCATCATGTTGGCTTTTCCCTAAAACGAAAGTGATAAAGTTGGGCGTTAGTTAAAAAATCCCTCAGTTCCTACATGAAGATTTTGAACGAAAAGGTCTTAAAAGACTTACTGGTGAAACATGGTCTAACTGAATCCAAGAGCCATATCCATATTTCTTTTTCAGGTCTGGCCAGTGCTTTGGCAGGATATGACTGTTATTGTAAGTGAAAAAATATACATATTATTTCAATTAACTATCGTCAACTATTTCAGCTGTTGTTCAGGAAATAGCGAGAGAGTAAAAGAGAAATGTTATTGTTATTCCAATTACGTGTGCATATCAATCTTGAGGAAGTTTGTGTTGCGTTTGATGCCCTTCTGATCCTTTTCAGCCTGAATAGCAGCAGCAACGTCTGCGTGGTTCATTCCAGGGGCAGGGCCGGGTTTGGTATCTTCCTTCATGATATAAATAGGGTATGGGTGTATGATCAGCTATAAAGTGCTAGAGATGATGAGAGTAGGACGAAATAATGGCAATGGTAGTTATTGTTGGTGGCCGGTCAAGAATGTAGGCAGAGGTTATTTTTTAACAAATGGAGTTTAGAAGAGAGAAAAGATTACTTGGGCGATCGCCGAAATGCCCGTGAGAAAGTACTGTTCCCGTGATGATAAACTTTTCATTGGTTATCGAACTGCCCAGACGAAGAGCACAGACAAAAACTACCTACAATACACAGTCCCCCATCCTTTTATACCATGCTCATGTTGCATAATATATTTTTGTGTTTAACAGCTAATTAAAGAAAAGAACAGGTACAGTTCAGCAGAAAAGCTTTCTAGATACCAGTCTTTTTTATATGCTGATACAAAATATCATCAGTAAGAGACATTAACATCTTTTTGGCTATTGGTTCCCAAACGAAAAAAAAAAAAAAAAAAAAAAGACCACGTGCAAAGTTCTAAAGAAAAGTTAACTATGATTGACATGCGTGACCATTCGTTGAGCTGTCCGTCCATAGAGTTGTGCTTCTACGACTGTAGAGAATGGGAAAGGCGGCATTGCAAAACCCCTTTTCTCTCTGCTTTTCTTTTCACCCTTACTTGCCCTTATTTTGTCACATCACTTTCTACATATTCGCTTTTCTAAACCTTTCCCCTCTTTAAACTTAAGGAGAGCACACTGGAAAGCAAAAACCATGCTCATTGATAAAAGATAAAACCATAGTTAATAAAGGCAATAGGGATGTCACAGCAGGCGCCATACCATAGAACATCTTTCACAGCAAAGAGCGTCAATACAAATGTCATTGGCAGTCGTAGCATTAACGGTGTCATTAAGCCACTCCCATCTTCAGAGCGACCTCGATCCATACCTTCTACCAGTGGCAGCAGTTTCCTACCTGCACTGTCATCATCATCTTCTTCAGTCACCCTCCCTGAAGCTGCCCCTAGCAAGACGAGCCGCATCTCAGGCGCCGGGGTGGGGACCAAAGCGCGTCCTGGAGGCGCTCTATCATCATCCAGACCAAAGACCGTCTATCACGCCGTAACCTGGAAAGAGAACCTGGACGCGTTCAACAGGCGACTCCGCAGAGGGAGTCTAACTCTGGATACAACTGCTCAGGAAGCTGAACAGCAACAGCAACAGGCCCAAGCTCACCAGCAAGAGCAGGAGCAACAGGACAAGCAGGAGTTATATCTAGATCTTGCTGACACACAAGGTACACATTCATTCACGCATGAACAGTAAAAACAAGATCCCGCCTGCAATCCGTCTTCCTTAATCACTTTTTCACTCCATGCAAATATTGCACCCGGCTTTATTTCTACTGGGTATAATTGATCTTGGCACATGTATACACTATTCCTTGCATTTCTTCCTGAGCTTTTATTTCTCACTCCACCCGCCCCTTTTTCTTGAATTTTAGGAGCATTAAACTCGGGACCAAATGAGCGCACGCTCCTTTTGGGAAATAGAAGAGAAACACGACATGACCATGCCACCTCGTCAAACACTATCAGCAAGCATTCAACTGTAGCTGGAAACATGATCCATGGCGTCATCAATACTGTAGGCTCACTCTTTGACTTGAAAAAACCATCATCTGCTATCCCTAAAGCCGATGATAGCGACTATAATCATTACAGCAGTAAAGGCTTTAGACTTGATGGACAGCAACAGCAACAACCACAACGTCTAACCGGCAATCATAAAGCAGGCTCGGTATTTCCAACACAGCTCAATCCAGCATTAGCGGCCACCAAATCGCCAAAACTGGGAACGATCTCTGGCGTGTTTGTGCCGTGCGTGCTCAGTATCTGGGGTATCATCCTATTTCTGCGATTTGGGTTCATTATTGGTCAAGCAGGGATCATGGGCACGTTAGCTATGTTCGTTGTTGGGTACGCGATTAATGTCTTTACAGCCATGTCACTTAGCGCCATCAGTACCAACGGCACTGTACGAGGTAAGTTTCAAAAATATGTCATAAGTAACCTTGTCCATGCAACAATAAGAAATATGTATGGTGGTACGAAACCAGATTACGTCATAATAGGCCTTTGATCATGAATTTTTTTTTTCTGTTGCATAAATAGGTGGCGGTGTGTACTACCTGCTGAGCCGTAGTTTAGGACCCGAGTTTGGTGGAAGTATCGGTCTGATCTATTTCTTATGCACAGTGGTGGGATGTGGAATGAACGTCCTTGGTTTTGTCGAACCGCTGATAGCCAACTTTGGTGAGACCTCAGGGACTGTTTACAGAGTCTTGCCAGAAAGTTCGGTTCGTTTTTTATTTTTTTATTTTTTATTTTCATTTTTTATTTTTTCGAAGAGTTCAAGAAGTGTATCAATCTTCTAAATGTATACGAACTATGTTGCTTTTTTTATACAGCTATGGGGATTTATATATGGGACGATCTTGCTGGTTTCTTGCACATTGATCAGTCTCGTAGGCGCGAAGGTAATGAAGAAAGAGCTATCAGTCATTTTGAATTATTCAAGGCTGATGATTCTATCCATGATATATTATACTGATATATTTGTTTTTTGTAGCTATTTGCTCGGTCATCATTGGTCTTGGCGGTGATTATTTTACTTTCAACTTTATCCATCTTTATCTCCTTTGCAATCGTACCACCATTCTCACATTTGGAGCGCAATATTGTGTACACTGGATTCACTTGGGAGACCCTCCAGGAAAATATGTGGCCCAAATTCACTTCCGCTAATGGACCTGAGGGTGTCAAGCAGAGTTTCCAGACCGTATTTGGTGTCCTGTTCCCTGCCTGTATTGGTATCCTTGCAGGTAAAAGACTCACAAAAAAAAGAGAAAAGATGATCAAGGATGTTTTCTGATGACGGAAATACATATCAATGATTGTTAAACATGTACGATTTCCGCCCTTAAAAAAAGGCGCTTCAATGTCGGGGGATCTAGAGGATCCAAGTAAATCTATTCCCAAAGGAACATTGTGGGCAGTAGCATCGACATTCTGCGTGTACACATCCATCGTTATTTTGATGGGCGGATCGATTTCCAGAACTTCTATGCACACAGATCTCAGCATTCTTCAAGATGTAAGTGCCTGTAAATTGTAGTTTCTCCATCTTATTGCTGTCGTTTTTATTATAGCAACAGTAAATACAAAAATTCACAGACATGTGGTTTCACTTCAATAGGTGTCAATTTCTCCCCTCTGCATTGCATCTGGAGCTCTAGCCGCTTCCATATTTGCCACGTTAAGCTGTGTGATTGGTGCAGCCAAAATCCTTCAAGCAATAGCTCGAGATAACTTGTTGCCGCTTCTATCCCTCTTCGGCCAGGGCACACCCAAGACAGATGAACCTACATTGGCAGTTCTTTTGACCTATGTCCTTTGCCAATTCTGCCTGTTCCTAACGGATATGAACGCAATTGCGACTTTCGTCTCCTTGATCACGCTCTTGACGTATCTTATCCTCAACTTGGCCTGTTTTCTCCTCAAGATTGGGTCTGCTCCGAACTTTCGTCCCAGTTTCCGGTTTTTCCATTGGTGGACGGCTTTTGTGGGGATGGTTCTCTGCGCGATCGTAATGGGATTTGTGGATCTAGGCCAAAGTCTGTTAAGTGCCCTTCTGACCGCTATACTCTTCATCTGGATCCATTACTCGTCTCCTCCAAAGCGATGGGGGGATGTGACTCAGAGTCTGATCTATCACCAAGTCCGCAAGTACTTGCTTCGTTTGGATTCAAGAAAAGAACATGTTAAGTTTTGGAGGCCTCAAATCTTATTACTAGTTCACCACCCAAGATCCGAGTTTCAGTTGATTCAGTTTTGTAATCATTTGAAGAAAGGAGCACTCTATGTATTGGGACATGTTATTCAAGGGGATTTGAAGGATGTGTTGCAGGAATACAGAAGACAGCAAAATAGCTGGCTCAAGTTTGTTGACATATTACAAATCAAGGCTTTCGTGAACCTGATTGTGGCAGATAGTGTCCGGATAGGGGCCAGAAATTTGTTGATGGGGACAGGGCTGGGTGGCATGAGACCTAATATCGTTGTCTTGGGATCATTCAACCTCCAACGATACCATAGAGAGAAACAAAGTGAACAAGAGTGCCGACAGCGGCTGCAAGATGTAGAAGCGCTATACCGCCCCAAATCGCCGAGTGCGAAAAAGGAAATAAGTTTTTCATCGCCGCACCTCCAGACAACTTACACCAACGCCAACATCAATACTATGGATGACACCCTTATAAACCACACGCTGCTCAACATCCCAACAAGCCTCCCAACTGATAACATCCGTGTGGAGGCCCCAATCAGGATCACAGACTATGTCTCAATCATCGAAGATGTCTTGTCGCTTAACAAGGCTGTTGCGATCGGATATGGCTTTGAGCGCCTAGAATTCCCTGAGGAGCATAAGAATCCTTTTTGGCAGTTTCTTAAGCCCTGGTCAAGTCACAGCCGCCCTGAATCTCATTCGCTTCCTCCACAAACGACATCAGCATCACGTTCCTCATCAACCCATAAGGGTGGAGAGACCAGTGCGAAGAAGAAATATATCGATCTTTGGCCTATGCAAATGTCTGTCATGCCACTTCAGTGCTTCGACTCTAACCTCTATTCGGGACCGAAAGGAAGGGCTTTCTCGGACTGCTCCAAGCGAGCATCTCGAGATCACAGTTCAAGCTCTATGCCCTCTAGTATTGGCGCTACGGCCCCTGAATCCAGCTCGACCAATTTCGAAACATACGCTATGGTCCTCCAGATGGGCTGTATTTTGCATATGGTTCCCCAATGGAGGGACAAGTATGTGTTGCGGGTCATGGTCTTTGTCGAGTATAGGGAAGATGTAGAAGAGGAAGAAAAACGATTGGCAGCATTACTCGAGAATTTGCGCATTCCTGCGGAAACCAAGGTCATATGCCTGGATGGTGGGGACAGTGAGACCTACGAGAGACTTGTCAAAGGGATAGAGGCAGCAGAAACCAATATAGATGGACTAGGCGATGAGTGCTTTCTGGATGAGTACGCTGAAGAAGAGACTGGTGTTGATGAAAGAATCATAGTGCCATCACTGACACCACCGTCAGATATAGGTGAGGGCGAAGGAGGTCACTCGTCACTATCTCTAGTAGCTATACAGCACCAACAACGCCCCGCGCCTCGGGAGAATCTAGCTCCACCTTCATTGGTTAATAGGCCGGCTCTCACGCCTTCAGCGTACAGCTCTGCCTCCCAAGCATTACTACCAGCTCCTCAACGACGCCGCACCATCTCGTATCCCGTGCAGCCATCCTCTTTATCGCTTTCAATATCGCATTTTTCTTTGTCACAGCGTCCACAAGGCCCTAATGCCGCTCTGCGTGTCAACACTGCGCTGTCTCCTCGTCTGCGTTCAGAATTAGTTCCTATGGACGTCGCATCTGCGTACCCATTGCCATTTAGAAGCACAGTATCATCATTAAGAGGTTCAGCCGAAGCAGCTGAACCTACCTCATCTAATAACCCTCGTCTTGGCACATCTGTTCCTTCAGGAGGTTCCATAATGAACTTCCGTATCGCAGTACCATTACCAAGAAAGTATTTTGACTCGACGAACGGAGGGAATTCCTCCTCGGAAAGCGATTCGAATTCTGAAAATGATGACAATGAGGATGAGGTTGAGGGAGAAGAGGATGATAACTATCAAATCATTGAATACACCAATAAAAGCAACAACGAGAATGAGAGCGATGAAATAGCTTATAGTGGGCGCGAAACTTATTCACCACAGCAACAACAGCAGCAACAACAGCGACAGCGTCCCTTAGCACAGAGCGCGTCGTCATTAGCTCAAAAACTCCGCCGACAACATCCATTACATCAAACGCCGACGACTCTGTCATTTCAACAGCAGCTACAAGCTCCTGCATCGGCGTTTGCACATACCTTTTTAGGTTCAGAACAACAACCACCTTATGGCCTCGACATTGTTCTCGGAACAAACTCAGTGGACGAGGAACGCCAACGAATGTATACTTTTGATCGACAGCAACAACAATACCTGCTCCAGCCACTACAACATCCTTCCCATATTTCTGCCGACGCTTCCTTGGCCCAGATGGAGAGTAGCATTAACGACAGCAGTAAAAAGGATGGCAATACTCATGATGTGGTTATCCCAGTAGGGCTTCAACAAGCCAGCCCTCTACTTACTTCGTCACCATCGGAATC
This sequence comes from Lobosporangium transversale, assembly GCF_002105155.1. Taxonomy (NCBI): domain Eukaryota; kingdom Fungi; phylum Mortierellomycota; class Mortierellomycetes; order Mortierellales; family Mortierellaceae; genus Lobosporangium; species Lobosporangium transversale. The sequence continues at coordinate 666,520 of NW_019028986.1, read as the reverse complement.
CATATCTCACAAAAACACCCCTACTCTGGAAGACAGTAACCTCAACGACAAACAACCTAAACTTCAATTTGATCACCTCAGTCCTGAGGCTCAGTTAATGATCTTGAACGAGTTGATGCGGATCCACTCCTCTGCAGAAACAACATCGATTGTGTTCACAACTGCTCCTGCACCTGAAGAAGGAACTTGTCTTCAAGAGCAGAGTTCGTTGGCTTATCTCGAAACTTTAGATCTACTGATGAATGGGATTGATGTCCCAGTCTTATTACTCCACGCTAAGAGTCTGACCGTGACCATGACGCTATAAAGAAAGCTATAAAATACAAATAGAGCTTTGGGATGAGTTAAAAAAAGACTATTAAATGTGACCAGAGTTTTTTTTTTTTTTTTTTTTTTTTTTTTTTTTAGTTATTGAGTTAAGCTCTATAATCAAGAGATTCAGATGAGGCCACACTAGTGCGCACCAATGCGGATAGACTGGAGAAGCACATTTTCTAGAGGTGTCCGGTATAGCGGCCACTCCGGAATCGACTTGGGAGAACAAGTCATAAAATGTATCAACAATCTGGTATATAATTGTCAATAAAAAATTAAGCAAGCTATGAGCTAAGTTAACAAAGAAAACAACGGCGATATAAATGACATTAGGAGTTAACAATATGTAAACAGAGAATATATGGTAGTATGTAGTGGTCTCAGTTAAACGTTTTGATAGCTTCATCGCCGGATAATTGACTCTCCAGCACAAATATGCACATTATATATTTAATGTCGCCTGGAACATACCACGAGGAGGTGACTTGGTTTTGTTCTTTTCTAGAATCGCGCCTCATTATATATTTAGTACGGTCAATCTTCCCACTGAAGAGAGCAGAAAACCTGCAAGGCAAAGCTGAACTGAATCTATAAGGCTATGGTGTCACGCTCCGAGGAAGCTTAAAGAAAGAAACCGAGAAAGAAGCGCGATCTTTCCTATTAGGCCTAAAAGGCAGCACCGCTTCTCTACTAACGGGGATGAGGAAGTTTCAATAGCCTTACTGCTATGGTTTCCATGAGGAAGGGCGGCGGTAGAGAGAAAGAGGACCTCAGCTTTCAATCATCCTAGAGGTTGGGAAGAATCTCGACTTTTACCACACTGTTTCCCCTTCCACGTGCTAACAACTCAGGAATACCCCAGACAAACAATTGGTGAGGAAGGGAGAGGCCGAGACTAAGAGGGAACAACGAAGAAAGGTGGAAAAGGACAGGAGAAAAGCCTCGTTTACTGGCAATTACTTCCAAAGAAAGAAGGATCCTTAAACAGCTGGTCTACCTCATAGCGTGATTTATTCATTTGCGACTAGATATACACAGAATCACAGAATGTAAACACTTTTATTTAAACCCAACAACATAAGGGTTTATATGCTAGTGACGTTTGGACATTAGATTATGAGGATTATGGAGAAACGTTGGTAGGAAGGTATCAATGATGTTCATGATATCCATTGGGTTAATACCAAAGATGGATGAGAGCATCTATAGAGGTATTCTGGCTGCCAAGCTGGGGCCTCTTTGTAATGGCCAAGGCAACAAATATCAGACTCGTGAGTCGGTTATGTCACCAGTAACACTACAGCCCTTTGGAGAAAGGCAGATATCTCATAATCATGTTGAAGCTGTGGGAAATTACATCAAGCAGAAGAGTTGAATACGAATCTTGTAAGAAAGGGATTGTAGTCGACCAAAAGCTGCTGTGAGCGACCATTCAGACTTGTCAATAGGCCAAGGGAGGACAGTTTCGTTTCCTAATGGAAGTATATCTAGTAGTGGAATTGCGCCTTTTAGTGGGAAATACTACGAGCAACTATGTTATAAGGGGGCATAGTAGAGAAGTCGAAGCCTTTGTGCGGACGTACATCCTTATTACTCTTTTCTACTTTTTCTCTCAAATGACGTTTGCCATCATTTAGAGTTCTCGCTTCAGAGTCAACAAAAATGCACAGACACCCATGCTCTTTTTAAATTTTGCTTACTTGTAAATCTACACTTTAGTCGCGAATATCGAGACTACTCATGGCTATAGCCATGAATGAAAAGATAAGTAACTAAAAGTTAGACATTATTGGATAATGTAGGGACATCACAGTAGTAGCAGTTCCTATAACGATTCTCTATGTTTGTTATTATTTATTCCCTTTAAATTAGAAGGGATAACGGAAGAGAGGGGTCAGAAAAGGGATGATAGGGTAGATGTGAAGGGACAGTTGGATATGAATGGGCAGTGAGAGATACGCAGAAAAGAGCCCATGGAAGGTTAGGACTTCAGGTCTTCACTTTTGGGAACTGCCCCCCCCTCCCCCCTCTTTTTTTTTTTTTTTTTTTTTTTTGTTTACTATCGTGTAGCTGGTGCCGGAGAGGGGAATGTCTCTATCGTTACCCTGCCAGCAAGGAAAAGACCAGATTCGTTCCTTGATGATTGCATACCATCTATCGTTCCTTCCTGCCTTCCTGAGCTTCGGATTTCCTTCAACGCCTTGCTGCCAACAATCTCATTGCGGCGAGAGCGGCGCTCCTGAATAAGCAACACCCGCTTTAGCAACCTTTTTCAACATCGTTGTCATCATTGTTATGTTGGGACAGAAGAAGCACTCCTTCAATAGGCCTATCAATAATTTATTACGCCAAAACGAACGACTGAAGACTTCGATATTGTCTTTCTATTGATAATAAGCCTTACCACAGTATCGTCGTCTTCTTGACTTTAAGGGATTGACCAGCCAAATATATTTCTACTTCACCTTAGGAATAATCACTGTTACGAATGCAAGCTTTTTGATAGTTTGTTGACCGGAGAATGGCGTCCCGCTAGCCAATTTCATCCCAAATAATCTTGATCTGTCCCGTGACTTAATTCCAAAGTCAGGGATAAAGTCAGTGGGACTGCAAAATATGGAAAACCCCTTTCAGCTTTATCATATTCGGTAGCGTTAAATATTTACTGGAGCGAAGCAGAGCAATCCGGATTCATCGCATTCATCGCATCCATCGATCTATCAGCAGTAGCACATACCATTTATACTTTGTCAAATGGGTATTTGTCAAAACCAAGGATAATAAATGATACAAACTTTATAAATTGTCATCGACGGAGTCATGGAATGCATGGACAATTAGCATAAGGGAAGGCAGAGGCAGAAGCCATTAGTAAATTTCTAAAGCTCATTGGAGACATCTACAAGGAAGCTAGCTAGAACACAAATCAAAGACTAGAGACACCCTATGCTAGTCATACCATAATCAATCAACTATGGCTGGGTACTTTGGCTCAAAGTCAGACCCTGGCTAGTACAAACCCGCTGATGGCGAAATCGGAGCATGAATCGTAGGCACGGCACTTTTGGATCTTAACTCGGAGTGGAAGATGAAACGGACATCAACTCTTTTTTATTTTATTTTCTGTCAGCTGAAATTCGGTCAACACCTTGAACGACAAGACTCGTAATCGACAAGAACTTCAAATCGGATTAGCAAAAGATTCAGAAAACACGTACTGATTAGTGATTTTTATCTTTCTTGTTCCTTCAACCTTCTACGCTGGATTCTTTACTTTCGGTTTTATTTTTGGCTGATACAATTACAGACCATGAAGCACAACAACCAATTGCCCGGAAACGTATGTATCTTCTAAATCGTCTTTTGATATTATCAGTTGTACCAGTTGTCTGCGGTTGATGCTATCAGTATACCTATATGTTATTGTATACTGCAGAAATCATTAAAATTAAGGCGTTTTGTAGAATCGGGGGTGGATATTATCCTACTCGTACTGAGAAGGAAGTCGTTCTCATTATCCTTTTAGCTTGGTCGCGCTTTTCCCCCCTCTTTTGTCTTTGCTTTGATTTTATCTTAAAACTGACTTATATTGTTATCATCTCCTTTACCATTCTTATTACATTGAACTGTGCTTAAATAGCATTTCCGCAAAGACTGGCAGAGCCGCGTCAAGGTCTGGTTGGACCAGGCTGGTCGTAAGAAGACAAGACGCATTGCGCGCATCCAGAAGGCTGCCCGCATTGCCCCTCGTCCCGTTGATGGTTTGATCCGTCCTGCCGTCCGCTGCCCTACGGTCAAGTATAACACCAAGCTCCGTGCTGGTCGCGGTTTTACTCTTGACGAACTCAAGGCATGTATTGAATAGATAAATGATATTTATTATCATTCTCACTCTGTTTTAGACAGCAATTTATACATGACACACTGGCCTGTCCTTCTATTGTAGCAGTGCCATCAGAGGCCAAACCGTTTGGAAACTGTTGATAACGAATACAATATTTCTTGAAATAATCATTATCGACACCAATGGGATATTTTAGTTGGAAATTATTTTATCAGATCGACATAACCACACGCTATCGCCTAAGTCATAATAGAAAAGACAATACTATTCTTAGGGGCAACGTTTTATCATTAAATTCTCGATGACTGGGGAGCCTAGCGAGCGAATTGTACTGGACACGAGAGCTTTGTCTATACGACGGGGGAAAGGAGTTATTTGAAGCAAAACAACTAACAATTTTTTATTTTTTTCTGTTGATGCGGTTCTTTTAGGCTGCTGGTATCCGCCGCAAAGAGGCTCTCTCTATTGGTATCTCCGTTGACCACCGCCGCCGCAATAAGTCCGAGGAGTCCCTTCAGTTGAATGCTCAGCGCCTTAAGGCTTACAAGGCTAAGTTGATCGTCTTCCCTCGCAAGGCTGGCGGCAAGGCTAAGGCCGGTGACTCTGCAGCTTCTGAACTCTCTGCAGCTTCTCAATTGACTGGTCCCCTCTTCCCTGTCAACCAGGTTTGGCCCAAGGAGAAGGCTCGTAAGATTACTGAGCAAGAGAAGAGCCACTCTGCCTATGAGCAGCACCGCAAGGCCCGCTCCATTGCTCGTCTTCATGGTATTCGTGAGGCTCGTCGCAAGGCTAAGGAGGAGGAGGAGGCTAACAAGAAGAAGTAAAAATAAAGTCTGTCGATATCCCTCTGTTCCTTATTCTTAAATCGCGACAAAAAACTATTCTACTGCCTCTAGTCCAACATTGACGCGCTGTTCTCTCAATAAATAAAAAGAAAGCAATCTTCTGGTCAAACTAGGACGTTTTTTTTTTTCTCTTTTTTGTCGTTGGCTTGCATAAGCAGAGTATAATGTACATGTCTGTACAAAAAATATTAATTATCTTCCCGTAAGGCCATGAGATGGACATTTAGGCTCTCTTGTGTCAGAAGAGAGCGATGACAAGGGCATTCGGGAACATTAAATTTGGAGTTCATGTGGACAAGGATGATTTTTATCATATGGTCTGTTCACTAAAGGGAACGAAGGAACGGTTACATGGATGACAGACAATACATTGAATAAAATATTTTGGTTGGGAGGCTAAGTTAGTGGGTTGACTTTCATTCTCTCAACTCCATCTTCCTTTTTTACATTCACAATTGCGATTGTAAAAAACACGAATAGACACAAACACCTATTTCTCTCTCTTATTCTGGTTCACCCTTCACTGTTCTACTTTGTGAACAATTGCTCATCATTAATTATCATCAGTTCCTAACTTGTCTTCATTTAGCACGAAGACACCTTTAGTTTCTTCTCGTTACTGACTGTAATATCTCCTCTGTTTCTTTAAAACGCTCTTTTATAATTACATACTTTGCCCATCTACATACACACACAGATATACCGAGTCCCAGCTGCCTTTCTATTGGCCTGTGTATATGTGTGTTTTGTAAAATCGATCGCTGCAATTGCTGATGACACTTATTGCTTTTCCGGAAGGTTTTCCTTTTTCCTTTTTTTTTTTTATTATAAAAACCTATTTTTATTTCCCCAGACAATAGTCGACTGTTTACCCTCCCGAGATGGATACCAGGTATAAAGTGTGGTTGTGCAGAGTTTCCGAATTTTTTTATATTATGTTGTTTTTGCCGGCTTTTTAGTGAATTTGTTATTGTTATCATCCATTTTTGAACAATCCTAATTAATTTTGAGGATGGAGCTTGTCTGGGTTGCCATGGTGTCACGTCCGGACAAAGAAAGCCTAAAAAAAGAGTCATGCACATGATATTAAGTTTTTTCTGTACAACTTCCACTTTCTAGTCTTTTTTCACATTTACAACTTTTTCCTTCATTACAGTTGACTTTCCATTTTCTCTCTTACTCCTCCTTCCTCCATTTCCTTCGGTGCCACCGGCGTCATCATTGTCCATTCAAACTGATCTGTTTCATCCGCTGGTCTAACCTTTTTTTTTTTTTTTTATTTTATTTTATTTTTTTATTTTATTTTTATTTTATTTTATTTTTCCATTCATTTTCCGCCAGAACTCACGCACCAATCACGCCCATCACCCCATCCTCACAGTCGGAAGAAGCATCTCTTGAAGATCCGATCCCGTACTCTGGTTTATTTCGCATCCGTCCCATGCCACTTGCCTCCTCTGCAACGCATTCCAACAGCCACATTCATGAGCCGTTGCAAGGATCCTCTCTCAAAGGTGTCACAGTATCGCCACGGCCACCAGTAATGGCTAGCACAACTGACGAGCTTGCGAAATTCTCGAACGAATCCTTGCATTCTTACTCGTTCACGACCGGCACCCATGACAAGTCCTTTGTCGAGGGACGGCGGAGCATATTCTACCGATCCATTGACTTTATGAAGCAAAAGATCAAAGGCTGGCAAGTCCCCATATCTAATGTCTTTCCTGTCTCCGCACCAACGACGCCCACAGACACATTCTCCATCGGAGCCTACCCTTCGCACGAAGTAGGGTCTTCAGCCTCGGAAGCAGACCATGACTTGAGAGGTCAAAAGCCGAAGTTCAAAAGGACAATGACCGATGTTCCTTCAGCAACATCATCAGACTTCCAACAGACAAAGGAGCGGCCGTCACGACCACTCTCTGTCGCTACCGTTTCCATAACAAGCAACTACAGTACCCTGCATTCACCCACACGATTTGTCCCTCAGAATCAGGCTATGATCACTACAGACAATAACTGGAACATTGTTATGGCTAATGATGTTTCTTCGCTTGTTTTCGGCTATCATGGAAGTGAACTTACCACCATGACCATCCATGATCTGGTCGCCAGTCCATACAAAGAGAAGCTGGAGGCAATTCTTTACCACCAATCACAGAACAATATGCATGATAGCAAGGATGAACATGTGCTTCTTTGTGGCAAGGTGGTAAGTCAACTAAAAAAAAGAGAATGTTTTAAGATAAAAAAAAAGATCTGAACGAACACACAGACGCAGACGCAATAGGATCCCAGCGTTTGTCACTTTTCCTATCTTGTTGCTATCGTTATCTCCCATTTTCTTCTCTTCACCCTCAATTACTGTTCTTCCCTGTTGTGCAACGATGGTGCTGCGTACCGTCATACGAAGTTTACTGTTTTTAGATGAAAATGCACAAAAATTGGGTTGTTTCTTTTCCCGATTTTTTTCCAACAACATTAGGTCCTGTATCTTGTTTATATCCATGAGGATTTGCGTGGGGCGTGGTTTCCTGTGCTCTCTTTACAGTAGATCTTGGTCGCTCTTTCTTTTGGTTTTTTTTTTTTTTTTTTTTTTTTTTTTCAATCCTGATGATTCGTTTTTATTGAGTTGAAGACTATCGATGCAATTGGAGGCAGAATTCCAATGTTTGCGGAGAATGGATTGATCAATCTTATTGGTGGTCATTTTCATGCCCTGGATTGGGTTGAGAGCGGAGCAACTGCTCGCTACTTAACTCAATAAAATGGTCAGATGATGCATCTTTCTGCATGCTGCATGCAATATGCACACAGCCAAGGATGATGTTTGGAGCCAGAAAACCAAGATGGACGAAAGAGATCTATTAGCTTAATTTTTATTGTTTCATCATGTCTATCTCACTTGTGTGTTGTGTCCTAACTAATAAATACACTCTTTATTTGTTTTCCGTTGCGTCTGCCTCCTGCATTTATTTAACTGTCTGTGTAGATTCGCATCCAAAAGCGCAGCTCACACTCGGCAGCTGCATCAGTTTGGCTCAAGCGAAGGAAGGATACCTCAGGGGAACCAGTTTATATCTGGGTTTTTGAGGAAATCTCAGAATCAGTTGTTTCTGCAGTCATTTCCAGCTCCGTAAGCTATGCAAGCCCTGCACTTGAGTACCAAGAAAATAGCTTCAGCACCTCCCTAAATTTGACTGACAAGGGCTATATTCTTTCCCTTTCTTTTTTTTTTTTTTTTTTTTTTTTTTTTTCTTTTAGGGCGAAATCCTGAATATTGAAGGTGCTGTTCTTGACCTGTATGGGTATGATTACATGGAGCTGCTTGGTAGATCGATTACTTCCTTGATCCCTGCGCTGGAGAAGCTACAGTCAGTTGATCCAGAAACATCCTTTGCGACACTGGATGTTCACCAAATCAATGTCATCAAGTTTTTTGCTTCAAGAACTAAGCATGGAAGTACCTTCCCTATCATCTGCAAAATTTTGAGTCCATCCGAGCATCTTGACTCTGAAACGAACCCGTTTAATCTAGGTCAGGACTCAATGGAAAGCTATCTTCTTCGCATCATCTCAATGCCGGCAATTGCCGGCGTAATCACAACACATGAGTCAGGGTTGATCCAGAGCGCCAACACCGTTTTTACCAAGTTTCTCTTCGGATACCCTGCTACAGAGCTCAATGAGAAGCGGTCGATCAATGACTTGATACCACAGTTCCAGCCTATCTTGGAAAAGCTTCTTGAGGAAAATGATGGGCATCAGGAAGGCGACTATTTACATCTCTGCGAAGGTGCTGTTGTCACAGCAACCATTGTTCGCAGGACTGCTGCCGAGGTTAGTAAGCCATCAATTTTGTCGCCTGACTTCTTCACTCAACCCAAGGCGAGCGAGACCTCTTCCGGTACCACTAATAAACAGTCACAGGCGTTCAAGAGAAATTTTGGGATGTCTGCATTGCTGAAAAAGAGTAACAATAACTTTATATCCAACTCAGGGATTGTAGCCTTACATCGAGATGGGACGCCTTTGGATGTTGATATTCAGATTCGTATGATCGAATCCCCTCAGGGGCGCATGTTTGCGGTGTGGATAACATACGACCGAGATATCAGCTTCACCCGGGAGCCTAATCGCAAGCCCCCCGCCAATCCAACCCTCACACCTATGAAATCTATTGCCTCTGCAATGGAGGATGTACGCTCAACAGAAGCAGTATTGGAAAATAGCGGAGAGCAGGTCGTTCCCGACACATATGTCGTTATTGATGACACTGTCTCCCTAAATGGCCATACGTCACCTAAAACTCTCAAGCCTGGCCATCTACTCAACGTCAAAACCACATCGTTAACACGGCAATCCTCCGATTCAATATCATCCCCTTCATCATGCGTATCTCCAAGCTCAGCACCATCAACTCCTTCCTCCCGTCTCTCAATTGACATCATGAAGTCGCAATATTCGGCTGTTACACATGCCCGCACGATTGCGGACTATGACATTCTCGACTCTCTGGGTCAAGGCGCATATGGTCAAGTCAAACTTTGCCGTCTCAAGAACGGATCGATCAAGGTGGTGATGAAGTATATTGTGAAGAGCCGCATTCTTGTTGATTGCTGGACAAATGATCGAATATTAGGAATGATTCCAATGGAGGTTTCCATTATGCATACACTCCGTAAGATTCCACATCCTAACATAGTTCATATGTTGGATTTTTTCGAGGATGAAGAGTATTATTACGTGGAGATGGCACTGCATGGGACTGGCATGGACCTGTTTGATTATATTGAGTTGACGCCATATATGACTGAAGATGAGATCCGTGCCATCTTTTTACAGATTTGTGGAGCTGTTCATCATTTGCACTCGAATAAAATTGTGCATCGAGATATCAAGGATGAGAACGTGATTCTGGATCAGAAGGGCATGATTCAACTGATTGATTTTGGATCGTCAGCGTACCTGAAGGAAGGCAAGAAATTTGACACTTTCTGTGGGACTCTAGACTATGCGGCACCAGAAGTACTCACAGGCAAGAAGTATGAGGGCCGTAAGCAGGATATATGGGCACTTGGGATCTTGCTGTACACGCTTATCTACAAAGAAAACCCATTCTATAACATTGATGAGATTCTTAGCCGAGATTTACGAGTTCCTTTCGTGCTTTCCGAAGGTAAGGTGCTTTTTGCCGAAGGATAATTTTCGCTCGTATTGTGATATTTCGTTTCAAAAACTAATAGACAATCTATTTATTCTTAATAGAATCGATTGGTCTCATTCGCTGGATGCTGACTAGAGACATTGACAAGCGACCTTTTATTGAAGATGTCCTTGCTCACCCATGGATGACCACAGCCTCCAAACCTCAGGAACCAACCGCGCAGAATGCATAATTGAGTAGGCTCTGCTTGCCTTGTCATAAAAAAGTATCAATCAGGAACAATTTCATTCCAACAGCACCCAACTTATTAGTTCGTGTCAACACTAGTTTAGAAAAAAGAAAACACTGCTTTCAGTGTACCTCTTCTCTTCATATTTCTCTTTTCTCCCTTTTTGATTTATTGTTTGTTACTATTATTATTATTTTAGAGATGTCTATTTTTTTTATTTTTTTATTTTCTCTCTGTAGTTCTAATCAATCTCAATCATTGCGAGAGTGTACATGTATATATATTTTTAAACAAAGAAAATTTAAACAGCCAAACCATGCTTTGAAAAAAATCCAAATGAATCGCTCTAACAGTGAATCCATTGAAATACACTACATTAGAACAAACAAAATCGGATTTTTTTATTATGATGTTGTACAGGTGATAAAGAAAAGAGTAGCATGGAAAAAGGAAAAATCGGGATGGCATGTCTATGATGCAAAAGAATTGGTAAAAAGATGAGAGCAATGGTGTACAAGCGTTGCGATAGATAGATACAGTAGTGGAGGGTGTTGATACACCAGATACATGGCGCATCCAGATGTTTACTTTGCTACTTGTTTTTTTTTTTTTGCTTTTGTTGCGGCCGCTACTTCTTCTTTGCAATATTCTCTGACTCCTTGATGATAGTCTCCTTGAAAGCTTTTGCAAAGACAGAGGCTGTGTTGGTGCCTTCTTTGATCAAAGGCGCAGCTACAATTGAAGTAAGAGATAAAACGATTTAGTTTGAAGATACATATACAAACAAACCATTTCTGTGGCTTTCTTATTCATTCCTCTCTCTCTTCTTAGTGTTGCTGAAGAAAAAAGTCAACTAATCAGTACCATTCTTTTGGATACTAGAAACATGATGGTGAGTCTTGGCTGCAAATTCGTGGAACTTTGCGCTGCTGAGGAGCTATTTTCAAAAAAAGAAAAGTAATTGTAGGAAAGATATTAGATATATGAAATACTGGGGTAGCCTTTTTTTTTTAAAAAAAAAAAAAAAAAAAAAAAAGATTATCTTGATATTTCTTTACACTGTAGTGTCATACAAAACAATATATGTGTGTAATACTTACAGTCTCGGTAACAGCCTTGTTCACCCAGAAGTTGACGAGTTTGCTATTTTTTTTTATTTTTCCGTTAAACAAGGGTGGATAGAAAATGAAGAGGTATATGGTGAGATGTTGGGATTATAAAAGTACTCATTTGCTGATTTACTAAGGATCAAACTAAGAATTAATAAACAATTATTAACATAGGATAAAGAAGGACGAACCTAAACATGGTGGTAGAATAAAGTGAAGCTTTTTTGGTAATGGAATGAAGTAGAAAAAGTGAGTAATAAGGAAAGGGAGTGATTCGGAAAAAAAAAAGAAAAAGAAGTCCATGGGACTTCTTCGATAAAGTACGTACAGAGCGGAGGTAGTATGTACGTAGTAATGTTCCGACGATGTCAAAAAAGGAAATTGTTAATCTAACTTTAAAAAAGAATATACAGAACAGGAACATCAGATGCCATGTTGCGGTCCCTATCAGTTCTTCTGAATCTATGCCTCTGCATTATCCTTGCTGTCTCCATCACCCTCGACCATTCTTTTCACCTTACTTGACTCTGTCTACAACACATCTCCATCCAAGCAAATGATGTCGAGCTCTAGGTACAGCGCACCTCCAACAAAATATTGAAAATCGGTTCAACAACGAATTTTATTCATTTACACCCAATTTATATTTCTTCCCGCTTTTTCCACGTGATGGAATTGCGATTCAATAATGATGCACCTCAGCGTGAAAGAAAGCGAAGAAATAACTCGTATTGGTTTTCGATATTTTGCTGGAGGTAAACTGTGCTATGCTGATGATGACTCAAGATATGACTGTATTGCAGCAGAAGTTAAACAAACCAAGTGTGCTCTATACAAATTAATTTTTTGTCGAGTCTCTCCACAGACATCAAATATTTTATAATCGACTTCGATATATTACCTATCCTACAGGGGTCACTCCATGTAGTTGGATCAAGCTTATCTGCGCCACATGTGCGGATATTTTTGCGGTTCAACCATGAGTTTAAAAACCAGCATTCGGGATTTGTCGATAGCTTAGCATCGGGTCACCGTCCAAGGAAGTATTAAAAGAAATAAAACAGTTTTAAGACTCCCCCGGCGACTACAGACAAAGTATTAACAGGTGATAGGAATACCACCGACCTTTCACTATCAACAAGTACAGTTCCAAGGCCCCGATATATTCATCCACAAGTCGCAAGCCGCCATTACGGCCTTGCCAAGTACCGATGTGAAGGACATATTAACTACAGAGAATGCAAAGAGCTTGTTCAGGAACGCTCTCCTGAGAACGACTCACACGTCATGATTGGAATTAATTAAGGTTTCCACAATATAACCGTGGTTTCTAACTTCAGTATCCGAGGACTGTCAACGCAAACCTTATCAGAGGAAACTGAACGGGGAGCTTAAGAAGACGTACCAAAGTACCTTGCTTCGATATTAAGGAGGCCGGCGGTACTTAGATGCCATAGACCCAGTGAAAATCAAAGGCATATAGCCATTCAGAGTTCTCTCAATATCGATTGTACGCCATGTCATATCTGACTTGTGTATCCAGGAGCCCGCGCAGGCTTTACACACCAAAGATAGTAGAGATTAAGGCCATGAACTTGAAGTAGATCTGGATAATCATCGTGGACAAGGGAGTCGGCACCACCATTGCCTTACTTAGAAAACACAACGAGAGAATCCAAGATCATTTTGATTCTCTATCATTCATTGGATTTCTGTATTTTCTTCCTGAATGAAAAGAAAATAACTTTGCGCCTTCCTTACTGTACATGTACGCTACACAAAAAGTTATTCATTTTAGGTTACTGCCCACATTGCCTCAATTGCATTGGATACAACAAAATGGAAGGACAGTTGGTTGAATACAAAGTACCCTGCAATGTCCTAATTGTGGAGAACGAGAGCGTGATCACAATGCATATTGTCACAACAACCAACTTGGTTCAGGCTGCGTTGTTTCTGACCAATGGAGGGTGTCGGCTGGTTGAGTTACAGTAGGTCGACCAAAGTCTTGTGCAAAACGATACTTATTGTTCATATAAGGTTATGAAGTCTTAGTTAAGTTGCTCAAATAAAGAAGATATCCTTGCAAATCATGGGTTTCGATGCGGACCAAGCTTCGACTAAAAAGAAGCAGCTGGAGCGATCTGAATATATATATATATATATATATATATATGTGTCCATGTATCATGAAGTCCATGATCGCAACGTACATGTAAAATTGTAAAGTTCCCTACTTTTATCCTGGCGCTAAAAAAAAGCCAACGTCCAATGTACAGTATATTAACGAATTCTTGGTAAGAAACTTAAACAATGTATAAACTATAACTTGTGATGGATATTATATATATATATTTATATATAACAAGAGACAACACAAACATCTAATTGATCTCGGGCTATCACTATATGCACGCACTTGGGAAAAAAGAGCGGTGATTAAAAGACTAGCCTGGTTTTCTTTCATTCAGACATGTGTGTTTATTTGTATACAAATATGCATGGGACACGCCTATTTAATTGGTCATCCATTTATTTATTTATTTGTTCAAACGTTCATGAGAGCATAAAAAAAAAAAGTGGCACGGTGGAATGAGAAAGAGGAACGAAAATCGCCAAACTTTCAATGTGTAAAATAGCTTTTGTAAACAAACAAATCTGACATGTTTGATATGATGGATAGCCCTGATCAAGTTTTTCCTTTGTATACATCCTGGCAGGTTTCCTGTTTCCAAAGCCATTGGCTAGGTTCTCTGTGTCGTTATTGCCTAACATTTTTGTTGATATGGATAACGTTGATGCTAAGGTTGATATATATTATATATATATACTATTGATGCTGTTGATGATGTGTATTGTATTAGGGGTAAAGTATAAATATATATATATATCATTGTTGTTTTGTAATTTGTTGTTGCCAATGTGCGTGGATCTAATAAAAAATATTCATATTTATATGTAATATGCTCTTCAGAGTGAGCAACTGCCCTTTTTCCGACCCTGGAAATCAAAAAAAGAAGAGTTGAATGTCGTCGTAATGATGGTGTCCTCAATTGAGTTGAACATGTACAAATCCTTCAAAACAAAAAGCATGAACCCAAAACACTAACTAGAGTACATGAATATATATATATATACATTCACACACACAAAGCGTGAAAAAGTCAATTGCTCATTATGAATATGTTAAACAATCAATAGATAATTATATAAATTTATATACATATTCATTCTCGTTTAGAAACATGTGCGTTGGTACTTTCTAAAGGAAAAGTAAAAAAGAACTTTATTCAGTTTAATGTGCGCTTTCGCCAGTTCTCTTTGTTCTTTTTTTTTTTTTTTTTTTTTTTTTGAGAGCACTCCATTGCCCATGCGCAGGGTAATCAGATGTCCTTCTCTTTAAGAAAAACGAATATCGGTGGTGTCAGCTGTGTGCAGATAAATGACAGAGGAAGTCCGTGAGATGGCTCCTACTACTCATGTGTTTCGCTATTGCTCTTGCATGTTCTTTGTCGGGATTCAACCAAGGAGAATTTATATACTCCAGAAGTTCACTCGTGAACATTCTCACATGGCAAGACTTTTAGAAGAATGATGCGTTTACTTAAACTGTTCACTCCTTTCCTCAGCTCAGGGCCTTTAGTAAAGGAAGAAGAGGGGGGAGTGAATTTTACCTTTCTTTGGCCGTTTGTTCGTTTATTGCAAAGTTGCCTTTGTTTGTGTGTTTACCATGCATTTTGTATTCATGAGCATATTTCATTCAACTTGTTAAAAGAAACGGAAATGTTCCGAATGGCTATTCCCTCCCCCCTTTTTTTATGCAGAGCAATCATCAAACAAAAGATCAAAACAAAAATTCGTCCTTGAAAAACAATTAATTATCACAAAGAAAAAAGCCGTTGAAGAGGATTAGCACTGTCCAAGAGCGATATGCATTACTTTGTAATGCGTGTCTGTTTACCTTCTGCGTGTTCCACATTTTAATATCAGCTCATAAACTTCATTCTTCTCTTTAATCCATGGCTCCCTTTTTTTTTTTTTTTTTTTTTTTTTTTTTTTTAATTTGTATCGGCATAACTTGCTCCAGAGATGGCAGGTATATGTAGAAGACAGATGATTGTTTATGAGTGTGAGTGAAGGTCGGATGATACGAAGCCATCCCGGAGAATTTCACCAAAATAGGTAATAGGGATGACTGATTGTAAAAGTTTTATTCTTGGACTGTCTTGTGATTTAGACTATGAAAGATTGACTGCGCCTGACAGGGGGCAAAGGAAGAGGTTTCTTGCATAGAAGCTTTGTCATTTTAGCTAAGATTATTTTCATGGCGCAAACAAAAGGGAGAAAGTGTCGGGGAAAAAGTCTAAACGGGCGACGATGTTAACGACAACAGCGACGACGACGATAACAACGACGACAAAGAGTGAGTGATGGTAAAATAAAAATAAAAAACTCAGAGATTAATGGGTTTAGCAAGCATTTCATAAACATACAAAGAACAAAACACAACATAATAAATACTCCGGAAATGGGCAATCTAACAGCAACATGTCCTGATCATGCTCATGGTCTATTTTTTATCTATTATGCATCATTGATGGTCCAAAAAAAGTCAATATTTCATAATCATTAGCATTGAGGCACGTCTTTTCATCCACTTTCGGAAAAAAAAAGATCTTTTGACTTGTGGCTATGAGGTAGGGTTGATTCTGCGCATAAGCGTGAAAAATTAAATCAACAGTTCTCTTTCTCCTCCCACAAGGCTAAGGAAAAAAAAAAAAAATTCCCCGACGAAAAAGGAGTGGAAGATCAATCCGTTGGACAAGACAGTGAGAGAGGAAGAAAAAAAATCTCCTTCCGATCACCATGATCGGGATGGGAGATCGAATCAACCACGGAAGTGTGATGTGTGATGTTGATGTAGTTTAATTATTTTAATCTTTACTTTGACAGACTGGACCATTGCACATTCAGTTGAGAAGACGATTGTCTAGAGCAGAAGAACGCAAAAAAATGCTCAATTTCTTGACTCGATAATCATCTGTCAAAGTAATGAGTTACTTGCAAATGAAGGAAAAACAATAATAGGATTCTCTTCCGCCTCCACCTCCGCTTTATTATTTTATTTTATTTTTCTTTGTAGAAGGAATATGTGTCGGCCATTCAATCTCTTTAAATGTTTATGTATATGCAGCACCAGCAAAGGCAGTATACAATACATGGATCGAACCCTTGTTGTTGATGTGGTGATGATACGAAGCAAGAGTACAGCACCAGAAATAA
This sequence comes from Lobosporangium transversale, assembly GCF_002105155.1. Lineage (NCBI taxonomy): Eukaryota > Fungi > Mortierellomycota > Mortierellomycetes > Mortierellales > Mortierellaceae > Lobosporangium > Lobosporangium transversale. The sequence goes on along the minus strand of NW_019028986.1, from coordinate 649,728 downwards.
ATTTGGATCTCATTGTTTTATTGATTAAGATATATATACCACTAACAGTAATAATAAGATGAGTAGAATAAACAACATGTACATCGCTTGGAACCCTGGTTCTCGGTCTCTTTTTTTTAAAAAAAAAAAATTTAGCTTGGAATCTAGCCCTTGTATTGCTTATATTATTCCATATCAGAAATGATGGGTGTGTTAAAATGGCTGGGATAACCCATCTGGCAACCCCTTTTTTATTGAAAATGTGCACAGAAGAGACATTATGCTCACGCATTCTTTACGCCAGGGCAACAAACAAAAAAAAACACACAAAGGGAGTAGAGCATGATATCCCAGCCCTGCAAGGGTTCTCTGCGGCAAATATTTCTCCTGAACTGTATTCTTAATCTTCAAGTCAGTGTAGAAATATCTATTCAACTTAGAAAGGCCTTTATTGTGTCTTTTCCTCTTTCTTTCCTTTCTATTTTCTTTCATTGCACATTCATTTATTCACACATTCACATTCACATTCACATTCATTTGTTCATTCATTAATTCATTCATTCACATTTCCCTCTTTCTTTCCTTTCCCATCATCATTTCTTCATTCGAATCTTTCTGTTACTGCTATCACCTACCACTACCAGTCCTTACTACCACTTTTACTACTCTCACTCTCTTTCTCGCTTCCACAACAGTCTCGTCTTTCAATTATCTACGCACCAACGTATATCTTCCGTTTATCACTAACCAACACAGAAATCCCCCAACCCCTTTGTCACCGTAATTAATATTGTATGTATATATTAACATCTCAGCTTTTTCGTCTTCCTTTCCTAAACAATATGGACTATAATTGATTAGTTATAATGCTGTAGCTTGTAACTCGTAACTTTAATCCTGGCTCCCGCCCTTTTTTTTCATCTCACTTGTCACTTGTTACTTGTCTACCTAAACACCTTTCCTGGCGAGAGCCCTTGTTGCTACTCTCGTTTTTATTCCGTCTACTCAACACTTGGGCATTCAACATTCAATTGCATCCTTCTCCATCTCCTTTCTTGTCACCTTCATTCCGATTGTTTATTTCTTTTTTTTTTTTATACAATGTGAGTGAAAGATGGAGAACACACAAACATACACACGCGTATACATCTTTCGCCCCTTTTCTTTTCTTTCTCTTTAATCCTTTGCATCTTTCCGCGTGTTCCTTTCTCCTGTCTTTATCCATCCAGTCCATCTGCTCATTTTTTTGTAAATTCTCCGGAACAATCATATCCCAATTTTTTTGTTGCATAAAATAAAAACCTCTTCCCAGCTTCACTTCTTCATCCTTGTTGACAGCTTTGCAATAGCAATTATATCTACTGACGCGAAGACTTGAGAACTAGAGTCTTAACAACGCCTAACACCAAAACAAATACAAACCCTTTGCTCTTGTCCTTTGTCTTTTCGAATCAGCAAACAGGTTACCTTAATAGCTCATGTCCCGCTCGTACATGATGGAGTCGGAGCCACTCTATCCGGAATCTGCTCCCATGACCCCCGTTCCCTCTAATCCTTCTCCTGCTTCTCCAAATACACCTTCACACATGGCTGTCCCTACACCTGCAACTGTGCCATTGCATCCTCATCCTGTAGCGAGGGTCAAGCCAACCAAGGCCCATGTACCGAGTGCGTGCATCAACTGTAAAAAGGCGCATCTCGCCTGTGACTGTAAGTGTTAAAGAGTCCCTTCTGCGTATCAAAATGAAAGCACCAAGCTGGGCAATGGAGTGGGTGGTCCAATGCCTTAACATTGCTCCATACACCTGCATGGGCATATGGATGGATGCGTGTCTTTCATGGTCCCTACCCCTTATTCCCTTCGGCCGGTGTGTTCCCGATCCCTTTTTACCCCTTGTCCCTGCTTCTCTTACGTCTGCATCTCCACTTCTCCCTCTGGATGGCTATGAGACTATAGAGTTTATTGGGAAGAGAAAAATGGTTGTTGGAGGGAAGGCAAGCGAAAGATATCGAAAAAAGTCGATAAAAAGAGCATTTCCTTTATTACTGCTCAATAGAGGATTAGTCGCATCAGAGGCAACGCGTGGCAAAGAAAAAGAACTGGCATTGAGCAAAATGAAAATTTTCAAACGGCTGTTTATTTATGGTCCAAACAGGTTTTCTGGGGTAAAAATTTTTTTTTTTAATGTTTGCAGCCCAAAGCTTGGTTGACGGTTATTGAATCGACTTTCAATAATTTTTATTTTTTCCATCCCTGTGCTGTGTTATCTTTTTCTTTTTTTTTTTTTTTTTTTTTTTTCATGCACTATCATCATACATCTGAGAATGATTGTGAGTCTCATTGTTTGGTTTGCAGATCAGACTCGTAGGCGTACATACTCCTCCACTTTGGGCATAGCAGTAAAGTCGGGATTAATGATTCAAGGTTGCTCCACGGCTCATTTCTATTTTTTATCATTTTACATTTTTTTAAAATTCCGTTGTGTTATGTGCATCGACCCTTGCAGATGGTAGTTGTGGTGATGGATTTATTTTGCACTACCATACCTGGGATAGAAAGCAATCGAGAATGATGAAGGACTAGAAGATTGTTTATGTAGATGTATTTGTATCCAGTTGTCCTGGCGTTATTTTTTGCCTTTCGTTCTCACGCTTGTTTTCGACAACAAATAACATTGGGAACACAAATTCAAATTTGTATTTACTCAAACACCAAGGCTTATATCAAAAACGTTTGAATTTTTTTCTACTCCGCGAAATGTCCACTAAATTATTGGGATGTGTATATGCACTTTGGACGTGCATACTTTTACTTTGACCTGGAGGGAAATTGTAAGGGAGGAAGGGATATCCTAGCTTTTCATTCAATCATATCGCCCATGGACGATCACACATATTTAATTCACAGCAAGAAGAAATTAATTTAATATTTGAGCGTGACATTACAAGAGTAGAAGTATCAAGAGTCAGCGTAGACTCTGGATGAATGAAAAAGTGGGCAAGGACCATTTGTTTGTAGTAGCCCAGGCCATGTTCATGTTTATCATTTACTGAGTTTGAGAGCCTTGTACGATGCCCCGCCTGCTTGCTTCTTTGACTATGAATGGTTCTTTCTTGTCCACACGAGGACTTCACTATCCGAATGTACCACTGAAAAAAAACTATCCATACAATACATTTTTTACAATGAAATTATACCACGCGGTATGATCGATCAAGGAGCGTACTCCTATTGGCCATGCGAGCATACATGCATATTATCCTACAGCTCCACAATGCCCCTCTTATTTATTATAATTAGTTCAATCGTACTTTGTACACGTGCGCACATGCACTCTTTTCCCTATTTTATGAGCATCTATTGGATATTTTTGTTTGTTTGTTTGCTTGTTTAATGATCTTTCCTCCACATGGCTCCGTCTAAAGATGAAGAATCGCCACTAAACTATATATCTAATAATGTCATAATAATATAATAATGATAGTGTCTAGGCCTTGCAAGAGATGCGTTTCAGTGGGAAAAGATGACACTTGTCGCGACGTAGAGCACAAAAAGAGAGGTCGTCCAAAGCTCGTCGACAAAGCCGTCGCTCTTGATGGTGCCTGGGGTATGTCAGTCAAGGATGGTCCCACAACAGCCTCTAAGGCAGCAACTGCATTAACAAAGACACGCGTCAAGGGCAAATACATAAAATCAGGCAACTATAAGATGCCCAAGAAGGCCACTATTTCAAAGTAAGTTTGTTTTAAGGATTATTTACAAAGCTTCTTTTCTTTTTCTTTTTCATTTTTTTTTTAACCTCTTTTCTCCCACTTTCACCATCATTATCTCGCTCGCCTTTTTATCTTTTCCTAGGGTGACAGCTGAGACTTTTACCGCTCCTCAACCTGAAACACTCTCCGGGGATTCTTTGGTAGGAATGATTGCTTTACTTATTATTTATATATATCCCTCTCGTTACTTTTGCTTTAGAAGGCTTATATAATAGACTCATGTCTTCATTCCATGCTCAATAGACACAGCCATCTTCATATCCTTCGCAACATGAGCTTGAGCGACCAGCATCCTCCATGTCGTACCGCTCAAAGCCTCCTGCTCAGAACTATCAAAATCATCAAAGCCGGCCTCTTTCTATTCACTCAGAGCCCCCATTGCCTGGAGAGCATCAGGATCCTTTCTACTACCCTCCATCGTATCCTCATTCTACAAGTCAGATCAAACGTCCACAGGAATTATATTCTGCACCAAGTACTACACCGTTGGCAACCGTATTTTTGACCATGGATTTGATTTGTGCCAGAGTATCGGATGAATCACAGGTTCTCTGGGGATACCACCCACATGACATCAGCCACAAATCTCTTTATTCTATCATTGCAAACGAGGACCAGGGCAAACTCAGGAACCTTTTGAGCCTGATCAAAGATGCAGTTTTCTCATCAACTCCTTCCAATACGTCTCAGCATCCTTCCCGTCTCACATTCTTGGACTCTACCTCACAGGTGTTTTATCAAAATAGACCTAATATCATGTCTTGCATGGCACCAGGCTCGAGCGAATATACAGATGTGATCCGAGTTTGTCATGCAGATGGAGGATCAGACTTATTCTCGATCAGAATGTATGTCGGTGGTGGACTGGGTACAGATCTTCAGAGAGGGCTCAGTATTGAACACGCATACATTGTTTGTGTTATGGCGCGGCATTCCTCTCCTTTGTCGAACAACTACAGTCCATCAATCGATCGTGCTTCACAGGAAGATCATACATCGGCCTATAACAAGCAGCCACAGACGGAGCCTACCAATATTTCAGAATCAGGCAGAAAAATCGCTCTACCTCCCATTGTTACTGGGCCAATCTCATCCAGTGCTTCATTTGCTTCACCATCGATTCCGTCACCTTTGAGCTCCAATAGTTCGAATGGCCGACTCATTGGCCTATTTAGCTCATCTACACCACTCTCCAGTCCATCATCCTCTTCAGCCCCTTACACTGCTCCATTATTAAAGCCCTCCTCCCACTCGACTTCACTGCCATCTTTGAGGACAGGCCCTCTTCACACTGCTCGTTGGTTGTATGACTCTGAGCCTTATAGTGCGCCTGGACATTCGGGGCATGGCCCATCCAGTCACCGGCTTCCAACCATGTTCTCAGATCCCTTCCGAGCCGTGTCAGCACCAATGGGGGGATTTGGTGTATCCAAATATTTAAGCCGACCAGAATCGACATCTTCGTTCCCAAGCGTTCGGCGTCATCAGCTCCCACTTCCCATGCCCTCATCGATACAATCGTCATCATCTATGTCTTTACTTCAAGGACCTCGCTCAGATATGATCAACCAAAACCCGCGATCTCTTCAGCGCGATCTGTCATCCTCCTCTTTCGGTGCTTCATTTGCATCAACCTCCCCACCTTCATCCATGAAGCGACCACTGGCAGATATTGCGGACAGTCAGGACCGGAACCGGGACATTGATAATAGGCATCAAGATCATCATCATCATCATCAAAACCAAAGTGTGCGCAGCGGACTCCCTGTATCATCATCATTACCACAGTCTATGAATGGAAATGCACCATCATCATCGCTGTCATTGACATCCACATCTTGTCCTCCATATCAGCCCGGTATCAAGCTGGACCTCCAGACTATGCCACCGGACCATCCAGCCATTGATCCTTCATCTGGTGGTGTTTGTCCAATTGTTCACGGTTCTCAGCAGCGCGAGCGTGTCCAGCAGCAAATACGGCTGCAAGTCAGCCAGGTTGAACGCGATCAAGACCATGAGCATGGATATAGACATGGACGTGATGGAGAATCAGGCTCGAACAATAGTCGAGGTTATTTCAACCACCCGGGATCTGGTTCAGGAAGACACCATTCATTGAGCCCTGGTGATCATCATGGGCATGGAGGCAGCTGTTTTAGTCCTCAGAATGAGGAGAGGAATGATGGTAGCTATAATGGCAATGGTATTGTCAACCCTTTTAGTACAGGCCCTAGCTCCCCAACAGAGACTTATTCTAGCCATCGTAGTAGCCATTCACTTCGCCGAACAAGCAGTATTGGACGCCTTCCATTTGTCAATCGAGGGGCCAAGGGACCACTGTCAGCTGGCATCTGTTTAAGTGGAGCATGCGGTCCGGTCTGTAGATGTTCTGCAGAAGACGAGGAGACGCGAGCAGTGAAGGCGATGGACGCAGCTCGCAAACGAATGAGTGTCCATTCATTACTTTGCTAAAGCGAATGCAGGCACATTTTGATCACTGCTACTGTCATTATCATTATTATTTTCATATATATATATTTTCATATTTTCCTGTCATGTATTTTATCCTTTTATATTCTTCATTTATTGGCAACAAGTATTTTAATTCTAACGATACCATTAAAAATAATGTAGCATCGTTTTCCTACAATCTGTCTTTCAAAGCGTTTATTAACTCCCAGAGGTTGAAACACGAGCAAATAAAAACAATATACCATCGAATCTTTATTATTAATTATAACGAGTATTATTTTATTCTATGCAAGAGTAGTCCTCTGCCCAAGCTCATGACTTCCTGTGCCATTCGACATTTCTCCAGTTCGATCGCCCAGGAACTCGGTATAGCTATGTGGGCAACAAAAACCATTTTCTTTGAGAATCGGACTTTTTTTTTTTTTTTTTTTTTTTTTTTTTAAATAGCAGCTCAATAAAAAGCATTCCAGTCTTGTTTACTTACATAAGATCAAGTCGTTGACTTTCTTCAGGTGTGATTGATGATCTCGTGTTGGTCATTGAAACTTCCAAATGCTCTCGTGTGATAATGGGACGTGAGCTTTTGGGTGCTGTTGCCGTTGATGTTGTGTGATCACGTCCTGCTTCACGAGCAGCATCCATACCCTTGGCAATCAGCCCCAACTTTTTTTTTTTTTTTTTTTTTTTTTTTTTTCATAAAAAGAGCTTCAATTAATAACAAGTAACAACAACAACTGCGGCTTTTCACGTCAACTTTTTTTAAAGTTTCTTCTCTTACGCGCGAAGATATTTGGCCACGTTCGGCCAGAGTCAAATTGGCTTTCTTTCCAGACTTTCCAGCTCCAGCAAAACCTCTTCCTCCCAAGCTTACAAAGCGCACAGCCTTCCCATCATTACCTCCTGATCTTTCTATCGTCGTCCCTGTTGAGCCTCCTATGACAGACGGCGATGCATCCGTACCAGTTCCCGTACTGTTATCTTGACGCTCCCTCTTAATAGCTTCATCCTTCTCAATCGCCACTCGGATGGCCTCTAGATGTGCATTATAGAGTACAGCTTGTAGATCAGCGCCTGTGAGGCCCTCAGTACGACGAGCCACTTCCATCAGATCCACATCTTCAGCCACCTCCATTTTCCGGGCTAGGCAAGTTAAAATTTCGAATCGATCCTGCACATTGGGCATGCCGCATAACAGTGACTTGTCCAGTCGACCTGGGCGCAACAATGCAGGATCAATCAGGTCTGGGCGAGAAGTTGCTGCAAGGACATACACGCCATCCAACCCCTCTGCACCATCCATTTGAGTCAACATCTGATTGACCACTCGATCGGTCACACCTGTACTATCGTGTCCTCTCTTGGGTGCAATACTATCAAATTCGTCAAAGAATAACACACAGGGCTTAGCTGCCTGTGCACGCTCAAAAAGATCTCGAACAGATTTCTCAGAGGCTCCGATGTACTTGTTCAACAACTCGGGTCCCTTTACAGAGATGAAATTCAAGCCACATTCCTTGGCCACTGCAGACGCCAACAGGGTCTTGCCACACCCAGGATGACCAAAGAGTAGTAAACCTGATCGCAATCGAAGCGGACATTGAGAAAAAATGGATGAGTACTTTGTAGGCCATTCTAATGTTTCCAATAGAACCTTGCGTGTTTCGTTCAATCCACCAATATCCAGCCAACTGGTTGCAGAGCTTTGAAGTTTCACTCCACGAAGACTGCTAGGTACAAATCCTTCCTGGGCCTTCAAGAAATCCGCCTGAGTCAATATAAAGTCATTCTCGGAGGAGGATGTTGATGTTGATGATGGCAAAGTTGTGTTTGGGCTTGTAGAAAGGGTTGACTCAATGGTTTCATTCTTCTCATCAGATAAAGTACCGCTGCTTTGAGGAGTTATCGTATGTGTTTGTGTCTGTGCAGCAATATTGCGCACTGCTCCCTCGTGGACTGTTCTTTCAAGAAACGCCTTCAGATCTGCCGCCAAGTAGCCTTCAGTCTTTGATGCTACTGAGACTAAATCGATATGAGGCAACGACCGCTTCAAGATGGCTGGCCCGGTTTCCATTAGACTCTGTAGCATCTCTTTCCGTTCCGTTTTGCCTGGAGGTGTCAACCGGATGATCTCACTCAACAGATGGGACGTAATCAATGAAGGATGAACCGAAACTTGTTGTTGAGCCGTTGCTACGATCGTGATCCGATCAAATCGCTTACACATCCGAGATGCAATCTGCAAAAAGACTTCTGCAATTTGTCGCGATCGAAATGAATCTGCATGTTCAACTTCTGCAGGAATCAGTCGATCCAAGTCTTCAAGAAAGAGAATGCTAGGCGAATGAAATGCTGCAGTGTCAAACCACTGCTGAAATTTTGTCATCAATACCGTTATTCTGTCCTCTGCAAACTCGGCGCAGTTAATTTCCAAGCAATCTATTACACTCAGGAGTTATTGAAATATTAGTCTCAACAAAGAAGAAGAGAGAGAGAAAAAGGAAAAAAAAAGAAAAGGCGTTTACATACAGGCTAGAGTGTTGATATTATTTGAAAGTTTACGGATGATTGATCTTGCAACCACTGTTTTTCCTGATCCATGAGGACCACAAAGCAATACACCCCCTAAATTAGGGACTGCCAATGCATCTCGCAACTCAAGTTTTGACAAGCTTGCCAACAGGTATTTTTCAGCCTTGCTGCAAACTTGTGAAACACCTCCCAATGAGGCAGGGGTATCTGCAAGATGATTGACGGTTCTATTTATATAAAGATTTCCCAACAAGAGGATTTGAAGCATTTGTTAGTTCTTAGATTCTTTTTTTGGGAAAAATAGTAGAGTTTGATTTCGTAATAACACACTTACTTCTTGAAAACATGGGAGACTCCTTGTGGTTGACCAATTTCGACCTTGAGTTGGCTTATCTGCGGCTTGGTCATAATGCTAAATGCTTCAGGTTCAGGCTGATTTTTAGCTTCCTCAGACGACTGTTGCTGGGTACTGTGTGCTGAAGAAGGCAAGGATTTTAAAGGAAAGACGATCGAGAATGATTGGACTGTGTCGCCATTAGGAATGGTGAGAAGAGACCCATGACTCAAGATAATTGGGTTGTTTCCTGGAATAGAGTCAACCCACTCTTTGAAAATCGAGATTAGGTTGGCTGACTTTGCTGCCTTGTCCGAGTCATGGTTGGCTGATTTGGGTTGCAGTTTTAACGGTGCAGGTGTTGCAGGCGTAGATCCAGAGCTCGAAATTGGGCGAAGAGTTATGCTCGAAATCTGGACAGATTGGATATGTGGTTCAGAAAGTCTATTTTTTTTAAGTTTACACAGTGGCGAATATAGACCTTAGATCGAATTGTAGACTGGAAGAAATACGCACTTTTCCCCTTCTTTTCTCTTTGTCTTTTGAAAAGTCTGCCAAACATGAATCATCATATTATGCGGTACATACTTGACAATAGCAAAATTTTCGGCATCCAGTGCATCCTGAACTTGCTTAGAGATGGCGACATGACCAATTGGAACACTCTTAGATGATATAACTCTGGCAAAGATAGCAGAAGAGCCTACCAACAGATCTTCGGGATCTCTATTCTCGTCATCCGATGCCTTTTCTGCATGAGGTGAAACCACCTTTGAAATGCGCAAAGCAGGTTGATTGGTCAGATCTGCGTCGATCCAGCTCTCGGGGTGAATATATACATGAAAAGCCGCTCCTTGTCCTTGTCCCTGTCCTGTACCCGATGCTCCTGATGATCCTGTAATATTTCGGACTAATTCTTCAGGAACTTCACTCAATGCCAAGACACGTAGGCATTGCGCTTGCGTCACTTTCTGGACTTGTGCCGACAGATCTTGGTTTTCGCTTAGTTTGCTGAGGCCATTGGCTTTGCGGACCATTGGTGCGACAATGACTTCGGCATTAGCACCTAATTTCACACATTTTGCCGCTGGGTTGATATCGACTAAAATAAGAAAAAGAAAGTTGCGATACATTTCAGTGCACATGATTTATCGCTCTTCTATCCGCATCGGCCTAAATCGGCTACGAAATATTCAAAATATGTTCATTAGGTGTAATGGAACAGGAAGAAAATGAGCTTACGGACTCGGAGACGGACAAGAGTGTGGCCATTAATCCACATAGTGGCGATTTGATTGGGATACAGAATCCTGATCTGGTTCAGCATTTGATCTTCGACATATCCCGCATGTAGTTCCTATTTTTTTTTTTTTGTCCAATGGATATGTAGACAATTCGTTTGATTTTTAGTGCTTAGTTTACTCAATTGCAGTTATTCCATGTAGATCAGCGGGTATTCCTTACCAAGATCTCCCAGTCATCTTCTGAGTAAGGAGCAACATTGACAGAGATACCGTCCTGAACTGATTTTACAAACTCGATATTAACCTAAAAGGTTGCGATAATTGCATAAAATATATATAAGTAAAAAAAAAGTTCTTTCGGGATTGCTTTACGTTCATGAAATACGAAATTGGCTGATCGGATCGGCTGGCATGTCACTTTTAGAGACTTTTATTTTTATACCTTTTGACCAGCCCTCAAGCCCATTGCCTGCCCAAACATAGGATCCATTTCAATCATATCTCCAGTTTGTGCTCCAGATAGTGGTCTAGGTGGTGATGGGGTAGCAGAATTGGCGGCTCCAGTGGAACCATTTCCATTATTACATGCTCCGCCACTCCACCCAACATATGATTTTTTTTCTGTTGATCCTTCCTGCCATGACAACTCTAAGACAACATTTTGTGAGAGCTGGAAAAGAGGGAAAAAAAAAAAAAAAAAAAAAAAAAGGATTGTATTGTCAGGATATAGAATAAAAAATTTCAGAATTATTTTACCCGTGAACCACATTTTTCATTTTCCTCCTGACCTTGCCCTGATCCAGCAGAGCATTTGCCCATGCGGCTGGCAAGTTGATGAGACAATGCCTTAAAGGAAGGAATGCAACTGTAACAGACTTGAGCATCGTTGAAGCAAAAGCAAACTAACAGCCGATAGACAAGGCGAATGGTACGGCGGAAAAAAGAAAGTACAAAAAAACAAAAACAAAAAAAAAACAAAAGAGAGAGAGTTGATAATGTTATCTCAAAAGGATTGCAGTAAAGGAAAAAAGAAAGAATGAAATGAAGCGATGCAATTGAGAAGGGTCATGGCTTTACAGTGAACTGTTCTGACCCGATTGGATGACAGAACAGCCAGATAGTCACTCTCCACGCGGGCAAGTAGAAATCATGTGCAAGTATACATTCTCACGGCAGAGCAATCGAATCAAATCTTGTATTGTGGAAATGTTGATAGTAATTAAATGTTAATGTACATAATAAGGAACTAAAATCGTCCCGAACAATCAAGAAGCCGAAGTTGCCGATGCTATAAGAAACGCCCTGGCCTTGGATGCTGCATCCTGATTACCCTCTCTCCTAGCTTCCATCTCTGATTGATCATCCATAACCATATCTTCCGGAGCATTGTTATTGTCATCTTGATCTATATCGATTTGTTTATTTGGCAAATCAAGTTCCCAGTCTTGATGTGGTACACCCTGGATCTCATTCAATGCTCCCTGGACAATATATGTGTATGGTCCACCTTTCAAATGAGGCGTCGTCTCATATGCGATCAACAAATTGCATCGTGGACAATACAGCCTATATTGCTTCTCGAATTTATCTTGACTAGTTGATTGAAATTGTTGTCTTTGTTAATTAAAAAAAATAAAAATAAAAAAAAAAATAGGTGTAATGATGTATTTCACTGCACTTGCCTTCTCTTTACGATCTTGTTCTCTCCTTGAATGGTGTGTAGTCTATACATGCGCGTTGCGTTCTCAATGATCACTGCGTTATCTGTCTCTCTCCTGGGCAATTGACTTAACTCCATATCTGTAAATATGCCATTTTTTTATATTAACAATCTTGGTGACTTTAAAACAATCATTTTCTTTGTTCCTTTCAGATTATCCTTCTTTTCCTCTGTCTTTTTTTTTTTTTTTTTTTTTTTAGTACCAATTACGAGAATAAACTCACTGCAGAGACAGTAATATGAATGTAATCCCTGAGCTTCCTCCCGATGGTCGGACGATGAGATGATGCTGTTGCTAATGATCCTTGGCATGGCTATGGTAAAAGTCACCTCTGGCTATATCCTGTTCGTTCTTTCCTTTGACTGAATGTAGCTTTTTTTTTTTTTTTTTTTTTTAAAAATGCTTTCTGAGAAAAAGTTCATTATTCACACAGCGCGAGTGTTCTGACGGAAATTCCCCCGATCTTCCCCTTAAGCACATACTAAATGAAACCAAGTCAGGATTTCGGACGGTTGTTTGGAATTGACGATACCAACAACAGACCTTGAGAACTGCGAGATAGGGAGCAACTTAAGGCTTGAAGAGCACCTTCGCCCCTGTCTGATGTAAGTATCGACACAAGCTATAGCTTCTAGTCCGATTACCATTGTAAATATATGGCATACACGCATAGTAGGGGAGATAATAGGACAATGCTGCACAGAGCTGAACACATGTTGTGTCTCTTTTCACGTCACCTATTCAGCGGCGCAGGCACCTCAAAGCTCCTGTCAACTTCACAATTGACCTTATCGACATTAGTCAGAATTTGTCTTTCAGCCCTGACACAAACGGTACTAGGCCATCTATACTGCGCCGTTGGCACTAATGAAAGATACCACGCCTCCAAGGTCAGGTTAAGGAACAAGCACGCATTGCAACAGACAATCTTTTAGTTGATATCCAAATCCGTAAGTTGAGTCATACAAGCCATTGTCCTAACAATTGAACTAAGCCTCAAATAATAGTCCTGGCAAAGGTACAAAAAGAAAGAGGTTGCGGAAATTACATGTATTTACTCCACTCTTTCTTAATACATTTTCATGATGACTGACGGTAAGGAAATGACATGAGAGAAAAATAAAAACGAGGGATTGAAGACCTTCAGGCTCTTGTATCCTCCCCGTAAAGCTTATAGAAATACCAAGACGATCGGACTCTCTTTCATTCTTTCTTTTTTTTTTGCTCAGGCATTAATGAACAGTATATGGACTGCCAACTAATAATTGTCATTCCATACTTCATGCTATATAGGATCTGCTCAGTTCAACTTCCCCAAGGAGGAGGAAAAAATCCTCGAGTTCTGGCGTGAGATTAATGCTGTAAGTTACATAGTCTAAAAATCACCAATCAACTTGCAAATAGAAGGTGGAAAAAGAAAAAATAAGGCTACTCCTACTTATGGTTTACAAACATACTCCTTTGTCCAACACAGTTCAAGCGTTCCCAGGAACTTAACAAGGACAAGAAACCATTTACCTTCTTTGATGGACCTCCCTTTGCTACTGGTCTTCCTCACTATGGACATTTGCTCGCTGGTACTATCAAGGTATACATACTATTGCAGCAACACCATTTGCTATCCTTGTCATCCAATGTCTTTCTGTTTCCATCTTAAAATTTTAAACTTCTGCCGATGGCTAATGATCGTTTCTTATTATCGTATTAGGATATTGTTACTCGTTATGCTCACAGCAACGGCCACAGTGTCGAGCGTCGCTTCGGTTGGGACTGCCACGGTTTGCCCGTTGAGTATGAAGTAGATAAGGCTTTGGGTATTACTGGAAAGGCTGATGTCATGGCAATGGGTATTGACAAGTATAACGAAGAATGCCGTAGTATTGTGATGAGATATGCTGAGGAGTGGCGCCTGACTGTTGAACGTGCTGGTCGCTGGATCGACTTTGATAATGATTATAAAACCCTCAATGTCGAGTTCATGGAATCTGTCTGGTGGGTCTTCAAGACCCTTTACGACAAGGGTCAAGTCTACCGCGGATCCCGTGTTATGCCCTTCTCCACCGCCTGTCGCACTCCTGTCTCCAATTTCGAGGCGCAGCAGAACTACAAGGACGTCAGTGATCCCTCTGTCGTCGTCTCATTTCCCCTTGTCGATGATCCCTCTGTTCAGTTCCTTGCCTGGACAACCACTCCATGGACTCTTCCCTCTAACTTGGCTCTTTGCGTTAACCCTAATCACGATTTCATCAAGTTTGTGGATGAGGCCACCGGAAACACCTATATCATGGTCGAGAAGTGTCTCTCGATTCTTTACAAGGATCCTACCAAGGCTAAATTCAAGATCATTGACAGGATGAAGGGCTCTGACCTTAAGGGTATTAAGTACGTTCCTATTTTCAACTACTATTATGAGGAATTCAAGGACAGAGGATTCCGTATCTTGAACGACGAGTATGTTGAAGAAGGTGCAGGTACAGGCGTCGTCCATCAGGCCCCCGCATTCGGAGAAGACGATTACCGCGTCTGTATCAATCATGGTGTCATCACTGCTGATGGTCACATTCCCTGCCCTGTTGATGAAGCTGGAAAATACTTTGATGAGATCACTGATTTCAAAGGTATTCACGTCAAGGAGGCCGACAAATTGATTCAGAAGCACATCAAGGGGCTAAACCGCTTGATTGTCCAGACTCAGCTCAACCATAGTTATCCTTTCTGCTGGCGTTCAGACACTCCTTTGATCTACAAGGCCGTACCATCTTGGTTCGTTCGTGTCCAGCCTGTTGTTGACAGGATGTTGAAGAACAATGCTGAGTCCCGCTGGGTCCCTGGATTTGTTCAGGAAAAACGCTTTGCTAACTGGATTGGTAATGCCCGCGACTGGAATATCTCTCGCTCCCGTTACTGGGGCACACCCATTCCTATCTGGGCCACTGAAGACTTTTCGGAGATGCACTGTGTTGGCTCTTTGCAGGAATTGGAGGAGCTCACTGGGTGCGGTAAGTTGACCGACATTCACCGTCACTTCATTGACCATCTTACCTTCAAATCACCCAAGACTGGAAAAACTATGCGCCGTGTTGAAGATGTTTTTGATTGCTGGTTTGAGTCCGGATCTATGCCCTATGCCCAACAACACTATCCTTTCGAGAACAAAGAGTCATTTAAAAATGGATTCCCAGCTGACTTTATCTCAGAAGGTCTTGACCAGACTCGCGGTTGGTTCTACACCTTGTTGGTCCTTTCGACTCATCTCTTTGACACCCCCCCGGCCAAAAACCAGATTGTTAGCGGTCTTGTCCTTGCCGCAGATGGCAAGAAGATGTCAAAGCGTTTGAAGAATTACCCTGAAGTTAGCCTCATTCTGAATGCCTATGGTGCTGATGCTCTTCGACTTTACCTCATCAACTCACCTGTCGTCCGTGCTGAAACCTTAAAGTTCAAGGAGGAGGGTGTCAAGGAGGTCATCACCAAGGTTTTCTTGCCCTGGTACAATGCTTACAAATTCTTTGTCAACCAGACAGTTTTGTTGAAGAAGGAGTTCAACCATGACTTTATCTACAATGCTTCGTTGAAAAAGAGTGACAATGTTATGGATCGCTGGATGTTAGCTTCATGCCAGAGCTTGATAAAGTATGTGCGTGAAGAGATGTCCAACTACCGCCTGTACACTGTGGTTCCCCGTCTATTGCGTCTGATTGAGGAGCTGACCAACTGGTATGTCCGCTTCAATCGCCGTCGTCTCAAGGGCGAGAACAGTCTTGAGGATGCAATCCAGGCAATGAATACTCTATTTGAGGTCTTGTTCACATTGGTGCGTTGCATGTCACCTTTCACCCCATTCTTGACTGAGAATATGTACCAAACCCTCAAGAACTTTGTACCAAAGGATGGTAGTGTCGTGGACAATCGCTCTGTCCATTTCCTGTCATTCCCTGAGGTCAGAGAAGAATACTTTGATGATGACATTGAGCGTGCCATGTCGAGGATGCAGGCCGTTATCGAGTTGGGACGCACTATCCGTGAGCGTAAGACCATTAGCTTGAAAACGCCTTTGAAGGAGTTGGTCGTTATTCACCCTAATCCTCAATACCATGCCGATGTCAAGGCATTGGAGAGCTATATTGTGGATGAGCTCAACGTCCGCACATTGGTGGTTACTTCTAATGAGGCTCAATATGGCGTCAAGTACACTGTTGAGGCTGATTTCCGTTCTTTGGGTGCCAAGCTCAAGAAAGATGCTGTCAAGGTCAAGAATGCTTTGCCCAAACTCAGCGAGGAACAGATTAAGGACTTTATCAGGACTAAGAAGATTACGATTGAGGGTCATGATCTGAGTGAAGAGGATCTGACTGTGATTCGCTACTTCGAAGCATCTGATAACAGCTTGGAGACTAACACGGACAAGGATGTTTTGATCTTGTTGGATGTCAAGCGTTACCCTGAATTGGAACAGGAGGGTCTTGCTCGTGAGGTGATCAACCGTGTGCAGCGTCTGCGCAAGAAGGCCAACTTGGAGCCTACTGATATGATTCACATGTATTATGAGTTCACTCAGGATTTGAACAATGCATTGGAGCAGGTGATCAAGGGACAGGAGGAGACACTCGTCAAGGTGCTGAAGCGTACATTGTACCCAATCAGCAACAAAAAACCTACGGATGTTGTAATCATTGAGGAGGCACAGGAAGTCAACGGCTCAGCCTTCAACCTGACCCTTGTGCGCGATTTGTAAGAACAAATGGTTGCAATAGAACCCAATAGACTGACTTTCTCACATATCCATCATTTTTTTTTCTGCCCTTTTTTTCTCTACCTTTGCACATGAAATAAACAAACAATCTAGTCCCCATTCTTGTAAAAAAAATAAAATAAAAAAACCCATAGTGACATCTCAAACTTTTTGAACGATGGATGATAAATCGGGAATTGACCTGTTTTTATTAAGACATTAAGACAGGCTGAGCAATCTTTTTCCTAACACAACTTGACTAACAACATGCCACCTGAGGAGTACGCGCCATAGTCCTGAAATACCACTAGACCACTAGAACTGATTAAGCTTAATTGTGTAAGTTGGAGGGACATTTTGTACTTCAACCCATTGCCTCGTCTTCACCAGCAAATCGCTTCAATAATATACCTAGATATAAAGACCACTCAGATCATGAATATCGCTCTACATCTGCTAGTTGCATCATCCAAAAACATAGTGATCTAAACTAATGTAAATCCTGCTCTCACAAGCGCCACACGCGGAGCAGGGGTCAAGGTTAAAGGCAAATAGCCCATCGCAAGGCTATAGTGACAACAAATAACGGATAGAATAGTTTGGATCATTTGTTGAAGAAGATAACCAGCAGGATCGATAACATGGTCCTGACAAGGATGATATGAAGACAGTTATTAGTACAGTCGAAAGTGGTTTTAACGGCCAATTTCACCATGAATTTGACCATAAAAACCACATTCGACTGTAATCCCTCTGGCCCAGATGTATTTCAAAAATACGATAATTGGTGAATACGCTTTCCTCAAATAAACCGGAAATGTCAATAATTGTCCAAATGTAATTTCCTAAGATCTTTGCAAAGATCCCATACCATCATATACGATTGAATATGCGAAACGCCCTTTTGATTGTTTCAACCCAAGTCCCTCTAGCTAGGGTGATGAATCGTATATGAAACTATGGAAGCTCGAAATATGAACAAATCGAACTTGGAGTCGTATTCAGGAGCCGAGCCTTGGAGTCCGATATCATTCATTTTCACTTTAGTGTTTCTCGTCGCCAATGCTAGAAATAGACGAAGAATGAAGAGACGATAATCCTACTGTCCCTCGCATTAGTCATGGCTAGTGATCCTGGTCTTTGCTGCTGGTGTACTGACACGACGGGATGAATGACGAATTTGCAGAATGCTTCTCAATAATATGCAAGTGGATTGATCTCCATTCTGTGAAACAATAGCGTTTTCAATATCAACAATGATATGGGATGGGAACATCTGAGCTGAATCGCAAAGTCAATGATCTTGGGACTATACCATTTGGATGCAAGTAATTCCCCCTATTTTTAATGATAAAGAAGAGGAGTGATCTCTTCACGGCTCCATTCATCATTTATCCCCCCCCCCTCCTCGCCCTCCTCTGTGATGGAAAACATTTAAACTTGTCGACCTTGACGATGAGAATGTTGCTCTACGCTCAATAATAGGGAGGCTATAGTGTATAAGGCAAATTGTACAGGTAGGTGGATGAAAGTACGTGAGAATATGTAGGTCCACACATATCCCAATTAATATTATTAAAAACGTATACGTCTATCTGTAAAACAGTATGTATAGAATGCATGCATTTATTAGTCGATATCAGCGTCATGAAAGATACCTATAGCAATACCTTTAAAAGAAAAGTAAAAGTGCAGGAGGTGGGCTTCGTGACGGCGCCAATGCTACGCAACTCTATGGTAAGCTCTGATTGTATAACATAAAAGCTTCACCTTCTCATTGTATTGAATACAGAAATCAAAAAAAAAAAAAAAAAAAAAAAAAAAAAAAAAACGAATGGTTACTCAAAATAAGAGTTAACTCTCTTCAGATGCTAGCAATATGGTCCGCCAAGCAGCTAAGCTAGGGCGTCCTGTGGTCGTGGTTGTTCCCAACTATTGTATTAATTCCCATGGGTCTTCGCTTGCCCTGAGCTCCTTGAAGATATTAAATCAGATCCAAAGCTCACGACAGATTACGAGCGAGTCGCCGGCAACTGGGGACTTCAGGACCAGCGCCTCACGTTTGAATGGATCCATAACAATATTGCTGCCTTCGGTGGGGATCCTTCCAATATCACGGCTATGGGCGGACTGTCTGGCGCCACGAGCATCGGTTATCATATGTTGATCCCTCAGCACCGTGGTCTCTTCCACCGAGCGATTATGCAATCTGGCGCTTCGTCTAATCTTTCAACTATTCGACTCGAAGTGGAAGGGAAGCTTTATTTCGATTTCCTAGTCGATAACTTTAATATCCCTAAGGATTTGTCTGGGAAAGTGAAGCTCGAACAGCTAAAAAAAAGTGTCTGATAAGGAGTTGGGCCTAGCCGCATCTTCCAAGAAACTTCGAATGTTCTCGTCTTACATGGAAGGAGTGATGATTCCTGAAGACATCCGACTATGGACCCATAAAACTGATATGCATCTTGGGTTCGGACAAAAGGGAGTTTCGTCCCCAGTGATGTCCGAACGTGGTGAATGGAACAACGGGTTTTATCAGACGTGAGCACATGAGAAGGACCAACTGCTCCAAACTAAGAAATGTCATATCATCACGATCTTATAGCCGCCCAGAACCTGGCCAAAGTAGTTCACAATCACCTCACTATATAGGGGTGCCTCTAAGACCTTGTTTGCAATCACAGTTTGAACCAAAGTGGTATTAATAATGTAAATAGAATGGCCCGCTCTCTTTTTTTTTTTTTTTTTTTTTTTTTTTTTTTGATTAAATAAGGACATTCTATATAAAATATATTTTATCATTTTCTTAATGTATTGGGATGCCTTTTCATGGATACGTACGAAGGCTATATATGCCAATGTCTCTTTTTGCTTCCATCCTTCTTTTATCTTCACTTTGTGAAATGGAATTCCCATTGTGGAAGCAACTTGCGGCGCGCAAGAGCTGGAATGTCCAATGCACTTGTTCCGTACGAGAGCGGAGCAAAATACAGGAACGAGGCCAAGTGCAAGACAACGAGGGCCGCAGCAGAGATGTATGCAAGCGCAGGCACGACAGCACGCTGGAGACGGCGTGGACGCACCTCGGGGCCGGGTTCAGAAATTGGCGCATCCACACCCTCTACAAAGATAAAGCCATGGACAGCAGCGAGGACCATATATGAAAAGATTTGTGCGGGCATGTAGTGATGCAGGAATAAGGAGCGACCCATCAAGAAGAATGGAATATAATGTAAGATCCAGCCTACGAAAAAGAATCCTGTTGCATAGTAAAAGCGCTTTTGCACATCTATGGAATATGCGAACACAAAGTATTAATAAAAATGGTAAATACCCTTTGATTTGTGAGATTGTGAGATTGTGAGTTTTTTTTTTTTTTTTTTTTTTTTTTTTTTTTTTTTTTCAGTATAATATCAGTGTTACCTTGGTTGAGGGGATAGTAGCCACGACGGCGGCTCAAAATATCTGCACCAGAAATGCCGGCAATGACAGCAAGGCTTCCGACAGCAATCCACATGCCGATGGGGTTGCCGATCAAGTAAATCTGTTTGCGAGTGGTATCTTTGGTCCAGAAAGAGATTCCTTTGATTAAGAAGGGCCATTCGATAGGCTGACTCTGATACGGGTGTTTGCCCGTGAGTCCAGAATTATGAGCAATCATCTTCCTCTGCAATTCAAAGAACTTAAGGAAGAATGAACGGTGCTTGACAGGCTTTTCAGCCTCTTTGTTGATTTCTTCGGCTAAAATACAGAACGAGTAATGTTATCGACAGATATCAGTATTTAATATCATGAATACCCATATAAGGAGCATTTTAACCTCTCGATGTAAAATGTAATGCAAATTACTGAGTTATTTATGCTTCGACTTACCATCCTTGCCTTCGATACTATCAGACCACCACAACGTAGACTTATCCATAATATTCTTGTTGCCATTGACCTCTTGCTGCTCAAATCCCCAATCAGGTAGCTTTTGCTGATGGGTCCAGATAGCAACCTTAGTATCCATATGAATTAATTTGAAAGCGCTGGCCATTGTGCGCAACTTATCGCCACCACTGTCGAGTTGAATTCGGAACGTTGTCTCATTGAAGCGAGAACCATCCTCATAAGCAGAGTAGGTGGTGATTTCTTCATTGGTCGACATGGTAGGGGAAGCAACATCATGGGCTAAGAGCCATGAGTTGGTGGCGACATGCAAAAGACGAATGACATCCTTGTTCTTAATATTCTGGCCAAGTTTAGGATCATCAGGATTAGCACTAGCGATGTGCCAAATGTTATTAGGATCAGCATGAGCATATCCTGTCACCTGTTGGCCAGCACTACTGATGCGACCATCCTCATATCTTCGTGGGTAGTTGTGTGGGTGAGAATGCAAATAAACCGAGGTATCTTTGTGACGAATGGTGATGTTGTCTCCATATTTGATATCTAATCAAGATCCATGAAGCCAAGCTTTGTGAGATAAAAAAAAAAAAAAGACTAAGCAAAATCGCATGTCAAATGGATTCAGAAACACGACTTACAAATTCCGTCTGCCATCGTATTGCCATGCAATGTCTCCTGAAATTCAGAGCTCATGAAATCATCACCCGGACCGCTGTGAGTTAGGATAGCAAAATGCACGTAGAACCAGAAGAGATAGACGACTGTGGGTACCAAAATCAATGCAAAAGCACGAGCCCAGAAATGATTCATAAACTGCTGCATGGTCAATCGACGGCGAATATCCAACAGGATCCACAAGTCCCAAACCACAGCCACACCAATAGTCGCAACTGTAAAAAGCCCAACCATTTTGACGCTATTAGTGTTGATATTGATCATTGGCATTAATACATACTTATCCTTTTATAAGCTCCGTAATATATTGCAGAATGGGAATTGAGGTGATTAATTTTGGTACCTGGTAGTCAGGGCAATATTAACACCCGTGGCAATGAGCCATGTCCACCAACGAATGGAGTACGGACTATTCATAGAGGTGAGTAGAAGTTATTGATTTAAAAAATAATAGGGCTCTCACTGAAAATAAAATAAAAAAAAAAATAGCAATCCATGTCATGATGTTAAAAAAGCTACGGTGCACTTGCCTATTCCTGGTCTTGTAGAACCTGACGTAGCTGTAGATAGAGCAAACCATGAAGAAGACTAACATCGAGTCCAGCAAGATCAGGCGCGTTTGGGTAACCTGCATGTTGTCTTCATGAAAATTCGAAAAGAAAATGAATTGTACCAATCGTGATTGTGATTTAATCATCTGTAAGCATGATAGGATGTATAAAAAAAAAGATATGCATTTCTGGATCGATTAAAAAATCAAATCCTGGTGTCATACCAAAGGCGATAAAGAAGCCGGCGAGCGCGCATGTTACGATAGGGAATCCTGCCTCACGCATTGTCATGTACACAATGGGCACCGTCATTGCTCCAAGGAATGCTGGAAGGGCGCGAAGGCCAATATAAGGTACGTTGTTGGTAATGTAGTTATCTCCAATATTGTCAAAGAGAAAATGTCCATCATAACCGATAAAGTAACCCATAGCACCCAGCATCATCTTGGCCAGAGGCGGATGAACATCAAAAAAGTAGGATCCGCGAATGTAGTAGGATGCAAATTTGCCAAAATGAACCTCATCGAAACTATAGCGATGGACCATGGCGTTAAAGCAGGGACGAACGTGAGCAGGCTTTTTTTAACATCCATTGCACTCGTTAAGTTTACTCAATAGCGAGGAAACCTTCATATATTGCACTTACACAACCTCATCAGGCTCGTAGATTTTGTAGAAGCGAGTAGCGATGGCGAGCACTGTCAATATTGCTAAAACGGTCAGCGAACGCTTCTTTTCTGTTGGGGTAAACACGGATGTTACTACCGACTAATTGAACAGAAAACAACAGCAGTTTCTTGATTAGCTGTGATATTGGAGAACTCATTGATATCATAGGCAATCTTAAACGCGTGTAATAGTCTGTATGAGAATGATTGAGAGAGCCAATGGTAAAAAATGGTTCATACTGCTTTCACTTCAATGTCTTCAACATCTTCGTCTTCTGTGGATATCGCCGGTACAGCAGACATTAAGGTTGTCCGTTGTCGGAGGACCTTTTCAGGGGAATCCACCACTAAAAGAAAAAAAAAAAAAAAAAAAAAAAAAAAGACCCAAAGGTTAGTTTTGTCCTTTGTGAAATGTTGACATGAGTTGGAAAGAAGGTTATTTGCAGGCGTACTTTTTCCTTGAGAGTCGATGATGAGAGTTAGAGAGGGATGATCAAGACGAACAAAAAAAGAGGGAAGGAGAATGAGATTGTCAGAGGAAAGAAAGATGATAGAAGACATAGAAAGTGTGCTGCACAATTGGAAATAAAGGACTTCCACACTTACTTCCCATCATCATCTTCGACAAGCCGAGCTTCCCACGCTGCTTTCCAAGCCAATCTTTCAACGCGCTTCTTTCCCACAAACACAACTCACATAAAGAAAACTGATTCTTTCTTTGTTTTTCTTTTCACAGCATTGTTTCTTGATCTCCATTCGACATTTCCTAAACCATGGTAATGCTCGTTGGTCGACTTCTCTTACCTGCAACTGTTACTTCTATTACCCATGCTCGTATAGTTTGTAGACGAGTTTTCTTTTCCACTCTGTCCTGCTGGAACGTATGTTCACGGCAGACCCAAGCTCTGACTCCTCTCTTTCTTTCTTCTTCATACAAACAAGTCTACAAGCACTTCTTTTTTCTTCGTGTTTCCTTGTTCTATATCCCAGCCAGCAATCAAAAATAGCGTTGTTTTATATGTTCTCTTTTACAAATACCGTCAATTGGTTCAATTGGTGTTAAATGAATCGTCCATTTTATATCTTATTGATAGACTGAAAT
This sequence comes from Lobosporangium transversale, assembly GCF_002105155.1. Taxonomy (NCBI): domain Eukaryota; kingdom Fungi; phylum Mortierellomycota; class Mortierellomycetes; order Mortierellales; family Mortierellaceae; genus Lobosporangium; species Lobosporangium transversale. The sequence continues at coordinate 626,053 of NW_019028986.1, read as the reverse complement.
CCACCCTGCTCCCATCGAAGCTCAAGACTTCTTGAAGTTTGTAAACCAGGCGCCATCACCTTATCATGCTGTTGAGCAGGCTGCCCTTCGTCTGCGCAAGGCTGGTTTCCAGGAGATTAAGGAAAGGGACAGCTGGGACGGTGTCCTCAAGCGCAATGGCAAATACTATTTCACTCGTAACAAATCGGCTCTCATTGCTTTTGCTGTCGGAGGCAAATACAAACCTGGAAATGGTTTCTCGGCCATTGGGGCACATACAGATTCGCCTTGCCTGAAGGTACATTAAAAAAGAAATCAACTAAACTTTTATGTATGTCAATAATAAAATCATTTCACCAATGTCATCAATATATTTTTATTTCCATGGGTTGAATAGCTCAAACCTGTATCCAAGAAGGAAAAAGTGGGATATCTTCAAGTTGGTGTTCAAACCTATGGAGGCGGTCTCTGGTAAGGGGATTTTTTTCCCTTGCAGTTCGGTGGTTCATGCAATGGGATAGTCATTTCTTGGTCCATTGTACCTAATAATAATGTCTCCATTTAACTACTTCATCTCTCTACTAGGCATACTTGGTTTGACCGTGACCTGAGGTAAAATGAAGTAACTTCGTTCTCTTTTTCTCACATCTTAAAACACAATTATCGCAGTTGACTCTAACATTTACGAACTCGACATATTTACTAATTCCCAGCGTCGCAGGAAACGTCGTCGTTGAGACAGAGGACGGAAAATTGGAGACCCGCTTGGCTCGCATTGATAGGTAAGTGTGGAAGATCTTGCTCATTATGGGTTGCTTTGAAGGGTTACTATTTCAGCATGCAAAGCATCGTAATATTGATGATTCTCTTTTCGATTTCTGTCAAGACCTATTCTTCGCATCCCCACGCTGGCTATCCACTTGGACCGCTCTACAAGCGCCGATGGCTTCAAGTTTAATAATGAAACCCATTTGACTCCTATGATTGCAACTGTCACCAAAAGGTCTGTTTAATATACCTATTTACAGCTTACAGCTTTTCTTTTTCGTACAACTGCTGTCTCTAGATCGAACGCTTATAAAATTATGATCTGTTTGTTTTTGTGATTAAAATAGCTTGACTGGCGAGCCTACCAAGCCCTTGAAGCCTGATACAGATATCAACGGTGATATTCCAATCTCTGAGAAGCACCAACCTATTCTCCTGCACTTGCTTTCCAAGGAGCTCGGTGTTGCCGGTATGTTGTCTGTTGACTCTGGAAAATAGCATACAATTATTTCCGAAATCTCAATTTTATTTTTTTATTTTATTTTTTTAAATTTTTATCCGGCTGCCACATGCTACAGTTGACAAGATTAAGGATTTTGAGCTCTGCTTATATGATACTCAGCCTTCTGCTATCGGAGGCGCCTACAATGAATTTATCTTCTCTGCCCGTCTTGACAACTTGATGATGTCGTTCTGCTCCATCGAAGCTTTGATCAAGAGCTTAAAGTCGGACAAATCATTGGCCAACGATCCCAACATTCGCCTCGTTTCGCTTTTCGATAACGAGGAAGTTGGATCCACCTCTGCCTATGGCGCGGATTCCAACATGCTTCCTAGCACCTTTGAGCGCCTGAGTTCGGTTTCTTATGATGGTGTAGCTTGTAGCCCCCATGTAAGAACCTTCAACACCTATTACTCAGCATGAACACGAAGACATAAGAACGAAATAGTCACAAGAGGAAAAAAAATGATACTTTAACTTTTTTTTATTTTTTTTATTTTAATAATTAGTCTGCGAATGCCTACTTGGAGGCTCTGCATAAGAGTTTTCTGATCAGTGCAGATATGGCCCATGCTGTCCACCCCAACTATTCTGAGAAGCACGAGGACGGTCATCGTCCTCATATGCACAAAGGAATTGTCATTAAGGTCAACGCCAACCAGGTAAGGCATTGAAGATGACCGACATTTTATTAAAAAATTACCGTTAAACTAGGACTAAGTTGACTATTGTTTTGTCTCTACCTCTTTTACAACTACTAGCGTTACGCCACTACTGCTCCCACAGCTGTTGTCCTGCGCGAGGCCGCTAAGAAGTGTTCTGTCCCACTTCAGGAGTTTGTTGTCCGCAATGATGTTCCATGTGGTTCTACTATCGGTCCTATGCTCTCTGCCAAACTCGGTCTCCGCACTATTGGTAAGTTTTAAATGTATTCATAACAGAGATTTTGGTTAGTATTGTCATATTAACTAAAGCATCGTTTTCTTCAATCAATGTCTAGACGTTGGAAATCCCCAGTTGAGTATGCACTCTATTCGCGAAATTTGTGGTACTGAGGACGTTACTTTGGCCATCAAGCTGTTTGAGGTAGACTATCTTTTGTTGAATGTTTGTATTATCAATATGGAGATGGGGATATAAAGATTCTAAATGCTTTTATGCTTTTTTTTTGCTATCAGAGCTTCTTCGAGGAGTTCCCATCAATCGATGCTCGTCTGACTGTCGACTAAAGAAGGAAAAATGTCAAGTATTGAGTATTAATCCAATATTTAGAGAAGAACACAAAAAGAGCTTTCGATGGAATAAAGAAAAGATACACTTTTTTTATTGTGTGTATATTTAACAAAATATGAATGATGGGGGAGCATTTTTCGAGTGAGAGTAACAATTATTCGGGTCCAAGTCTATACTTTAGTACCAAAAGGTGCACCACAGCGGCGGCGACCGGTGAGGTTGTTGCTGGTTGACAACTTTGTAGCCATCCTACTACGCTTCTCTGATTCGTAATCCTGGGCACTTGCAATCATAGTTGCCACCTGTTCTAGTTGAACATGGCTCACAGCCAGCGTAGAATCCGATAACTGGTTCTGTGATTTGAGAAGAGCGTCTGAGACTTTCAAACCAGGGTTATGAGGATCATTAGCTAAAGTAGAGTCCTCGTTCGCTTCTCCCTCTGCTTCAGTGGTCGTCGTGGAGGCAGTGGTAGCATCAGTAGATTCAGATGGGCGACGGTGTGCACGTGGGGCGAGGGTTACAGTCCTAGACTCAACCTTTTGACGGCGAGCTGCATCCTTGCGTGCGAGACGACGGTTATTAAGAACAAGTTCATTGGTGAGGGGATCGACATAGATACCAGAGTTGTTATCGTCCTGCTTGTCTAAAATCCAGTTACCATCCTCGTCCAAGAGAACCATGTTTAGCCTCCGTTGATCTTCATCGTCCATATCCATAGAACTGTTCTCTAATGATTCTCTAGGCGTACTATCATTGACATTCTCATCATAGTCGACAGGCAAGTAGAAATCTGCGTATTCTCTTTCAGCACCTTTCTCCATTGAAAGCTTGCAGTGACCCTTGTCGATCATATGTCTTCGAACGCTCGCAAGACTAGAGAAACCACCATGTAGCTCTTGATCTGGTCGAAGGTTTTGAGTAAAGATCGAAGGAGTACACCAAAGACAATCATAATTCTCGAGCAATTTCTCAGCTAGATAGGTCAACATGCCTGCAAGGTCAACTAGGCGTTCAGAAGAAGGCAAGAAGAATCCGTGGGTAGAACGCATATGTGCATAGTTGGCGGTCGCATCTTCTGCTTCATTTGAACAGAACAAACAAACGGTTTCGTTTGGCTGGCGTTCTGTTGGTGTTGAAATAGTATTTGCATTATTGATCGGTGCTGAAACTGCTTCAGAGTCTTCCAGAGCCTTGTTGGTGGTAGTGCTTTCAACCTTTTGCTGCTTCTTTTCATAAGAAAGAACAGTTTGCTTGTGTTTCTTTGAGTTGACATGATTATCGTAGGCTTGCAAAGAAAGATATTTTTTACCACAAGGGATACATTCTGGCTGTGGTCCCTCCTTCGGGTTAGCTTGTTCGCGAGAGGCTATAGGATATGGATAAACGGATCGATAAACTTAGTTTGTTAATAGTCTCCTTTGTAATAATGACTAGGATGATGAGATGATGAAGAAAGAATAAATTTGACTAATTGAATAGCCTTACCATGAACCAGTTGTGTAAAAACTTCGGAGGATACAGGAGGCAGGTAGACCATCTTGCGCTTTAGGTTATAGGTGTGCCAGTCAGACTTGTGATGTAACTGCTGGGTCTCAAGTGAAGGGAGACGGATGGCACAGGTCAGGCATGTTGTGGATTGACCTAGAAGGTGAAGGGCAAAGACATTATTTTATGAATGTTAGAATCATAGTAGTGATAAATGATGCTTGACATTATTTTAATGCTTTGTTATTAATTATTATGGTCGTTACCGATGGTCGCAGCGGGGATGTCGACAGCATAAGACATGTTGTTATTTTTCGTATTATATAACGCTGTAATAATTTTGAAAGTTGAAGTCGTAGTGGCAGTAGCAGTATACAGAACTTGTGATGAGATGTGAATGAATAAAATAAGTTAATATGAAGAATGAATGACAGGAGAGAAAGGAATAAGAGAAAGAGAGAAGATATTTATAATGGTACCCAGTCTTCCATGAGCTGACTAATGGGACCAAGGATTGTCCATTTTTATTCGACAATGACCAGAAAAGCAGATCTTTTTAAACTCCCGCAGCAACTCACTGACTGCGTCCAGAAATTAGAGTTTTGCCAATTTTGCTGCGTCGCAATTTTCATCTAATTGTCTTAAATTGTCTGATGTTTTAAATGTTTTATTTCCTCACACAGACATGTTTTAATGAAAGGCGAAGTCAGTTGTAAAATTTTTTTTAAATGAATTTCGATACAAATTGAGTTCTTCCCCAAAGGAAGGAAGGCGTCATGACTATCAACATCATTCCTGTACGCGCAACCCTTCTTCTAATGGTTGACAACAATGATGAAATGACAACATTCCCCTCCTGCCCAGGTTTCTTAAGCAGACGTTTGTGCGTCCACATGATATTAAAAAAAGGGGGAGGGGAAAGAGTATCCCAGAATAACATTTTGTAGGTCATGCCCCTCTGACATGAATTATAGATAAAAAAACGTTACAAGGAGTAAAGAGTGAAGGATGTTCCAAGGAAAAAAGAGTTCTTACCACTCTTCTTCGCTTCTTCCTCTTCTTCTCATTCCGATTCTACTCATTCACTCATTCACTATACTTACATTCGTCTGTTCCAAACTCACTGCAACCCTAACTGGAGCTTCACAGCACAGCATAGCATAGCATAGAAAAAAAAAAAAAAAAATAAGACGCGTTCCTGAAATTTCAAGCACAACAACATCTCATTATCCACCTCATTCATTGCCCCTTTCCTCGTTATATACTCATCATAGGCATAATTACAACCAGGACGACAACTATCACTAACTACCACTACTACTATTGCCATAGTGACTACCACTACTGCAACTACTGCCATTAAAGCGGCGCCACCACACAACTATTATCATTGATACTGCTACAACATGCGAATCCAATGGTCAGATCTAAAGACCTTTGATATCATTGGGTCCGGTTCCTTCGGGCGAGTCTTTCATGGCGACCTTCTTGGCACAGAGGTTGCTATTAAGGAATGCGTTCGATCAAACTCTAAAGCCTTTGATGAAAAGTACTTTAAACGCGAAGTTGACATTTTGAAACAATCCAGACATCCCAACATCGTTCAGGTATTATTTTATTGTTATTTATCTTCATTCGAAGCAATATCTCCTACTCCTCTCTCTATTACATACTAATAAGTTTTTATTTTATTTTATTCCTATTCTCCTTATTTCAAGTTCATGGGTATATGCAAACGGAAAAAGCGCTTTTATATCGTGACTGAGTTTCTCCCACTCGGAAACCTTCGACGGGTAAAGATAAAAAGGAAAGGTCCCTCAGTTATTATGGCTATTATTTTCTTACGCCCTCATTTTTTTTTTTTTTTTTTTTCAAACAGTGGATTCAAGATGAGACAAAAGAGTTTGGATGGGATACTCGAATCAGTTTCGCAATCGATATATCTTTGGCGTTGGCGTACTTGCACCACAAGAATATCATTCATAGGTAACGAACTTAAAAAAAGGGTGATCATCATTACGCCTTCGCTTTTTTTTTTTTGCCTCCATTTTTCTATAGTCGCAGTAAAAATAAATAAATAAACAGGAGAGGGGCACATGGCCCTGCAGGATGCAAGGGGACTGTAATTAAGAAAAAAAGGGACAATCACAATCTTATTTCCATCCTCTTGCTTACCCCTATTTTTCACAGTAATTCGACACTAAAGACAAAACTTGTTTTCTTAATAGGGATTTGAAAGGCGAGAATTTGCTCATCTCTGAGAACATGCGCATTAAGGTAAGGTGAATAATCATAATAGCAGCGGTAGCAATAAAGGAAGAAAATCCTCATGCTGTTAACACTTGATGTCCTTGTTGGTAATACATGTTAGGTCTGTGATTTTGGATTTAGTCGCGTGGAGGCCAAGGATGATGATGAAATGCGAAGGATCAGTTACTGTGGTACTGATGGATATATGGTAAAAAATCGATGAAGGGATTATTTTTTTTTTTTTTTTTTTTTTTTTTTTAATGATAAAAGGGATCTGACTTCCACTCACCCCCTCCATTACGACCCCTTATTTAAAAAATAGGCACCCGAGATACTTTTGGGTGAAGACTTCGATTGTAGTGTTGACGTGTTCTCATTCGGCATTGTCCTTGCAGAAATGATGGCTCGACATGTCGTGGATCCACAACATTTCCAACGCGTGCCTCCTGATATGAGTGTCTCTCCGGATGAGATCTTATTTCGAGCTCAGCCTGGATGTCCCATTGAGCTTGGAGAACTCGCTATCCATTGTGTCCAACCATTACCGCAGAATCGCCCTAAACTAAAACAAATAGTCGAACGCCTGACAGCAATTGAGAACGTGGATATCCATGTAGGAACTACTCTGGTGGTCGCGCCCTCAGTCGCCAGGGCTGCAAGGAACATGATGAGGAAAAAGGAGGTAGAGACTAAAAGATTACAACAACAGCAGCATCACCTCTATCAGCATCAGAACCAACAACTATTAGCTCATGGAGATGGGCTCCAAATGGGCCAGCTTCAATTCTATCCAGAGGCGAGCTCAAGTATACATGGTGAGGCCAATACTTGGAGGATGACAGATGACGAAAACTTGTCGTCGCACATGGCTGAGAGCATGCAGAATGGATCCCAGAGTACGTATAGAGGCAAACAATGGAAAAGAGTAAACAGAGGCGAAGAAGGCGATCAGGCTGGTAGCTCCGCAGTGCCATTTGTGCTGGAAGATAGGCGCCGTCAGAACAAAGAACAAAGTGGTAGTACCTTACAATGGGCTGATGCTGTTGAGGATGATGATATGGGGTTGAGGATGCCACTTTGGGACAGTATCAACTCTCCACATAATCAGATGCTGCTAAGGCAATGGCATGGGTCAGACCCGACAGCACAAGACAGTGACAGCACCTATTTACGATCCTGGGATCTGACGCGTCAACAGAATACACAAGGGGAGACTCAGGAATTATCTCAACTCAGCAGCATTCAGATTGATTTTAATGATAAGGATGATGGCGATGACGACGGAAACTATACTTTCGGAAGTGGTGGTTCTAGCGACGAAGATGAGGATTCCTTGTTCGATGAAGATAGTGATCGGGAGTTCAGCAGCCGCCAGCTACAAGGTGGGCAGTTGGTGGATATGTACGAGCTCAGTAGCGACAGCGATGAATCTTTATCTGCAGATTCCCTGACAGAAAGCGTGGTCATGGCTCTAGACAATCTTGAGATTCCAGATCATTCAAAGAGTAAATTATTACAGAATCATCACCAGCTGCAGCCTGTGATTACTGATGTAGAGGCAGAGCTGGGTGGTAATGACGATTGCTTTTCCAAGTCCTATGTAACCGGGGGTCAAGAGCAAGAGCGAGGAACCATCTTACTCAAACGGCCAAGCCTGATATCCCGGCTATCATCGCCTGCCATAGCAGGTTATGATAACCCATGGACGTCTCTATCGCAAGCAACCGCTTCGGCTGTTGTCTCCAATACTGGACATAGCAACTTTGTTGAGACATTTTTACAACGAGCCGACAACAGCAAAGACAGCGATACTAGCGCCGTTCTTCCGTCCTTAGAATCGCATGTAATAACAGGCGAAAAAAAGCAAGAAAATGTCCAAGATCAAGATCTACCGCCCACACCACCTACGCCTCCTTCAAAGTCCAGCATCTTGTTCCGCGCAAATACAACCAAAGGATCTACTGACCAACAGTCGACTCCAATAGCTATTGTAGATGCACTTTCACTTGAGAAGAGCACAATAGGAAATTCTGCTGACAGGCCTCGTATTTCCACAGAGGACTCTTCCTCTTCCACCGTCACCACCACAACTGCTACTACAATTTCACAATCAACATCTCGCTCCTCTGCCTCTTCTCTATCTGCTGTGCCATTGGAGCATGATGAAAACAACATCAAAGATACACCAAGTCCTGAAAGTAAGGATCAAGATAGCGGAGAAGACGAATGCAATATCGATAGGGATACAGACATAGGACCTGCACCGTATAGAGGACTTGGTCTGATTCGTGGTATGTCTGACAGTGTATTGGGAAGCGCCTCGGATGCAATTGGGGCTGGCGGCACTATGACAAGCAATCTAATCGCCGCTATGGGAGCCAAGACCTGGACTAGTGGTACTGGTGGCTTTGGGCATTGGATTGGGCATTATACCACCACACAGCAGCATCAGCCAAATGAAGATCTCTCAGGCAACAATAACCGTACTGCTATTACCATGCTCAGGAAACATACGTCGCTCAAGGAAGGGAAGCAACAGCGTGTATTGTTATCAAAGCGTGGTATCTCAAACTTGGATCTGCTACCGATAGAAAAGCATGAGGACGAAGAGACAGATAGGCGAGGAGGGATGGCTAAAGACAAGGATAGGAACAAACCCAGTGATATTCCCCAAGGACCTGAGCTAGCACCAACAGTCAAGCGACGGACCAAGACTTTGACCGGTTTTCCACATCGATTCTCGTTGGTTGTCTTTTCAACCCAGCTGCTGCCAAAGTGCGATGTCTGTCAAAAGAGGCTGGGAGTCTTACCTGGGTGGTCTTCGAAACACTTAGAGTGTGATGGTATGCTGAATTTGCCATTACATTGTTTTATTTTATTTTTATTATTATTTCTTAACTGATATCTCCTTTTAATATTAGATTGCGGCTACAAGACCCACCCGAAATGTGTCCCGAACGTGGTAAAATGCTGTACCTCAGCAAGGAAATCTGGCCTTTGGGATATCCCTGTGTGAATTCATTTTACTTTCATTTTAAAAAAAAAAATAAAAGAACGACACATGAAAATTGAATTATTAATTCAATAAATTGATGTTCAATAACAACTTAATTATTTGGAACGGTTTTCTATATACCTTTCTTTTTCATCATTTTCATCATTCCCAAACCTCATCACCAGGTGCAGCCTCTTGACTCCTTACTTCTACTGAGATACGTCCCTTCTTATCCATGGTCGCATATTCGGTCGTGCAGGGCATCCCTGCGTTGTTCAATTCGACTGTTTCTAGCTCTGCAAAGCCTCTTGGGTCTTTGGGTAACCAGATTGGCAGCCCTTGACGCCACAGAGCCGGGTTTACAAACGTCAGTATCTCCGGCACCACCTTCCCTACGTCAAGGCCGGAGGTTGACAGTAGACTATGATTTGCTCCGAGGACCCGAAGACTTGAGCTGGCTCCTTCTTGTACTCCACCACCGTTGTCAGATCCTTGTAGGCTCAAATACCCTGTCGCTCCAGGCGTTGCATGTGATGTAGTCGACCGAATAACGCCGGACGTAACTGAGGGAGCAGTGGACTGAGTCATAGTAGTGTTGGCGCTCATGGGAGCAACAAAGGTCGGATGCGATGTTTCCACTTTTTCAGTATTTTCCACACGGATGCAAGGTAATGGTGATGAAGATCGACTTGGTACATTTGATCCTTGACGCCTATGTCCATACCTGCCTTCTGCATCACTAGCAGCAGTATGAGGGGCCTCTGTGACTTTATTATTAGAATAGGTCTTTCTAGACTCAGGCTCCACAATAGGCGGCGTCGGGTCTTTATAGGGGATCTTTTCGTAAAATGACTCTTGTTCTGGGATAGGATTGATTTTTTCCAAGATATTCGCGGGTTTATCGTTAGTACCTCTAAATAGTATAGCTCCTGCTCCTGCTGTCCCTGTTACCCCTGTTGCTGCTGTTATTGATGCCGTTGACGCTTCTGATGCTGTTGTCAAGTCCCGACGGTGGCCCGATGTCATCAACAACGCATTTCCGTTCTCAGCAGCTTGGACATCTCTGGCTTCGAATGCCGTCACGGGAATATACTTGATCAAGGGTTTGAAGACTTTGTTGCGGCTAATGACGATGGTCATGAGACTAACAACTAATACGATGAACATGACAATGGACGGTCCAGTAGCCTTTTGGAGGACAAAGATCCCCAGCATGACAATTTCAAACAAGACTGTTGCAATATACATTTGATCCACAATTCTGGGGAAGACTAAGCCGCTTGAGTTGAACGGTTGCCGATATACATACAGGAACATGTACCGGAACGCCACATAGTATAGTCCAAAATAAATAGTTATGAACGGCAAAATGAGTGGCTGGATTGTTGAGTAGAGCAAACCTGAGCGATTATTATTATGATTAAGATAAATAAATAAATAAATATATTGAGATGTTAACATCAGCTTTTTTTACGTTGATCAGGAAAGTTCTCAAATGAATAGCTTTATCTTATTACCAATGGAAAAGGCGATTGTATGCACAGGGATGGTCATTCCCCAATCAACAGAGGCAAAATCTGTTTCCGTTGCAAACATCTTGCGCGGCGTAGATGTGAGCCGCTTGCCGATGTGATATGTGATCAGAGGCCCGAGTTGAAGCAACAACAATGGGATCCTGGTTATGGATAACAGGATGAAGCTGAGGAAGAAAGTCGATGCCTGAGGCAATGTCGACGCAAGCATTTCCATAATATTGTTGGGATTATCTTTAATAGCCTGCACAGCTGCAAAAATACCGTTCGCCAAAGTTGTCACCAATAATACATGTATCACCTAGGTATGGGAAAAAAAAATAAAAAAAAAAAAAAAAAAACATCTATAACCTCTACGCGGAACAATGCTTACAACAACATAAACATTGCAATTAATGACAAGAAGGCTTACGCTGAACCAGTGATAGGTCGTAACAACCGCAAGAGTCTTTTGTGTCGCTAAAACCTCACCTCCAAAATGCGCCAGTCCTGAAAGGAAGAACTTTGCTCAATATGAAAGGTACTAGGCGGAAAATATATATATATATATATATATATATACATATATACTTACGGTAGAGAATTATCGGTAGGATCATCATCAGGACCGCTAATCCAATAGGAGGCAAAATACCCTGAATGATGCCAACGACGATTTTAGGGAGGTTGTATACGCCACTTAAGAACGGTGCGAATCTAACAATGGCATCCAACTTGGAAATTGATGCTACAAAGGCTACTGGAACCCCCCAAAAGATAATTAACGCAGCCTCCAATATTATTGCAACTGTCCGTCGAACATTCCTGGTTTTAAATTTATAACCTAAGTTGTCCCAGAGCACATCCTTTGGATGGATCTCTAGATATCGAGGCTCCATTGTCAAGGTTTTCCGATGGCATACGGACTGTGTGGCCAAATGTGCGCCCAATTGGTGGTTGAATTGAATAAATGCTGCCCTCATTCGGTTTTCCTCTTGGTTTTCACGCATGGCTGCTAGAGCTGCTTGCTGCTTCCCTATGATGGAGGCATTCATATTCGAGAGCTCTGATCGATAAGTAAGGATCGAATCAACCTTCTTAGCGAACAATGACATTGGGAAAGCAGCTGAACGATGGTGAGGCCGCGACGTTGATGGGAACGCCTCATCCGAGAGCTGTTGCTGTTGTTGTGTTTGCTGATGGCGTTCAGTGTCTCGGTTTAAAGCATTAGTGGAGGAGTAGGAAGTCCGTCTGCCATTTTTGTCATTCTGCTTCATTTTGGCTTTAAGGAGCTTGCACTCTGCAGCTTCTAGCTTGTTGGTGGTACTGATTCGTTTAGTAATCTCTTTATGCAGTTCTGGAGCAGCATAGGCGATCCAGATACGCTTGACACCGCCAGGAAATACATTAAACATCTTGTAAAGTGTCTCTATATTACATTCGTGACGTGGGATCCCGCAGACAAGGATCGTAGTTGCCTGCAAGGATTGCGTATGCCGCTCACTCATCAAGTAATTTTGGCGACGATTGATATAGTGACGGATACTATGTATCCCCATGGTCAGGGTCGCTCCACAAAACAGGGCCGTCAGAATTGCATGGGCCCATAAGCGCTTCTGGTCCAAAATATTGCCGATTGTGAATTGATTCAGCCCGACGAGTCCAATTTGGTTCACACAGTTCAAGGGGATCAAGATTGGTATTGCAAAGAATGTAAAGATCAAGAATAAGAAGAAGGACTTTTTTAAAAACTCGATAAACATGTACGCGTCCAGTCCACAGTGCGCAATGAACTCTGGTTCACTCGGTTTTAAAGAGGCACGAATCCAGCCCAAGATACCCCCAACTGGAGAAGTTAATCGCTCATGCTCTGGACCAATGTATGTCTTGGGGGCATAAACATGTGGAAATCTAGTACGAAAGATCGCAAAGGCGAGGAAGAGTGCTGAAGTGACCGCAGATGAGAAGACAACGGAGGAGACGAACGTCGACACGGATGCGTCTGTATCACTGGCATCTGTTTTGGCATCTGCCATGATGAGAATGTGAGCAACAAGGTGAGGTGAAAAGTGATCAAGATGATATTATATAAACGAACAATAAGTGATTGTCGTTGACGTTTATTATAGGTAGGGCTATCACTGTGGTAAGCTATTAAGGAGAAGAAGAAGAAGAAGAAGAGGAAGAAGAAGAAGGCGGTGATGGAGGACCAAGATAATATCCATAATGCAAACATAAGGCAGAGCATCCCTGCTGAACTTAGAAATGATGATGACCGAATAGATTGTTGTTCATCACTAACCTACCTTGGGTGTTAAACATATGCCAGGGCCTTACTTCAAGACAGGGCACAAGAATGAGGACTAATTGTCGCACTGTGGTCTCACCGTCATGTTTGTTTAAAAATATGCTACATCACTGATAGGTAGACTTTATTTTATTCTACATTTCGTCCATTTCATTTGGTCACGGCACCATATATTTTAATCTAAAAGTCATGATTGAATTGGTTTGGTGGCATCTCACTACATGACGCACTTGCAACAAGCGAGTCAATTGGCTGCCAATACACTCGAGAGTATTCAAAAAATATAAGGGATCGCGACCAAATGAAACGGACTATACCACTTTTGAAGAAGTTATTTCTGTTACCAAAGATCTTCTCATTCTTACAGCGATAGAGCGCATTCAATGAAGCCTAACCCTAATAAATAGAAAGATGTAATACACTTTGGACTGGAGTCGAGAACCAGGGCTCATACAGGTTGCGCAACTTTGCGAATAATCTACTCTCTTTTTTTATTATGGTGACACGATAATTTTATGTTCTTATTTCCTTATTCATATCAGTCCTATTTCGAGACTAAAAAATAGGTTATTCTACGGGTCCACTTTCTCATCCTGAATTGCTATGACTGATACCGTGCCCATGGAATAGCGACAAGCCCATCTGTTCGTCACATAAAAGCACTGGCTATATACTCATTGGTCGATTTCCTCACTCTTACCTTGGTTGTGGTTAAAGTGGCTTTGGAACCGCCCTCATCCTGAAGTTATCGATTAAACGAACTCGAAAACATCATGAGTTCTGGTTTGCTTGGAGCTCATGCTCTGAAAGTTGACGCTCCTCAAGACAGCCATGTAAATGACAAGGGTCGCAGTGCGATCCTTAATAGCCAATATCCATCGTTCATCAAAATCCTCAGTAGTCACAAACCCATCACTAATGATTTTCATCGCTGGTTGGACCTCAATGTCAAAGTGTCAAGGACCATGGACCCTTTATGGCTAATCTTTACCACCATCTTGACTGAAGGCCAAGGCATTAAAGATAACACAGCCATTAATTGCATCATTAATTGCATGTGAAAACGAGTGTTCCTCAAGGCCAAAAGCCCACCGCAGGTAATTCTCGCCTTTGTGGTGTGAATATAATACCAATCTTCTCCAAAATGACAGCAAGTGCATTCATGTGAGTCTTTTGGGATGGTGCGACTTCAAGTTGGCTGAAGAATGTCCTGCAAGGGAGAGGATGAAGAGAATGGGAGATTCTGAAAATATCGGGATACGCAAGTGGGACGTGATTTTGTGGATTCATCAGTCGTTAGAACTGTCAAGGCAATTGGCGATAACGTCCCTTTGGGGCAAGGGCTTACTACAGGGCTTGGTCAAAGATGCAGAACAACATTCAAAAGGGAATACTTAACCGTTGTTATATGTAAAAAAAAAAATAGAAAAAATAATCTAAACCTTTAATTTCCCTTCTTCGTTTTCGGGCGTCAGCTTTTTCTCTTTTTATTACGAAGAAGGTAAGACGTGAACCAGGGAGAATCCCTACAGCAAAGGGGCATTAGTGAAACAGAAGCAGAGCGCGATCATATTAGTGATCAAGACCAATACCATTAGAGAGACATTTTGATTGATATTGAATACCACAGCCAAAGCGAGAACAAGAAGTACTGGTTTCTGCAGGATCTGTAGCAATTCGTTATATTGATGTAAGCCACTTAACGAGCTTCTCAGTTGCAGTTGTAGTAGTGGCTATTGGTTCTTTAGTCAGATGGAGGATGTAAAAAAGGTTGACTAAGATCTCTGTCCAAAAAAAGTAGATCAAATTCCTATCAAGAATGAAGAATCTCCAAAGGGCTGTCTCATACCCAAAGGGGTCTTTGTCGACGATGATGGCGACGCTAATTGTTCAAAGTGTTAAAAATCCAGATGCCTGGAAACCTGATCACTAGAAGTAATAATTTGACTTGTTCTGCATTGGTTCGCCAGCAAGTGAGACAGCGTGGAGGGTGTCACACATCAGGATTTACTATTTCCGCTTGCTCGCACATTTCTCTGCCCTTATCTCTCCTTCCTTCGTTTCTATTTTCTTCTTCTCGCTTGCAATCTCATTTACACCCCTACTCTCTAAAATACTGTCAACGCTTATACATAGCTCTCACGCTGCCAAACCCCAATTCACTTGCTTTGCGACCATGAACGATATAAACGACCGCCATCCTTCGTGTATCCACTCGGCTTCACATCACAATACCGTGTCTAAGGATGCAGGTCCCCCTACATGCTCTTGTGAAGAGTGTGCCCGGTACAAGATACCGCCTCAGTCTGAGCAATGTTCAGCCACGGATGGGACATTGGAGCAGCAACATGCCAATATGGCCACCATGAGTATATCCTCAGCCCGCGATGGAAACATCAATGCCACCTCTGCCACCTCACCTCCAAGGACTTATCTCACACGCAGAGCCTCAGCTTCTGCCTCACCGAGGATGCAACCAGCTGGCTTTGGATCCCCTACAGCGCAGGTGGCGCCTCATCAGAGACGAGCTTCAGTGGAGTTCCATAATCGAGAGCGCTCCTTCCAGGAGCACTCGACCTCTTGTGATTGCAGGGGATCAGGCGTTGGGTGCCAGTGCTCGTATACTTGCGACTGTTAAAAAGAGAAGCGGCAGTCTCCGAGATCATGAAAAGTGAAAAGCGCTAAGATCATTTCTCGTTGTGAATTTGAACTTAGTCCCTTATCTTGAGGAATAAAAATGAGATTACCCCATGAACCAAAGTAGTTTCCATTTAGTGTGACATGTGGTCGTGCAGAAAAAAAAAGCGCCCGTGCACACCGTTTGTGACTGTATTCTCTATTTTAATAAAAAAGGTGATGCGCGTGAACACATCGATCTTCATTCCAACTCTCTCAGACCTGGGGAAAAAGAGAGAGCCATGCCAGCCGAGCTAAAAAAAGATTCACGTTCTACATTCACGCTTGTCTGTGGTCATCTGTCTAGCCGTATCTGCCTCAACCCTGACCCACGAGATGACCAGCGGAGGCTCAGAGGCGATCTAAAAACTCAGCCCAAGCATTCTAACATCAGAACCAATAACAACAACTCCACTTACAATAGCAATGACAATCAAGATGGTAATAATGCGACCAATGAGCAAAGAATACAGGAAAACAATGATGGAAGCAGCGGTGAAGGGAATGCTAATATAATGGATGTCGATCCAGTTCTCAGTCAGGGAAAGAAGGGACTCATCGATAACGCCCCACCCAGCTCTACAACACCCTCAGAAGCCAAGAGGACAGCGAGATCGGAATTTGGAGCCATTCATAAGCAGACTCTCCATAACCAGGGATCGACACTAGCATCAGACTTGTCTATTATCGGTTTCATGAAGCTAGACGCCGTGCGGTCGCCACCAGTCATATCACGCCATTGGATTGTAATGGATCGTCCTGAAGAACAGGACGCAATCGCTAAGACCAATGTTAAGGAAGAGCTGGCAATTGAAAATAACGATAGCTCCTTGCCTATTAAACAGCCAAAGCCAGAAGACTCTCTGGTAGTGACCTTATTTCCTCCACATCCCCCGCCTCCCCCGCCTCCCAGTAGCCATTTCCCTCCACAGCAGCGCCAGTATCAACACCAACACCATCAGCCAAACTTTCAGCTAAATTTTAACAATTCTCCAGGGGGGACGCATATGTCGAAAATGCTCTCTACTAACTCGAAGTCGCCTGGATTCCATCAAGATAATAGTACAAATAGCATGCCATTAGATCAACCATCTCACTCTTCAGCCCAACAGCATACCGTCAAATTTCCTGGCGGAAAAAAAAATGAAAAAGGTATCGAATCTTGGGGCTCCTCCGAGAATTTATCCCAACAGCACCTGTACTCAATCCTCTATAAAGCCCTAGAACAGGAATCTATGGTTGCCATTGTGGCATTGCAGTATCCAGATAAGAATTGCACACGTCTACGAAAATGGAGGCGAACACATGAAGATTCACAGCATAAGAACCCAAAGCCGACGTCATCATCATCTACAACAGCTAGCTTATTATCCAAGAGGCTCTCTCACTCACAGGGAGCTTCGCCAAGCCTGTCTGCGCCAGGGGTATCAGACATGGGTTTGTTGAGCTCCAGCCCCACTTTTAGCTCATTGACTGGATCAGGATTAATTTCCTCAACAGGAAGCGTCCTACCTAAAGATGATCCTAGTTTCGCGACAGCCATGGCTTCGCTTTCCAATGTTGTCGAGTCAGACCGCAATTGGTATGGTCTATTGATGGCGGCATCCCATTTTTTTGCTAGTCCATTCCACTCTGCCCCAGTACATATGAATGGCCGTCATGGTAATTACATCGATATATGTCGAAGGATTAGTGTCAGTACCATTTAAAGCTACATATCGAAGTGGCACTAATCCCTGGTTCGTATTTGATCATCTT
Source organism: Lobosporangium transversale (assembly GCF_002105155.1). Taxonomy (NCBI): domain Eukaryota; kingdom Fungi; phylum Mortierellomycota; class Mortierellomycetes; order Mortierellales; family Mortierellaceae; genus Lobosporangium; species Lobosporangium transversale. Next base: position 608,588 of record NW_019028986.1, on the reverse strand, counting down.
CCGATAATTAAAGACGATGATAATCATTCGGAGAAATTCGTGCTCCTGATCTTGCCAAAAAGTACTGTCACATCAAGTGCTCCCTGGATCCCCGATTTAAACCATGACAAACCTCAATTCCCTTTACGGGTGCCGCCATTGGAAACACAACTCATGTTTATGCACTCGTCAAAAAAGGCTAACAATGCCTTGTCTAACACGAGCTTGATACAGAACGTGGCATTAATCGCGCGAGATATGGAACAATTTGGCAATATCAAGACAATCATGAGAAATATCCGATCAAACTTGCCAGCACTGTTTTTCAAAGATGGCCATGGGGCTACACCAAAACTTTGGAACAGGAATGTAGCACAGAAAATCCAGCACAAGTATGCGATAATCAGAATCTTTTTTTCTTATCATGTTTATCAAGCCATGCTATCAATATATTAACATGGCTTATGTTCGTTGTAAAAGTTTTATCAGTTTACGCAGAATCAGCGATGTGTACGGTTACAAGAGTGGTGTCAAGTGCGCAACCAGGTTGCTCAACACCACTTTGAGGTATGAATCCTTGCCTTCCCGCCTTGCCTGCCAAAATCTGGTAATATGTACAACACTCTGAATTAATAATGCCGATTTTACTCCACGAACATATAGCAACTTTGAACATGACACTGTGGCGCATCAACTCCTCTCACATTTTATTCAACATTTGTTAAAAGCGTATGGTAAAGATGGTATCATGGACGAGTTCGACGCGCGAGATTTTGAGAAAGAAATGCAAAGCCGAGCTTCTAGGAGGCGAGACGCTCCACTAATCAGCCCCACACTGTCTGGTCCCATAAAAGTAGTGGGAGCGACCGAAGATGATAAGAATGGCGGCATTGTTAAGACGGAAAAAAATAGAGCAAAAATTGAAAATAATGCGTCTGCTGATCTTCCAGTACTCGATAGCACAGCGTTACATCCAACTAATACCGAGCCACATGATGAAGACGAAGGAGCAGACGAGAACATGGAAGGGGGCAGTGTCCTCATTCGGCCTATCATTGCCCAAAGTCCAGATGCTGTTAAGCAACAGAAAGCTGAAGATACCATCGACAAGTTCACGGCTGCTGCGATCGAGCAGGAGCAAGAATCCAAACAGAGTTCACAGCAGCAGCAGCAACCCTTGGTACAGGATCACCCCAGACGCACTTTGGAGGCAGAAGACGATATTGAGCAGGACTTAGTCTTGGAGCAATCGTCTGTTCCACAGACCCATCGACCACCTACCCAACCTACATCAGATTCTATCCCATCACATACGCTACCCGAATCCCCGCAACAGCATAAACGCACTGTGTCGGGGGATCAGCTTGAGCCAAAGCTGATGGGCTCTGGCTTGACTCCACAAAAGCGAAGACGTCAAATTCTAGATGATGCTAGCGATGCAGCCTCATCTGCTGTGAATATTCCAGAGAGGACCTCAATTCCACCTAGGGATATGCCACAGCCTGGAGGAGCCACGCCTCATGAAAGTTCATCTGTCTTGAGCATACTAAGAAATAATGGAGAACAAGGGGGGCCGACTGCCATAAGTGTCAAGAAAGGAGCGAAGAAATCAAAGCGCATCAAGGCAGAGCAAACAGATAATGCTGTTCCTCAGGATCTTTATCGGGAACCTGTAATATTATCGGATGACGAATCTGTCGCTACGAAGCAGGAACTAGACAAAGCAATGCCAACAGCCTACTATCCTAATCCTGCTACATTTGCCCAGGTTAATCAGCGTGTCGAATCAGATCAAATACAGACGGATAGTACCCGCCTCCAGCACTCTCCACCTCCTATTCAGCAAATGAAAGCTAAAGCAAGTAAGAAACAAACTAAAGCCTCGGAGCAAACAGCTCTGCAGCAGCGACTGCAACAACAACAACAGCAGCAGCAGCAGCATCAGGCTGAAGAGCACCAACAGAAACGACAACAGCATACAGAGACATCTCAGCAGCAAGCTCAACAACTACTACAGCCACAACAGTCACCAATACCATCACCACAACAACAGCAGCAGCAACAGCGACAGTTACCACCGCCTACATTTGTCAATCAACATCAAAGGACTCCATCCGGAACCCCTCAATGGCTAGCTGCTAACACAACGCCGAGTATACTCTCGAACATCAAAGTTGCAGGGCGTAACAAGAAAGCTAGTACAAATACGCAGGCATCACAGTCTTCCCAGCAGCCTCCACATCAGGCCTTGCAAGAGCTTCCACAGCAATCTCCTCAACAAACCCAACAGCATCCCTCTCAGCAGCCTCAACTGCAAATTCAGCAGCAACTACAACAGCAATATGACACACATCATCCATATACGCAACAGCAACCACAGCGGCAGCAAGCACATCACATTCAGCAGATGCAGCAACCACCAATACAACAGCAACCACAGCAGGCTATACACATGGCGCCTTCTGCTTTCAAAGAAGAGCGATCACCGATGGTTGCCACATCTCCACGCTCCCACATGCCTCTGAATACGGCATATCGCCCAGAGCATCACTCTGGCAGCCTAGAGACCCAGCAACGTCGTCAAATAGAAATGACGGACGCAGTTGATTCACGACAATTGAACCATGACTCAAAGTACATGACCCATCCAGCTCATCAAGTAGGAGTATTAGATCCAGCGGCGCATCCCTCTGGGACACGCACCCCACCTCTGCACCAAAGGTCGCCATCCGGTCAAGGCACTCCACTTGAGCAGATGCATCCGAGTCAAGTAGTTGGAGATGTGCACTACACTTCATCGTCCTCACGGCATCACCGCCAAGCCTCAGGAGGATATCCACCAGGTGGAGTGTTTCAGCCTATAGAGAAGCCTTTACAACGTCCAGAGATAAAGGCTGATCATCTTCAGATAAAGCAGCAAGAGTATGAGTATCAGCAAAAGCAACGTTATCTGCAGCAACAGCACCAGCACCAGCACCAGCACCAACAGCAACAGCAACAGCAACAGCACCAGCAGCAACAGCACCAGCAGCAACAGCAGCAACAGCAACAGCAACAGCAGCAGCAACAGCAGCAACAGCAGCAACAGCAGCAACAGCAGCAACAGCAGCAACAGCAGCAACAGCAGCAACAGCAACAGCAACAGCACCAGCAGCAACAGCAGCAACAGCAACAGCAGCAACAGCAACAGCAGCAGCAACAGCAACAGCAACAGCAACAGCAACAGATTCAGCAGCAGAGAGTGCAGCAAGAACGAGCCTTGCAACATCAATATGAGCATCATGATCCATCCCTTCCTCAATCACGCGAGTCTCTTCCTCTGGAAGCCCAAATAGAATGGGGACATGGGCCAGATTATGGAGCGCAGTATGGTGGGCATTCGAAAAATACTTCAATTGATGTACATCGCTATGGTGGGCCTCCAGCATCAGCCAAAGAGCCTACTGACTATTCTCGGACAATCCGATACTCTCAGCGGCAGTCCTCTCCTCAACACGTGCTCCCACCACAGCAGCAGTCATATCCTGGTCAGGAACATTTGGCGAAGCAAGGACGTCCACTAGCTCATGAAATTATGCATCCTGCAGAATCCGCTCCAGTTGTAAAAATGAAAGCCAAACCCCAACCAAAGCAAGCCGTATCCTCAGCTCCAATGGATACTCGACTTCGCGAGGAGGAAGAAATAGCGCAGCGCTATCAATATGAACAATACGAACATCAAATACTTCAATCACGCCACTCAGCGCAACAGTTGCCTCAACAACAACCAATGGCCCGCCATCCAGCACAAGGGCCTTCAGTTCATCAGCATGTGACCTCCCCTCAGCAGCATCAGCCTCCTCAGTACTCATCAGGTCCTGCACCGGTCCCAGTAACTTCTAGTCGCCATTCAGCAGCTCATTCACGAAACAACTCTTTGAATGGGAACCAGGGCATATCGATGATGGTAGGCCCAGTATCCAACCCATCGTCCATTAATATGGATCAGCATGCACTATCCAGAGACCACCCAGTACGAGTTGGTAGTCCTGGTCCATCTGGACATCCATATCATTTGAGCACACAACCTCACAATAGGAGTAGGGGATCTTCACCTGCTCTTGGTGGATATAGCACATCTCATGGACCAGCGCCTATCCCAACACCTGTTGCTGCTGCTGTTGGACAACATCAAGGAACTCATTCTAGGAACCCGTCTGTCACTTACGACATTGCCCCACCGCCTCGAAGCCAACTCGCAGATCCTTATACGCCTCGTCCAAGGCAATCTCCGAGCACTGGTTCCTATCCTTCACAGATATCCTCCCAACCGACGCATCCTGGGCAGCTGTCGTCACAGGTACAGTCCCATCCCGCTCGTGGTAGTTTGGAGTACTCCCAGATGGTGCAGCGAGAGCAACTTCAGCTTCAGCAACAACAGACGCGACACCCTCAAGAGATGCATCCTAATTTAGGTCATGGCATCTCGCGATCCCAGGATATGGTTGTTCAGCACTCTCAGTCAAGATCACACAATAGATCACCTTCTGATGCCTATATGCAGCAACCACAGCAACCACAACAAGCACAGAAGCATCCGCAAGTGCAACCGCAGCAACAGCAACACTTTCAGCAGCATCAGTACCAGACATCGCATCGACAAGCGGCATTACCAGGACAACCAGGAGACCACCCAAGGATGAACCCATCTCGAGCAGAACAACAATGGCATCAGAAGCAAGAGCAAGCACAGCATCACTCGCAGTACCATGGATCACAGCACTCCCATCAGCAACAGCATACACAGCACATACAACAGCCTCCAGCACATGGACAGCAACAACAACATGCATCTTACCAGCAATCGTCATTCCAACACCAACACCATCAACATCTTAGTCAACCATCCTATCATTCAACACAAGGAGGACATCCGGATTATCATCCTTCAAATAACATTCAAGGGGCACATTCAACTGATCTAAGATATAACTCTCATCCTAATCAGCGTGGCCCTATTTTCCCTCCAGCAACTGGCCAATATGACCCGCATTCACAAGGACAAGGACAAGGACAAGGACAAGGACAAGGACAAGGACAAGGACAAGGACAGGGGTCAAGTGGGGGCAGTAGCAGCCGTATATCTCTTAGCTCACTTTTGAACTGATAAATACGTAGTGTTTATATTGTAATAGTCTGCATCCAACAGTGTGTTTATAACACAGCAATTTAAAGATATGATAGACGATAGAGTGCATGCTGCCGATAAATAGAGACCCACAATAAGTTGGACTGAATGAAAACACATTTTTTTAATATTCTAATAATGTCTAAGGACCGGTTGGTACTATGATGTGTAATGATGTGTAATGATGTGTAGATGTGTTAAATTAAACATTGAAAGAGGACTCTGGTGGAATAGGCTCTTTGGGATGTTTCGCCTCCATGTGTTGGACGATCAGCTTGTAATTGGCAATCATGATGAGACATTTGGGGCACTTGAATTTATTGCCTTCTACCATAGCCTTCAGTTGGCTCTTGGGAGGCGCATTGGCGGCTGCGCGCTTTTCAGCGTTGGCTCTAGCTTGCAACTTTTGCAATCCGCGGGTCATAGCGAAGCAGCAGCACTCAACTGATCAATCAACGGAGATAAAGACTGGATCGTTTACCTCAAAATGCTGAGAGTACAGCACAAACCTCTCTCAAAATACGTTAGAGACGTGACTTGGACAATTACTACTGGCTATCAAGTAACTGAAATTAGACAAGGGAAGCACGAGTCACTGAAGCACACGAAGAAGAAGACGCGCTCTCACTCATCCCGTTCTTGTTATTATCCATCTCTCGGGCACTTTTTTTCCATTACTCGACGGACCGATAAGACCGACAGATTGACAGACTAACATACTGGACTTCTCTCATTTTCATCAAGACTGTCATGCGCGTACTTGTTCTCTTGTCGACCTTGGCTCTGGCTTTGATGGCCCATGCCAGCTCTCTTACTGGAGAGCGCGCTCTTGTTCTCTTGGACGATGTTGAGGGTGCACATGTATACTTGGAGCTTTGGAATGATCTCCAGGGTAATGGACAGGAAATAATGCATTGCGCTAAGAAATGTTGACCCTTCTCTCACATTTTTTTATTGCTCCAAATCACCATCTAACATTTGAGCGCATGTTTCTTTGTCCCACCTGTAACCTTTGCTATACATCAATAGCACGCGAGTATAACCTCACCCTTCATGATGTTAGTCAGCCTGTTGCTTTGAATAAGAATGGCCAGCGCCAATTCGATCACCTCCTCATCCTCTCACCAAAAATGAAAGGTTTGTGGACTTTTTTTTTTTTGGTGGATACCAAATATCACATTGCTATCGAAGCAGTAACAACAGCAGCAGCAACGGCAAAAAAGCTGTGAAGCAAGAGAAATATTATCAGTTAATTGACCCCTTTTTATTGCTCGTCTTCTCCAAACTATTTGTTTATTAATTTTTATCTCATCAGCATATCCTGAAGGAATGAGCGCAAAGGCTGTTGTCGGATTCGTTGCGGATGGAGGCAATCTCTTGGTGGCCGGCTCACCAGAGTTAGGAAACACTGTTCGCGAGCTCTCTAGAGAATTCGATGTTGAGTTTGATAACAAATTCACGACCGTGTTGGATCACTTCAATTATGACACTGGCTTTGGAAAAGAGAAACATGACGCTATTGTGATCAACCCTGCAACACATATGGCCAAGCTTGATAACATTATACCTGTAGATAAGATCCCAGGTCCAATCTTGTTCCGTGGCATTGCTCATTCTGTCAACCCTTCCAACTCACTCTTAACTCCAATCCTTTGGGCTCCACAGGAGGCGTACTCGTGGGAATCTGTAAACTTGAATGGGAGTGCAGATCAGGACCCCGTCATCTCTGGAAAGGACATTAGCCTAGTCTCAGTGATGCAGGCCCGCAACAACGCTCGCATCGCATTTTTGGGAAGTACAGAAATGTTGACAGATCCATTCATTTTTGAGCCCATTGCGAAGCAAGGTGAAAAGGAGTAAGTGTAGCTAAGATATAAACTGTGGCTAAGCTAGAAGCCGGCGCAGGCTAAGGCGTTCGACCTTAGCCAGAGCTCAAAAATGACTATTTAAGATGGCTCACTTTTTGACACGATTTAATCTTTCATTTTTTATGATACATTATGTATTTACTTACGATAGAACCATCTCCGGTAACCGCCAATTCATCGAAGCTTTGACCAAATGGGTTTTCCATGAGACAGCCGTACTTGATGTCGTTGGTGTCTACCACAACAAGGTTGGAGAGGAAAATGCGCCCGCTCACTATCGCATCAAGGACAACATGGTTGGTCTCGATCTCTTTCCTATCTATTATTCATACTGTTTTATGCTGTGATGTTAATTTTTTTTTTTTTTTTTTTTTTTTTTTTTCGTGCGCTATAGACTTACAGTATCTACATTAGTGAGTACCATAATGGTGAATGGCGTGCATTCTCCGCGAACGATGTTCAGCTGGAATTGATCATGCTGGACCCTTATATTCGCAAGACACTTGATGAAAGTCCTATGGACAAGGATGAAGGCATCGTAGGCACTTTTTCAACCACCGTTCAGCTTCCAGATCAGTATGGCGTGTTTAAATTTACGGTTAACTACAAGCGCCCTGGACTCACTTACATTGAAAGTGTGACAACGGTCGGTATCCATCCCTTCCGTCATGACCAGTACCCTCGCTTTATCTCCCAAGCTAAGCCTTACTATACGAGCGCAGCTAGTATGGGCATTGGATTGCTGATCTTTACATTTGTTTACCTTTGGGGAGGACTGGACTCGAGTGCAAAAACCACTAAGAAGGCATAGAAGAAAATGAAGCAACAGAAGGAAAAAATTGATATGTCAATTATCTTCTATTTTACTTAGTCTAGTAAAAAAAAAAAGAAAAAAAAAGAAAAAAGATATTAGGTGCCATAGATAATCGTGAGTGGATCATAGCAGCAAATTATTTATTTGATTATCAATCTGTCACAGCCATTTTATAACATTTATTCTCTTGAACTCTCTATTTTCAAACTAGCTAGTCTTTCACTTTATTTGTATTTTCAAGGTAATGAAGAGTGCAAAAGCCGAAGTTAGAGAAATCTAAGGAGGAATGCTTTATTCTACGATTTCTATAGCAAAGCACTTGGATAAAACGATACTATATTTCCAGTTACACACTGAATGTTAATAGAGCGTCATGAACGAGGTACCGATGTTATTTTCGCAATTATCTATAACCTTTCGAGACATACACGCATATGAAGTGTTTACTCGCAATACTCACTTTTTTTGTTGTTGCCCAGGTGATGCCTTAAAGCTGAGTATGACCCTTGCCATCGCAGGGTCTCTTACAGATTTAAGTTCTCTGCTGATAAATATTGAGTCTAGGGTGACTCTTATCTTCAGATAGTAAGATGCAGCTCATAATAGTTATTAATTGCCTTTGCTATAGGCTATGTCTCTGTCTTTCGATAGGGCCTATTGCACTACCGGGACTGAATATTATTCAAGAATCGACTTCTCTACGAGATGAGAAGCAAGCTTCCTCAAGTGAAGAATGCAAGATGAAATATCACTATCAACTTATTTGCCTATTTGCTGAATGTCATTCACAAATCGTATTTACTCATTTCATACGCTTCGCTGTTTTCAATGAAAGGTTACCGTAAAGGCAGCAGCGACTCTGTATCCCAACGCTTTTCTCAGCATAGACAATATGTTATTCAGAAGGCAAAGGGTCTGCGTCTTACTTACTCGAAAGAAATTTATGTGATATCGTGCTATTCCCTCTGTGAGAATGAACTTTAATCCGCATTAATTAACAGAAAGTGAAGGATCTGAGATTGCATACGACCTCGCTAGTCTTAGTATTTAACCTAGGACTGTAATGACCTAGCAATACTCAAATTTAGCAAAAGCTATATTGATCAAGGGAGAAGTGATGTTGACCTTCTACAAGTCATAATAGGTGCTCTCAAAGCTACTGAAATGAACCTCTTCTATGATGAGATTTACACTTTGAGCCTATTGCAGCGTTCATTGAAAATAAAACATTATAAAGTACAAGGAACACCTGCAAAATATATTACAAACAGATTTATTAAAAGGTAAAGCTGAAATGGTAAGCTGCAGAACTACTTCAATGGCTTTGTGCACAGACACAAGAACGACTCAGAACGCCAAGTGTGTTATCTAGCCCTCGAAAACAGCGCGAAAAAGATCTCGCGAAACGAAAAAAATTACCATTAAAGGCCCAATTGATCGTTTCTTAGTCAGCTGTGGTGCTTTATTAGGCTCGAATCCAGTCAGAGAGGGAAGCTTGCATCTAAACGTGCAAGCAAAATGTCGTTGCAACAAAATTTGGCTTGCACGTTTAGATGCAAGCTTCCCTCTCTGACTGGATTCGAGCCTAGTGCAAGTTACGATTCCCAATTAACAGAGTGTGGAATAGTTTTAAGTCTTTAGTGAGGTCTTAAAAATGCGATAAAATTACTTAGACTACTTTTGACTTGGAAAACGTGCAGAAGTGATTAAAATCTCCTCTGGTTGGCGAGCCAATCCAAATAAAGTTCAGGTCATTGGGTGAGACTGTTGTGTCCACTTTATGTATGCAAGTAACCACTAAAAGGGCACTTTTTATTTTTCTCTTCTCTTCCTTCCAACTTTAGCCTCCTGTTTCCCTCTTCCTCTTCATCACCCTATCACCTTCTAGGCTGAATAACTCAATGACAAGCTCAGTCTCACGTGTTGTCTCCCGCTTGGGTATTGGTACCTATCGCTTCGCTCTTGGCGTACCTGAGCATGAGCGTGTATTCTACAAGGCATTGGAACGGCAACAAGACCCTCGACATAACATCACACTCATCGATACCTCTACCAACTATGCCAATGGACGAAGCGAGCAGCTTATTGGAAAGGCAATGACAGAAATGGCTTTCTATTCCTCTTTTATTGACTTTGTAGAAAACATTATCGTCCTATGCATTAATTTTTTCTTTTTTTTTCTTTTTATGCTGGTAAATAGGTTCTTTCCAATCCCCAACACAACACGCTAACACGAGACGAACTGGTCATTGCTACGAAATTTGGTTATATTCAGAACGAGAACATGCGACTGTTGTCAGAGGGCGTCTTCAAAGTAAACGGCACGAATAAAAGAAGCGGAGACAAAACCATCTATTTAATCCTGTTTATTTAAGGTTTTCCCACAATCTCACTTCTTAACGATACCCATTTACTTTTTTCATTGCACTTACAACGTAGAGAGTTCCTCCAGAGGAGATTGTGGAATATTCCAATGAATGCTATCATTGTATCCACCCCGAGTTCATGAGGTGAGGACATTGTTCGGATTGATGAGCCCTCATCGGTCAATTAAGATTGCTTCTTGTCTCTTTCAGATATCCAAATGCGCTCATATCCACTCCAACTCCATTTGACAGTGATTACAAACAAACAATAACATACACGTGCTGATCTCATTTTGGTCTTTCCGTTGTTTGCTGAAACCATTTCAAGAGATCAGCTTACGCGCTCTCTAGAAAGACTGAAAACCAAATTTGTGGACATTCTCTTTGTCCACAATCCTGAATATTATCTCATGACCAATGTAAATAACCCAGAGTCCAATGTAAAAAGTAGGTGGTTATCATTTATCAGTGTTTCTTCCCTGGTTTTATTGTTTTCTTTTTTTTTTATTTTAGTTTTTTTTTTTATTTAATCAATATGATCTATTTTTCATAGAGCACCAAGGGATTCTTCTAAATCGCTTAGCTCTCTTGTTCGAGGAACTAGAACGGGAGATTGATAGGGGACGTATTCGAGCTTACGGCATCAGCAGTAATTCGTTTTCTCTGAAGCCTTCTCACGGGCACTTTTTGCCTTATCAGGATCTGGTCAAGATCGCAACTACGGCTTCGGAAAGAGTGCGAGCACAAAAACAAGCTCAAGGGACAATGGCCGGAAGGCACAGGACTCCTTTAAGGCCCAAGGTAGAAGGCGTAGCGACAACCAATAGTGCAAGGCAGGGAACTTGGTCTGAGGACCACATTCGTCCTTCACCTGCTACTCCTAACACTTTATCTAGGACGTCTCATGGTTTTGGTTTCCTTCAAATGCCAGGTAACCTCCTGGAGATGGAGGGTGTCCAAACAACTGCGAAATGGGCCAAAGCTCAAGGCTTGAGTGTATTTTTGAATCGCCCTTTGAACGCTATGTCTCCAGACCACCACCCTGTCCGGCTTGCTTCTTATCCAGCACCACAGTCGCCAACTTATTTAGAAGCCAAAGCTCAGGTACTTGAGGCTCTCTCCAGGCTTGGTCAACAACGAGAGTATTTGCAACATAAAATGCAGCGGCTCAGAACGATGATTGAAGGTTTGGATGCATCACTTCAAACAAATCATCTTTCAATTATTCATATGGAAGGCGCCTCTATTCAGAGCCAACTACATAGCGAGCTCGCCAGCCCAATCAAAACCTTCCATACACCATCATCGTCTCCTAGATCTCAACAAGCGCCAGAGAATAAAAAACAAGCTTTCACAGACGGTGAAGGCGACAAGGGGCGCCATAGTCAAAACCAAGGGCAAACAAACTCGGACAAAAAATCTAATCCATCACAGCTCTCTCAGCCTATCTCCCTAAAACCAAGTGCTGAGGAAGTAGAAAACCTCGTGCAACATTTGGATCATTTTGTTCGAGTATTTCATCAGCAAGTACGCTCACAAGAGACCCAACGGGTCACTAAGATGTTAACGGATCGCGGCATTGATCTTAAAGGCGAGTCCATCGAGCAGTTTGCAGTGGAATATTTACTGGAACACACTCAAGTTGATTCTGTCCTCCTGGGCATGAAGCGAGAGCCATATGTAGACTTTGCGCGCAAAGTACTTTGTTCATTACTAGATGAAGAGTCAAAACAGTAACTCTGTAGAGCACTGGCAGCATAGAATGCTGCTCCAATCCTATAAAATGCAACTTTTTTTTTTTTTATTTTTTTTTATTTTTACCTTCAGGAATGAAACATTGCTATTTGCTGAGGGAATGTGATGTGGGAAAAATGAAAAGGCTTTTTTTTTTTTTTTTTTTTTTAAAGTCGCTCAAGACCCCTTTGAGTGGCAGAAGTGACTTTAGCTGCTGCTGCGTCATCGAGGAACCAGCTCAGAGTACCAGTCTTGGGCTTAACCAACTGCGCAGGCAAATGACCAGGATTATCTAGAATGTGATGAAGCACATCTTGTTTTCCCTCACCAGCAGCAACAAAGGCCACATGATGAGCATGGTTAAGCACTGGCAAAGTGAGCGTAATTCTGAATGGTGGTGGTTTCGGCGAATCTGAAATCGAGGCACACCATTCTGCGGTTTCGTTCAAAAGCTCGTGATTTGGGAAAAGTGAGCAGGTATGGCCATCAGGACCGACGCCGAGCAGGATTAGGTCAAAGACTGGGAAACGGACAGAGTCTTTAGTAGCAAAGGTTTTGGCGAGTTGCGAAATGTAATCCTCTGCGGCTTCCTGTGCCGCCTCCTGAGCTTCCGCCAATGGTTTGTTGGCAAGATCTAGGTCAGGAAGGATAGTATGAATGTTTTCCTCTGGGATATCAACAAAATCAAAAAGCTCCTTTTTAGCAAGTAGGTAATTGGAATCTTCGTGGTCCAGAGGAACGCAGCGCTCATCAGCAAAGTACACAATCCAATTAGACTAGAGATGTGAGAGGAAAAAAAAAAAAATTTACTATTTAGTTTCGCACATTTTCCATGCCGAAGAAATATGAGATGCCACCTCCTAGATACCCGACTGTGGTTTGCTTACAAAGTCGATAGATTTATTATGCTTGAGGACAGCGCTCAGCTGCTTGGGAAGAGATCCTCCTGAAAGCGCGAGAGTAAACTTGCCGTGGCGCTTAATGGCCTCGTCAGACAGCTTGGCGACATATTTGTCAAGGCCCTGCGACAACGCGCCAGTGTCCGGGAAGGTGTAAATCTGTGTGATTCCAGCAGTGGGGAGCATGGTGAGATTGCAATTTCACTTTCAAAAATAAAGATTGAATTAGGAGAAGAAAAAAAAAAAAAAAAAAAAAAGAATGGGCAATGATAAATTAAATGGAGGAAGAAAGAAGACGAAAGAAAGATAAACCATCTCTCAAGAACGTCATTAATGAGTTTGAGCCCACGCCCATCAACTTTTTTGTTGGTCTGTGTGACACGTTTGATGATAATGACGATGATTTACTATCAATCGAAGCAATGCAGACAAACGCGCTCACGTTGAACGTACACCCGCGCACTTCGATGCCCAATGCCCAATGCCCATCAACATCAACAACAACACCACCGCCACCAACAATAACAACAATGGCAAAGCATTATCGCGCTAAATACTACCAGAATTTCAGTGATGACGCACATGAATCCTGTATTTAATCACATGAGAGGTGTACTTACATCTCATTGCCATAAGCTATAGTCCAGTTTGTTTAATTTCTCGATAGTAAGTCTCACTGAGTACTCATCCTATCGACTGCCTCCACAGTATGATCGTGGCTGAGGAGTAAGGAAATGGAACCACTAAAGCCCCAAGATCATCACTCTGTTAGAAATAAGAAGAACTCAGCTTCCTCCTTCCTTCCCTTTCTTTTTTTCGTCTTCTTTCTACATATCTATAGGCTATCTGCTCTTTTTGCCGAAACCTCACTATTTACGAAGACAAAAGCTTAAAAGCTAAGAACGCAATGATCTCTATCGCCACCAGCGCGCTAGCACTCTTATCTGCAGGTTTCTATTTCGATGGCAGGACCCGATTCTCGCGTGACCTAAAATTTGGCATTCCGGGCATGAAAAATAAGTACTGGTGAGTCTTATGAGAACAGGCAAAAAGAAGTACTTGTCCATACACAAAAATGTCACTCAACTTCAGACACCAATCAAATATACCATTAGGCTCGAAAAACTTATAGCCAACAACGATATCAGTCTCTACAACCGATTTGACGATCAATGCCATCGCCGTCCCTTCGCGCCTGCCATTGTCTTTGAAGGCTGCACATACACCTGGAGAGATGTAGAACAAGCATCCAATCGAATGGCACACTGGTATATCTCGAAAGGAATATGTCCCAAAGATCGTGTGGCCATGTACATGGCCAACTCTCCTCTCTTTATCTTCTCTTGGCTGGCTTTGCTCAAGATCAAGGCCGTACCAGCCTTTATCAACAACCAAATCACCGGAGCTGGTCTTATACACTCGCTCAAGGTTGTAAATGCGAAATTCTTTGTATTTGACTTTGAATTCTTTAATATCCTGGAAGAGTCTATTTCGGCTATTCGAGATGATCTTGGTTACTCCCTTTATACAATCACACCAAAAGAGGAGGTGTTGGTACGATTTTATCAGTATGGATCGAGACCAGGGCCACAGCCTTTTGGTTTTATGGATTGGGAACGATATGAAGCTACCGGCTTCCCACGAGAGTCTCGAAAAGATGTGGATATTAGCGACCCAGCAGGTCTTATATTCACTAGCGGCACCACCGGACTTCCAAAAGCAGCTGTCATGGACCATGGGCGATGCACATGTAAGCATTGCCTTATCCCCTTTTTTCTAGATAGGCTCCAACAACACCAACAAGGATGGCCCCCAACACTAATAACTCTCTATTCTCAATTGAACAAACAGTGATTGTGGCTACCTGCGTAGCCATTGCCAAACTTACAGAGAAGGATCGCCTGTATGATTGTTTGCCTTTATACCACACAGCAGGAGGTAATGACTATGCCTCATGCTGCTGACATTAATAATTACCATGAATACGAATAGGAATATTTATTAATATCTATATATATATATTTTCTTCCTTCAACTCAAGCCATTCTTGGCGTTGTTCATACTTGGATAACAGGGGGCACTGTTGTTTTAGCTCGAAAGTTCTCGGCCTCGACTTTCTGGAAAGAAGGTATGTTATTTAACAACAATGGCAGATCCATCCATATATTAAAATACCAGTATAAAAGTATATTAACTAGCTTTCTGTATATATATAAGTCAGAGAACAAGAAGTAACTGCGATTATACATATAGGAGAGCTCTGCCGATACCTTTTAAATACGCCGGAACATCCTCTCGATAAAGCAAATAAGGTCAGGATTGTACTTGGCAATGGCCTACGCCCTGACGTCTGGCTCAAGTTTCAAGACCGCTTTGCCATTGACAACGTTTTCGAATACTATTCAATGAGCGAAGGTAAAAACAAAAAAAAAAAAAAAAAAAAAAAAAAAAAACGCAAAAAAACTTCATTTAGGCTTGGATTATATTAATAATATAAATTTAAAAATCTCATGACAGCGGCTTCAAGCGCTCTATTCAATGTATGCGGAGGGGAGGATGGCGCCGGCGCTGTAGGGTAAGGTGCCTGACAATGAGACACCACTCTGAAATCAATACAGCACAGCACCTTCTAACAACCTTTATTAACTTAATAGATTCCGAGGGCCTTTCATTCGGTGAGTAGCTGAGTGAACCTTTGTCAAAAACTGTATCATCTTTACTTTTTTTTTTTTTTTTTTTTTTTTAAAAAAAAAAAAAAAAAAAAAAAAAAAAAAAAAGCTTCCTGGGCTTTATTCAATATGTACTGACATAAAAGATGGCATGAAAAATACCGTTGTCTGAATAGCACTATCCAACCGGGGGTTCGACTTGTCAGAGTTGATACTGACAATGAAGAGCTGATCAAGGACAAGAACGGGTTTTGTATTGAGTGTGTACCGGGCGAGACGGGCGAGTTGATCAGCATGGTTGATAACAACAAGAGCTACACACGTTATGTTGGCTACTTTAACCAGCCAGAGATGTCTAAAGCAAGACTAATTCAGGATGTGTTCCAACAAGGTGATCAGTGGATGCGGTCTGGTGATCTTCTCTATCGTTCAAAGGATCATTTCTGGTATTTTGCAGATCGTGCTGGCGACACATTTCGATGGAAGGGAGAAAATGTCTCGACAGCTGAAGTTGCTGATAGACTGGGTTGTATGGATGGTATCGCCGCATGCGCAGTATATGGAGTCAATATTCCTAATCATGATGGTCGAGCAGGGATGGTGGCCATTGTCTTAAAGGATCACTTTTGGGAACTGGTGATTGTCGATAAAGATGCAATGCCGAGGTTTAGAGAGTGCGAGAACATAGTTGCTCTTACTACTACAGATGTTGCTGATTCTATTGCCATCACTACTACCATAACTGAGCAACAGAATACGGACCTCATACTAAATGACAACAGGAAGTTGAATGAGAAAGCTCTTGAAGAGTTCATGGGTCGACTAGGTGAGCATGTTAGAAAGCATCTGCCTTCTTATGCAATCCCGCGATTTGTACGTATCTGCCAGAAAGAGCTTGAGATTACAGGAACATTCAAGAACAAAAAAGTTACACTCAAGAAGGAAGGCTTTGATTTGTCTAAGGTTGATGATCGTTTATTCTGCTGGACTCAAGGTCGTTATGAACCTTTTGGGCCGAATGAAAGCATTTTAGTCCTTGCGGGCCGCGCACGCCTTTGAATTTTTCGTCTTTTGGACAATTAGTGGCGACTTCTTGTCTTCTTGTCATATGTATTAAAAAAAAAAAAAAAAAAAAAAAAAGCATTTCATGACCTGTAGCTGCAGCTGTTTTTAATGCTATTTCAGAAAGAGTCGTATTACGATATAACTTCATATTTGACACGATGATCCCATATAGCAAGTTTCCATCGCTTATGTACAACTCGACGCATTTCTTGAACAAAAAGTTCAGCCATAGCCATCTCTGTCGTGCCAGAGTTATTTGAAGTAAGGGTCACCCACTGAGATATTTCTCTTATGATAGGATGCCACCGACTCGAATCCGATGTATGTGCCTTCCTTATGTATTTGTTATCCTTTTGGGAGCTCGATCTCGAGTCAGCCTGATTCCTAGAATGTATTTGTAAAAGACTGCTGACATGAGCCATGATGATGGGATCAACTGACTTTGGAGCCGAATCCGTCAACACTGCCAGATCACGCTCAAGAAAAGGTAATAAAAGCACCATATCGGAGGCATGGATTCGATCCGCTAGTGGATATTCACTGGGTGGGTAAGGAGCCATTCCTTTAATGTAAATCTCTCTTCGAGTAGGAGGGCTACACGGAGTTTCCTGATCCAAGGATTCACACTCTTCTTGCATAACATGACTATTGCCTGGATCGGTATAGTCGGTGGGGGCTAGCGATGACGTTGAAGAGTAGAGAAATGGGGACTCATAGTCGTGGTGATAGCTATCAATAGGCGTTGTAGACCTGGATCGTGAACGAGACCGTGATCGTGAACGTGAACGCGTAACGGAGGAAAAATGAGGTCGTTTGCGTCGTTGCTCCAAGTCTGTACCATTACTCCTCTTATGTGAAGCCTTGCTGGACAATTCTGATATTTCGGGGCTTGATGTTCCATCTAGAGTAATTGAACTCGATCCGTCAGTGCTTTCTTCGCCTCCAGTCGGTTGCTTAACGTTAGTAACATTCTTGACAACATTCCTCAGAGCGGTCCTCCATGAAACAATATCAAAGGGCATCGGTCTAGCGGCTGACGATGTGCGCTGTGAGTTCGAGGGGTGTGATTGATGTTCTTCGGTGGTGATTTGAATGGTATTTATGATCCCCAATCTAGTATTTACTCCCCAGTGCAGCTTGGCCGGCGTTGTCTTGCAAAGGGGGCATTTCAAAGTAATGTCAAACCATGCGGCGATGCAAGCAGCACAGAATGAATGGAAGCATGGTGAAAGGTATACTCGTTCGTCGCAATGTGTCAGACAGATTGCGCATATCGCCTTGTCTGTTTCGAGTTGGGCTGTTTGATGTTTGTCATCATTTAACATGCTTTATTGTTGGATGGGAGTAATAGATGGAAAATATATATACGATGCTTTTATAAAATGAAAATGTTTATGTAATAATGTTTTTAAATAGTTTTTTTTTTTTTTTTTTACATGACATTGATGATAAGACAAATTAAAAATCATTTGGTGACCTTGGAAGTGGACTTTTTCCTACTGGAGCGCACAGGGTCGAGCGGAGGAGAAAGTTGGTCTTCATCATGACGGCGGTCTAGGTAGTCCACTACCTGATCAGAGATGGAAATTTCTGATTCATCGTGATGTTCGTTCTCGTTATCAGAGTCATCCAAGACTTCATCATCCTGAACAGTCAGCGTCTCTTCATCTTGCGGCTCTACGACTTCATCTTGAGATAGTTCTGTTTCTCCATCACTAGGAACATCCTCTCTTTCCTCTTCTTGATCATTACTATCAAGCGTTTCTTCAGAGCTTGTACCAATATCTGCATTATTTATGGGGCCAGTACCACCCTGATTCGATGACTGTAATTGTTGTCGAGCCCTTGATTCTGGTCGGTAATCCTTCAAGGTGACAGGACCCAATTCTTCCGAAATTCCACTAGATGGCCTATTAAGCAACTCATCCATCTGTTTAGCATCCACCAACTCGGGCTTCCTGTACTTGTCTCCTACGACAACACCCCCTTGTTTACAGTCGAAGCCCATCAACTTCCAATTAGAGGCGCGTCCTCTACATGAATAGCACATAGCGCATCGCTTCTGAATAAGTGGATCACAAATTGAAATGGACGTCTGAAAGTTGCGGTTGTTTTTGTTTTCCTTCAGCTCAGCTCGAATACGGTTAATACGCTCAAGCATTTTGATAGGATCTTCACGAGGATGGCGCAGAAGACTCGGTTCATTATCAAAGTGTTTGGCGATCAAATCTTCTTCGCATACGAATGCGCCGGGTTGAATGCGAGTGTCATGTTGGGGTTTGATACCATAACCATGCAACCAGATACCAAGAGATTGAGCACTACTCGCGACAAAGAAGCGAGGAGCAGGAACAGCCAAAAGGCGGACAATATCACGAGAAAGCGTTATCAATGTGCCGTCCGTGAATGGTGGTATTTCTTTTAGATCCATGTCATCCAGGCGTGTGTTGGGGACATTTCTATTAACCGAGAGCAGCAATAAACAAACTTTGGGTTAATCATAAAGTCAATGTGTAGGAAGCCGTGAGAGGGATAGAATAATAGAACTTAATAGCAACATCTCATATAACATAAACGTACTTGAAGACGAGTCCTTTCCAAAAGTATGGCTTCCTGCCCTGTTTGTAAAGCTCCCCTGATAAAGTGTCCATCCTGACGAAAACATCATCATCAGTTTTGACTAAGTAATCGAAATCAAATTGATTAGCCCATTCAATAGCTTTGTACAACTTTTGACTCTTGGTGTCAGGTCTGTCCGGCGCAGAGACAATCAAGAGGTCTCCCATTCGCTTATACTCCTGCTCCAGTTCACGTTCGAGCTCTGGTCCAGAGTTGCCAATGATAAAGCGATATTTCACGACTACAGCCTTGTTGCGTGGGCTCGGGAAGAGTTTCAAGGTCGTTTCACGGAAAAGTTGTCGATTGAGATATCCCTGAACTGTGGAGGATGAGAGAACGATCATAGAAATCACCATACGACTGTCTTCCTGGCGGTCAATATCCTTCAAGAACGAACCAGCAACACTTGAGGGTGAATATCCACTGGGCGACTGGTCTATTGAGCCACTCATGATCCCGTTTTGACTTCGATCTTGCAAATAGCCATTGCCACGTGTAATGATCAGCATCCACGAACAAAGAGCCACTATTACAAAGGGTACAACCAAAAAGCGAGTTGCTGAATGTCCATTGATCTCCCGTCCCATGAATCCGTCCTCAATGGCATGATTCGCAAGCCGTTCTGAAAGCTTTGGAAAGCCTGCTGCATGAATTTGCGATTTGAACCATGGAAGATAAACAATAACTAATAGAAGAAGGCCTTGACCAAAAGTAATGAGAACCCAAGGCCGTGTCGGTTCAGTAACAGGCCTAGAGGTAACGATGATTCCAATGACAACCCAGCTGAGAAGATGCGCCAGCGCAATCCTCAAGACGACATTTGAATGACGATATGACTGAAGAAGTCGTTGAATTAGTGCTGTTGTGAGTAAGAATGCCCAAAACATGGACAGGCCGCACTAAAATCCATAAATACATCCATCGTCATCAGGTGCGAAAATAAAGAGGGAAAATTAAAAAGGATTAGAAAACATCATGAAACAAGCATTACGCCCATCTCCAATTCAGGATCCTTTCCATTCACAACAAACAAAAAACAAAGAAAATGATGAAAGGAACTTGCCCACCTATGGAAAGGAGAAAAATAGATAATGATTTGCCATGAGTTAAGATGGCGACCGGGCACAACATATATCATAAGTAAGATACATGTCTATGTCTAATATCATTGACAGGCAGCTTACGTGCTTGCGACCAAAAAGTCAGAGCTTGTTAACGGTACTTCATCACTCGAGCTACGGTAGGATGATTCTCGATACTTGTTACGTTGTAATTCCAAAAAGTCACTGTCCTGGGCAGTTGAGAGACTGTAAACTAACCCCAGGAACCCCGGCATGGAAGCGAGGATGCGGAGGAGAGTCAAGGTGAGGCTGTTGCGTGGCCGAGAGTGCCCGTGTCCGAGATGCGAATGGGTTGGGAAGAAGCCATTGCCCCCAGCACTACCACCATTAATGCCTCCATGCCCTGAACCTGGTCCAAAGCTGTGGCGCTTTTCCACTGGTGGACGATGAGGATCTTTAAATGACATTGCATTGTTGGCATTAGCTGATCGGGGAGAGCCTCGATTATGTGCCTGAGAGAGATTGTGAGTGTTGATTACCAAGTGATTGGAGAGAGGACGAACAGGGGTGGATGGCATGATGATCCCTGTATGTATTTGGGCACTAGTCGCAGAAGAGGAAAGTTGTGGCCAGGTGGAAGTGGCAAGGAAGAGAAAGGAAAGAAAGAAAATACGCTGAGCCTCGACAGTTTAAGGGGGAGACAGACAGGAAATGATGATGGAGTAAAAAAAAAAGGAAAATGAATCAGTTCAGCCAATTGTGTAGAAAAAGTTGTTGGGTAGTAGACGAGAAACAGTGACAGGATGACGGTAAGCTAAAAGCTTCCTGCTTCATGTTACAGGTGTACATCCAAATTAAATTTTCCTTGCACAAATATACATTCAATAGTCTACATCGAGGCGAGGAGGCAAGGGCTCATCACTTTCCGTATCATTTTGTCAATTTTTTTTTTTTACCTGCCTTTGTCACAACTGAGCAAACGCACTGCCTCCGATCCATACATTCGCACCGCCTCTCTTCCCTTGAACTATTTGTGCGCATTCATGTTACTTTTGACTGTTTTCAGCTTTGGGCCTGACTGTTCTGGAATTTTTTTGTGTGTATGATCTCAAATACAAACAAGGAGCATGAGCCCTATCAAGACAACATACAAAAAAGGCTTTCTAAAACTCACTACATTTGAAGTCATAACAGAAATAAAAAGAAAATGGATTTATTATAATGAATGATCATCGGTCAAAAAGTTTGCAAAACAAAAAGAAAGGAAAGGGAAGAGCTGTGAAAGAACAAAGCAAATTATGATTGTCCTCGGATTCTATCGAGTCGCACTGATGGTCCATTGTTTGTGGTTGGTGTTGAGAGCGTCTCGTTACTTCCTTGGTGCGGTGAACCTAGACGACTCTCCTCTGCATGGAAGGTATCCAACTGGCTGCCTAGATCTACATATCTGAGGGAATAAGAGAATTAAAAATGAGGAAAGAGTCAGAACAAACGCTCTATCAGCAATGGTCATTCATCCCATAATAGAAAGTTATCAACTATCCACGATAACTTACTTGATAACTGGCTTATCTGGGAGGTTATAGATATAAGTAGCGCTAAGGACGAGGATAGTGCCAAAAAGGAAGATGGTACCGATCTTGGAGCCAAAGAGTGCTACACTGGCAATGGCACTGATGACGATTGAAATACTTGTGGCAAATCCTTTCAGAATGTTGTCTGCATACTTTAGTACCACTGCCACAATGAGGCCACCTGCAGACTGACAGGCAATTGCAGTGACAACCAACATGTCGTATCCTGCAAAGAAACCTTGTTCCGTGACGCCCTCGCCATCCTTAAGATAAATAGCCAATAATGAAAAAGGCAGCGAAAAAAATGATAGCTGAATATTCCTGAGCCAAATTGATCCCTGAGTGTTTTTAAGAATCTTTTCAAAGTACACGCCTGCAAGACCTGAGAGGACGCAGGCAATCATGACCGCCATCAATCCCACAAAGACTTCTGGGCGATCATTAGATGGCGCGGCAGCTTTATAGATATCGTTCTTTTGTTCCTCTAGTAATGCGCCAAGAGCCGACGAAGTTGCATCCAGATCTGCCCCAGCGCTTTTAGATCGTTGTGCGGCTCTGTTATTTGACTCCTCGACACTGACGAGAGCGATCCCTGCTGTGAGCATGACCAGGGCCAACCACTTGAGAGCGGGCAGAGTCCTGTGAAGGAGTAAGACCGAAAAGAGGGCTGTGGTCAGGATTTTGAGTTGATAGGTGACCTGAAAAGTTGAAGGATCAAGTGCGTGCGAAGCCACGTATTGGAGATTGTTTTGGATAGCGTAGAGCATGGCAGGAATAGCAAGCTTCCAGGCGTCGCCACCAAAGACATCATTCAGAAAATCCTGTGGGTAGAAACGACCAGTGTCCTTGATGGTCTCATGAATGGTCATGGCTGTGCACACAATCAACTTGACGATCTCGTTGATGAAAACAGCAGTAGATGAATAAAAAGGCTTGCGACCGACACCCTGCGCCAGAGCCATGACGATGATGAGACATGAATTTTGGACCGATAACACAACAAGTGAAATGTATTTGAGTGGGATCCCACCCAGAGAAGGCACTGATGCAGACATTGTCTATGCTGCAATTGCCTGAATGTTATAAAATGTGAAATTAAAAAATGTCGGAAACAAGCTGATGAAGAAGAGGATGGAGAGAGAGAGAGAAAAAAAAAAAAAAAAAAAAAAAAAAAGAATTTAAATAGTTGCAAGAGGAAGATAGTGATGATGAGATGAAGATTGAGCAGTCAATGTAGTCAGGGCAGTTCGACTAAAGGAGACAAACTAAAAAAAAAAGTGTTTTTGGGAATCTGGGCTGGCTTGTGCCTGTCTTTCTTGTCTGGCGGTGCAATTGGGCGAGAAAGAAATCTTTGTGAGATTAGAGAACATGTTTGCGTATTTTCCACATGGACAGCTATTACATGTTGTGTTGTCTTAATGTTTGGCACGTTAGACTAAAATATCATATTAACCATCCTTTCCTTCTGTCCTTTCTCGTCCGGCCAAGCACTCAAAGTACATCCGAATCCATTTCCATCATCATTTGTATACTAAATAAGACAGATGGAGTGATTAAGAAAGGCATATAAATATACATCTCTGGCGCAGGACAGCACAGCCTGCTTTTTCTCTGCATCAGCAGAATGAAGTCAGGAATGTTCATGTACATGAACATGTATATAAATACCCATACCATTTCATGAAAAACGCCAATCTACTTGATCCATGTCTATTCATAGTTCAAAACGTTTCATATTGTGCAAAACTTGCTTCAATTCTTCACTGAGTAACGGAGCACGTGCGTTCATTGGCCCAAATGTTTCATCATCAAGTTACACAGAAATTATAACTGAGAGAGCAAAGAGGATTTTCCTTTGGCGCAACTCCATGTTTTTTTTTTCATTTTCTCCTCTTCGCCCTATAGTGCATTTCTCAGTTGTTAAGCTTAATGATCTGCCGAATTTTGTTCCTAAGACTGTACTCCTGCTTCTCTCTCTTGCCCAATCTTAACAAACCATTTTTGTTTCTATTTTACTCGTCATTATCTCAGTGCAACATTATAAAAACAATGGGTACTGAACAATATCATCAACGCTCGTGTGTGCGACGACATCAAGGGAAGATTGCTTTCCTCAAGCTGTTGGTTATTGCAACCGCTGTCGCCGTACTCCTAGCTCTTATAACATCATGGGAGAAAAAGTCCTCTCAATAACAATAACATTAACAATGACCCTTAACGTCCTTATTCCCACACCTATCACTCCTAATCAGACTATCACTCCCTTCCAAGGATGACTCTGCAAAATGCAACGCCTACACCCCTGCTTTGGATGAATCCTTTGACTATGCCTCAGGCAGAACCAAGAAGCGGGTGTCAATATCGGTGGATGGCTTGTTCTAGAGGCCTCCATCACCCCTTCTCTCTTTAATCCTTATATTTCCAAGGGTGTCGTAGATGAGTACACGTTGTGCAAGCACTTGGGACAGGAAGGCGCAAAAGCTCTGCTTGAAAAACATTATACTAGCTGGGTTAGTGAAGAGACCTTTATCCGCATCCGCGGCCTCGGCCTTAATCACGTTCGCATCCCCATTGGCTTTTGGGCTCTGGGCACTCTTAGTGCTGATGAGCCTTATGTTCCTAGTGTCTTGTGGAACTATCTCCTCCGGGCAATTGAATGGGCACGTAGATATGGTATCCGCGTCATGGTTGAACTTCATGCTGCACCTGGTTCTCAAAATGCTTGGAACCATTCAGGTCGGTCAGGACAGATCAATTGGATCAATGGTACTGGCGGCGCCGTAAACGCACAACGTACACTCACGTATCTCCAGCAAATGGTAACCTTCTTTTCTAGTCCGGATTATGCCCATGGCCCTATCATGGGCTTCTTGAACGAGCCTGCTGGGTTTATGATTGGCGGTTACAAAGTCATGACCTTGGTATACACAGGCACTTGATGTCTTCCGCACCGCAACTGGAATAGGCAAAGGCCCATTGGCCATTATTCACGATGGCTTCCTTGGCCTGTGTACTTGGAACGGCTTCTTAGCAGGGGCTGATCGCCTTATGATGGGTACTTATTTAGCTTGCGAGCTCTTGATGTGTCAATAATTTTCTACGTGTATAACAATTTCAGATATAAGAAGAGGGTGTTTGCTAATTTTATAACCTAAATTCGTGAAATACCTATTGGGACTACCGTTGTACTATAACTACTTTAGATACCCATCAATATATCATGTTTGACGATGGTTTGCTGCGCATGAACCAGACTAGACAGCTACAGTTCGCATGTCAACTCTGGAGTACAGACGTGGCGACTAGCGTCAGGGCATTCGGTCCAACCATGGTAAGCGAATTCTCAGTCGCAGCCAATGACTGCGCCACGTATTTAAACGGCATCGACATGGGCTACCGCTGGGATGGTACGTTCGATGGCGCACCTCCAGTGTTACCCAATAGCACATGTACCAACGATAATGCGGCCACGTATGATGCGTCCTATAAGCGTTTCTTAAGTAACTATTTCCACGCACAGATAGAAGCATTTGAACAAGACTCTGAACGGTTTTATTGGAACTTTAATATATATACATATAATAGTAATCATAGTAACCCTAATAGCGATAAGAGTACAAGAACAAACAAACCGTATCCAAAACTTTAACATTAGTGCTCTCCATTTCTCTCGCGTTGTTCGCTTCCACGTAATAAAAGGGCATGGTCCTATTTGTGTTTTTTTTTTTTTTTTTTTTTTTTTTTTTTTTTTCGCAGGCAGGGCTTTATTTCTTATTGTACATGTTTATTTGATTGTTGGAGATAAGGAGTGCCTCTGAACTCTACTACACCTCAATCAATTTATCTTCAGTACATTTCATATACTTTCATTTTTTTTCTCAGAATATTGCAGCTCCTACGACCTGCAAGTGTTGTCAAAGTATTCTTGGCCTTGATTACTGACACACTGACTTCACCTTGGTCCTGATCCCACTCTAATCCTTGCTTTAGTTTTGTTACATCCTAACATTGGTCTTGGCTGCATATTTTACAGTTCACCTGTTGCATAAAAGTTAAAATATATTCCCATGAAAATATAAGATAAGATTATACTCTTCATGATATGAGCACCGCATAAAACCATAAAAAAAATACCTTATATATATATATATATATATATTGACGGTTGTATATCTTGCACGTTCTAGATCCCCAATATACACGCTCTAGATTCTAGAAAACACGCCTCATGGATACTCTATTTATGGGGCCCGTAGACAAACCTATAGTTATGCTTTGGTATGAATCTGAATAAATGCCCTACGGATGTGGTGTGTACCCACATCTTATTCTTACTTTTGCTCCTCTCCTACTTAACTACTTATCTGTCTAAATTTTTTCAAGCCTTGATGGGAAAACTTAATCGGGAGTATTACTATTAATTACTAAGGCGAAGGTACGCGTCTTGCCTAGGAATCCAGTATGCGCTATCCTAGGCAAGACAAAGCATATGTATTGGTACGACTAAGAAATAAACAAGAAGATCAATGAGTAACAACACCTGACAACACTCTGAAGCATTATAAAGATGATAAGCAAAGCTGCGGGTGGCGAATACAATTTGTACTTACAAGGAGCTACTATACAGTTTTTTATATGTTTCATCCGACTTGGAATAATCTCCATAATCCCTTTGGCCCTGGGACGTTGGCGACGCGTTTTTCCATAGGAAGTTATGTACGGATTGCGCAACCTTTTATAATTTACTTAAAAAAAAACTTTCAGAAGTCACCTTGAGCCCAGTGAGGCAATGAGTATCAGGATTATGAACCTATCCATATCTCTCGTTCGAAAAGATTGTCAGAAATGGAGAGAGTACTGAATTATTATATATATACATTCTTTCCCAGGTACCTCAGAAAGAGACTGCATTGGAGAGAGTAGAGTTTACTTGATACAAATGTTTTTTTTCTACGCGTACAAATATTTGTGTGGACAGTGCGCTTCGTTATTGGTTTGTGAATAGAAAACGATAGATCCGCAGTAGTTTGACGGCTATGTAACGCGAAATGGTATTGTGGCGATGGATGTATACAATTTTGTGGAACCGACGTTATAAGAGACGGCGTTTATAACCGACAACAAGATAAACTTTTTTCACCCCGACGCGGCGTGTCTTTAATGAAAGAACTGCGGTTCATAGTACATGTACAGTACAATCATTCTACTTTCTCTAGTCCTCACCTCTATCTCTCTCTCGCTCCTTTAATGTCGCCTACTCTGTCCTCGGCGAACGCACAGCTATATAAAGGGCCCCGTTTGCTCCTCAGTTTTTCCTTACCCCATCACTTTCCATCTGCAAGCAAGGTAAACAGCCTACATTCATCTCACTGGTTTGTTGCCTCTATAGTTAGCCCATGTCCGCGTTTCGTCTAATCACCCATACCCTCTCCTTAGATCATGGCTTCTCTATTCATCTATATAGGACATTAGCCGCCTCGTCTCTCTCTTCGCAGTCTCCACCCGCAAACAAGGTAAGAGCGACTCTCTCACTTTGTTCTCGGCACTCGAATTTTTTTGAAGGCTCATGTCGTCCTCACATACATACACACTTCTTCCTCTAAAACATAGTTAAAACATGAAGTTGACCGGTTTCACCTTGGCTTTAATGGCAGTTGCCGCAGCTGAAGCAGGCTGCAGGACAATTGCTTTGAATGGCGCTCCATTTGTTATTGCAACATTCAGCGACACGGCCTGTTACAATGAGAACTTCAGAATAAACTATAAGAATGATGGCGCATGCTTCGATATTCGTAGCAGCAAATCCTTCATCTTTGAGTCAGCATTGAATTACAACAATGAACACCTGTGCAGGATTAGACTTTACAGCGATAATGGCTGTGGTAACCAATTCGGAACATCTCTTGGACACTGGATGAAAGAAACTGTGTCACAACCAATTGAGAGCATCCGTGTTTCCTGCAGAGGCGAGCCTTACTTTTAAAGCTCTTTACTTTTTTGCTTTTATCAAAAAAGAAACTGATATAGGCTTAGTGTCTTTAAGACAATAAAGATAAAAATCTTCCCCCTGGAACTGATGCTCTTCAGCAAATCGCGACGGTGATTTTTAATTCTTCGATATCATTATGCCATACATTTACACTCTGAGTCACTCTCTCTCTTTTTTTTTTTTTTTTTTTTTTTTTTTTAATATTACTTAAGAGAACAAGTGATCACCATACAGTAGATTAGACTGTGTACATGTGGGTAAGTAGCGCTGTCTGTTCATGTATTTGGGCAATATATCAAGGGAGGGCATGATCAACTTCCTTAAACTCGTCATTTCTTAAGAGAAATTGTTGGTGCATTCTGCACCAAACCTATTGAAGTAGAGACCTAAAAAAAACCCCAATGTCGAGTGACTTTTGTATCCAGCGATCAATTGAACAATATCTATTTTCATAAATGATATTCCCAGGACAGTGGCATTGTCAATAAAAATATGATGAATTTGAGCCATTGGTACGATGACGTAATTGCGATTAGGTCGAATCAGTTGAAAAAAAAAAAAAAAAAAAAAAACCGTTGAGAATAAGCTCATGTCCTGAAGTACTTGGATGTGTCCAACCTCTACAAGGGTTCTGGTCCAAAAATTAGTGTGCAGCCAGCATCTGATCTTCCAGGTTGAGTCATGCATGTATTTCATAAGGATCCAACTTCTCGATCTCTCCATGTTCATCCAGTTGGTGCTCCGAATACCTGTATTTTTGGTAGTTACGACGCTCTGTTTGGAAACAGAAAAAGTAACGCGTCTCTCTCCAGAAAAGGAAATCAGTTCATATCTTTCCCAAAAAGCTCACGCCACTCTTGTAAGTTCCAAGTTATAAGTGGCGTGAGTTTAAGTTTAACAAGACTGAACTGGTCCCTCTCTTATTTTTTTTTTTTTTTTTTCTGCTCATTTCTCATTTCTTCTACATCCAATTTCTTCAATGTCATTGATCCATCCTGTCCTCATGGACAACTCAATCGCTCTCTTGGGTGTATTTAGTCTGTTAACTGTCTCTTTGGCAGGCCATGTCTTTTTACGGTTCCGTTCGCACAAGTCTGTGCCATTCGACGTCGTGATGCCCGAAGGTAAGTAAATTTATTCTACTTTTCGTTTCCAAAGCACCAAAGTAAAATCCTTAATAATAGAGGTATTAAATTATTGATGTGTTAAAACAACATTGACCATTATTTGTACTTCGTGTCATTATGCATTTTATCTTTAGAGGCTTTGCCCGGTTGGAAGGGTGGAAGTATCTTGTCCAATCCTTGTCTCCAGGTAAGATAATGGAGTCATGGATCTAAACATATTTATGTACGCTACGACCACATCCCTAGTACTAACGGCACATCATGTTATATCCAATATACACTATCTAGGACTCAACACAACCTGGTCAAATCATTTGCTACGATCCTTCGACAGGGCGTCATCTCGCCACCATCCGCGCTCACACTAAAACAGACGTGGATCTGGCATTGGACAAAGCACGGAAAGCTCAGGCGAAATGGCGTAACACTACATTTGCGCAACGCAAGATCGTCCTTCAATCTCTTTTAGACTTTATTCTTCTTCACCAAGAGTCTATCTGTCGGGTTGCGTCTAGAGATACAGGAAAGACGATGGTTGATGGAAAGTTTGGAGAGATCCTCACGGTTTGTGAACGCATTCGTTGGACATTAGCTCATGGAGAGAAAGCTCTCCGAGATGAATACCGCGATCCCGGATTACTTATGTTTTACAAAGCTGCCAAAGTGGAATACCGTCCTATGGGTGTGGTTGCTGCTCTTGTGTCCTGGAACTATCCCTTCCACAACACATTTGGACCTCTCATCACGGCAATCTTTGCTGGAAATGGTATTTTGATCAAAGCATCGGAGCAAGTCGCTTGGTCAACAACAGTCTATTTTGCCAAGATTGCACGGACATGTTTAGAGGCCTGTGGACATGATCCAGAACTTGTTCAATTCTTAGTGGGCTTTCAAGATTGTGGCGAGGCTGTGGTGGCAAGCGGTGTTGACGGCATTACATTTATTGGATCTCCTCATGTCGGTACCAAGGTTGCCACCGCTGCAGCTGCCAATCTAACACCGTGTGTACTTGAGCTAGGAGGCAAAGATGTTGCAATTATTAACAAAGACGTGAATTTGAACGCCCTTGTGCCTATTCTGATGAGAGGCGTCTTCCAAAACTGCGGGCAAAACTGTATTGGTATCGAGAGAATCATTGTTCACAAAGACCTACATGACAAGCTTGTCGACATGGCTGGCAGCCGGATCAAGCAACTAAAACAAGGCCCGCCTTTGGAGATCGAAAATATTGATTGTGGCGCAATGACCATGAGCGGCCGTGTAAGTAAAGTTTGGAACCTCAAGGCCTATCACCTGCTTTGTAAACGGATGACTGGGGCTGATCACGTATTGTCATCCTTTATAAAATAGGCTGAGGTCTTAGAGCCCCTAATTGAGGATGCTGTAAACAAGGGAGCTACGTTAATATGCGGAGGAAAGGGTTTTATTCATCCTCATTTCCCTCAGGGTCAGTTCTTTACCCCTACGTTGATCACGAATCTTCGCCCCAACATGAGGATTGCTCAGGAAGAAACGTTTGCACCGATTATGGCTATTTTCAAATTTTCAACACTGGAAGAAGCCATTTCAATCGCTAACTCGTCGATTTACAGCCTTGGCTCTAGTGTATTTTCACGCAATCAAAAGGAGGGACTCTATATCATGGATCGTCTCCGTGTCGGCATGAGCAATCTGAATGATTTCGGTGTTAATTATCTCTGTCAATCATTGCCATTTGGTGGTGTAGGAAAAAGCGGTTATGGTCGCTTCGGAGGTGCAGAGGGCCTTCGAGGTGTCTGTCATCAAAGGTCGATCACTGTTGATCGTTGGCCCATGTTGATTCAGACATCCTTACCACCTATACTGCAGTACCCCATGAATAATGTGGGTGATGCCATTGTCGTCACTCGTGATTTAGTCAATATTATCTACGCAGGATGGTTGGAACGTATCAAGTCCGTCTTCGATATTGTAAAGGTTTTGCTTTTAGGGTCGAATGAACCAGAACAGCTGTAGGGGTTTTTTTATTTTTATTTTTTTCATAGAAGAATGCATCAATGATAGTCTCCTTTAAATCTTCTTGAGCATAATACAAACCAGCTGTAAATAGCTAC
Source organism: Lobosporangium transversale (assembly GCF_002105155.1). NCBI lineage: Eukaryota > Fungi > Mortierellomycota > Mortierellomycetes > Mortierellales > Mortierellaceae > Lobosporangium > Lobosporangium transversale. The sequence goes on along the minus strand of NW_019028986.1, from coordinate 577,564 downwards.
AGACCTTATTTCCCATTAACGCATTAAGGACACGTCGGCTTGTTGGCTAGTACTTTGATTACAGCCATGGCTTTATTAGATAACAATCTGTGAGTTGATCTTCACAGTATATATTAAATTTTACAACTGAACAAATCTTAGTAATAGATCAGTCTACGGCATCAATTCAGAGGTTAATTGGGCAATAATATTCTTGTAGAATAAACCGACAGGTTATGTAACCAATTATTGTCCTAGGTCCATAGCATGACAACTCGATTGGATGAAGACTCACCGGCAAAACATTTGTTTTAAATAAATAAGAGCCAAGCGCGTGTCTTCAAAAACACAAATATTGTCCAACCACACTTGCCATTACATCAAAAAAAGTAAAAGATGGGGGAATGGACAACGCATCATGACCAAATAAAGCGATAAGACAATAAAACAGAAAAAAAAAAAAAAAAAAAAAAAAAAAAGTAGACTCTCAACTAAGCTGAAGCAATGTTCTGGTTCTACTGAGCAAGGCACGTTCACTGTTTACTGGTTGCCAGCGTCTGTTTACATTCAAGTCAGTGGAAGTTCGGCAGAAAACATTATAATTAACACGCTCTTTTGTTCGTTTCTTACTTAGTGTTCAAGCACATAATCGCAACGAGAGTTTATCCTTTCGCCCAGTCTGTTACAAAAATGGACAACAGTAGCCAGAATGGTGGATAGATAATCCACAACTCTTTAATAACATGGCTCGCTATAAAAAGTCGTACTATCAAAGACTCTTCTTCTTTCTGCCTCTTGCTCTCTTCTTAGATCATTGCTCCTCTCTTTCTTCCCTACCAGCCCTTTTCAAGCGCATCTGTTCCGCTCTGCCTTTCTCTTTAATCAGAAAGAAAATCTATGTCTAATTTTAACACCAATAGCACGAAAGTGGATTTCCAGCAACTGAGCGAACGCCGCCGTGAGGCCCTGGCCAAGATCGACAATGCAGAGTTTGGTTGGTTTCACATCCGAGCTTGTCTCGTCGCTGGTGTAGGATTCTTCACTGATGCCTATGATCTCTTTGCTATCAATCTGGTGACACCCATGCTGGGGATCATTTACTTTTCAGACGGTACTCTCCCTCCTGATTTGGATTTGGGCATCAAGGTTGCTGCTTCTATTGGAACATTTATTGGTCAAATCGGATTTGGTTACCTCGCTGATCGCCTGGGTCGCAAGAGAATGTATGGCGTTGAATTGATGATTATCATTGTGGCTACCTTGGGTCAAGCCTTGTCTGGAAACGGCTATGTCCTCTCACTTCCTGCTGCCCTGATCATATGGCGTGTACTTGTCGGCATCGGTATTGGAGGAGACTACCCTCTATCTGCTGTCATCACCTCGGAATTTGCCACCACAAACCGTCGTGGTGCCATGATGTCTGCAGTCTTTGCGATGCAAGGATTTGGTTATTTGACAACAGGTGTTGTTGCCATCATCCTCCTGGCCGCTTTCAAGGATAGCATCATAGCCAACCCCCAGAACCTCGATTACGTTTGGCGTATCCTCATTGGCTTTGGATGTATCCCCGCGCTTGTTGCCGTCTACTTCCGTTTGACCATCCCAGAGACTCCCCGCTACGTGCTGGATATCGAAAACAACGTGAACAAGGCTGAGCGCGATGTTGCTAACGTCCTCAAGGAGAGCCACAACCATCTTCAATCAGAGGAAGATGAAAAAGCCGCCCACAATCCTTCCACTGTTAAAGGATCTTTTTCCGATTTTTGCATTTACTTTTCCAGATGGGAGAACTTTAAGATTCTCTTTGGAACCTCCATGGCCTGGTTTGCGCTCGATGTTGCGTTTTATGGTATCGGTCTGAACAACTCTTTTATTCTATCTTCGATCAAGTTTTCGTCTATCAAGGGTGATAACTTCAGCTCCTGTTGGAATGCTGCTATTGGTCAAATCATTATTGTCCTACTTGGCTCGGTCCCCGGCTATTGGGTGACTGTGTTCACGATCGAGCGCCTTGGACGCATTAAGATCCAGCTAATTGGATTTACGATGTCCTGCATCCTCTTCTGTGTCCTTGGTTTTGCCTATAATCAAATCAGAAATTACTCGACCGCACTCTTTGTCTTCCTCTTTGCTGCTACGCAGTTCTTCCAAAACTTTGGTCCTAACGCCACGACGTTTGTCATCCCCGGGGAAGTCTTTCCTACACGCTATCGTTCAACTTGTCACGGCATTGCTGCTGGATCAGGCAAACTTGGAGCCATCATTGCCCAGGTTGGCTTTTCTCAGCTCAAGGATCGTGGTGGTCCCAATAACTTCATCCCTCAGTTATTGCAGATCTTTGCTTTGTTCATGTTTGTGGGTTTGGTGGTGACTTTCTTCATCCCTGAGACGAAGGGCAAGACCCTTGAAGAGTTGTCCAATGAAAATGAAAATGGCAAAAGTAATCCATCACAACATCGCAATAACGCACTAAGCGAGGAGGAAGAGAAATAAGTTTGTGTGATTTTAAAATACATTAATGTAAACATCTGTATTAACCTATTCATTAATAAAAACTAAATTCAACTCAACACCGCCACACTTTGTGCAATTGGCGCAATCGCGCGTCGAAGTCAAAGGAGCAGTCAACTGCGTGCGTGAGTTCACGCACATTCACATTCACACATTTCTTTCCTTCCTTCACATCTCTTTCACCTACTTGCTTTGCATCTTTTTATTTAATTGATCGCAGACCAAAAGATCATATGTCCATCACACAAGAAAGACCAACGCTACTTATTGAGTGTCTAGCGCACACTATCTCGTTTTTACAGTTCAATCAAGTTCCAACTCTTTGTTCTCTGCTGCGCGTCAACAAGGCCCTGTTTGAGCTTACGGCCCCTATTCTCTATCAGAATCCATTCCTCCTTGTCCTTAATCATCGCACCTGGCCTGAAGCTGAAAAGACTGAGCGCCTCGTCTTCCTCTTGCGACTCTTCCTTAAAGAGCTAGATCCCAATCTTGTAGCAGAACTGCCTCCTTTGGTCATTTACGACTTTGAGGATGAGGACAACGAGGAGGACGGATACAAGGACGAAAATGGTCAAGACAACATCGATGCTGTAAATCAGGAGCGCCATAGGACCTACGCTTCTCAAATTGGTAGTGGCTACTTTTATCATTATCGGAAGCTTGATCATTCTTTTCTGGCCTCTGGCGCAATCTCTCAACTCTTTGGAACGAGCACTCGGATCCAAAACCAATCCATACTAGCACAGCTGGATAGTATATTTCTAAGACACTGTGGCAGTCGTGCTAGCTCACTATGTCTCTCATCTATACGGGTTCAACAATTTGTTGGGTTCATTCCCATGCTTGGATGCCTCAAGCGACTGGAGATACATCATATCAAAAGAGTGACGCCACAAGTCCTTTCAGAGCTTGTGGAATGGATCAAGGAACATGATCGTGTTCATGGTACACTTAGAGAGCTCCAGATCGGGGGGTTGACGGGACTAATGGATATGGAAATTTCTGATCAGAGCAGCTTGAAGGAGCTCGTACAACTTCCCCAGGCATTCAGGACACTCCGCGCTCTTGATACAAGATCCTGGCGTGAGGCTTGGTCCATGATTGACTCTATTCCGGTGGAAGGACTAGATAGACTTGTGATGGATTATGGTGAAGGACAAACAACCAAGGATACCACTAGCTTTTTATTACGGTGCCGATCGCTTAAAGTCCTTGATCTTTTCATCCCTGGGCCGGATACATTCCAGGGTATTGCCAAGCTCTATGGAGCACGCTTCATGGATCAGCATCAAGGATCTGTCTCTGAAAAGCGATCTATCGGACAGGCAGAGCAATTTCATATACCCTCTGTAGAGCGACTGTATATTTCTGGCAATCATCTGAATCTACGGAATGCTTTGGATGATGCTGCTGTTGGCTTTTGTCAGTCGCTGAGGGTATTGAAAGCAACTTCAATGGTGCGTCAATCTGTTCCAAAACCAACGTTGACATGGGGGCGACCACTCCTTCAGATCCATATGCCGTTTCTGCAAGAGCTTCAGCTTCAGGGAGATATTGCACTGGAATTTCATTTCAGCCTACTGCGATGTTGTCCAAACCTCATCGCGTTCAAGTTAATGGCCAATGGCGAGGAATCGTGTGGCCGGATTGACAATCCGATAGAGGAGATTCTAACTCTAAAGAAACTACAGACGTTGCAACTATTGGGACGATGGCCATTAACAGTATCGTTTCTTCAAGGAATTGCGCATAACCTCACAGGCTTAAAGATGTTGGACCTGGCAAGATGTTTTGGAGTGAAACTGGACGATGTGATGGAGGCAGTATGCGGTATGGAGTTCCTTTGGCGTGTAGGCTGGGAAATGAATGATGAGTTTGATCAAGAGGAGGAGATCAAGAACAAGCTGTCGTATTGGCATGAGAGGACACCAAGCATTCGGGTCGGATTTATTCACTGGGATGAGTTTTATGCATAACGTTGATTCAGAATTAGAAGGAATACATGTTTATAGGGCTTGTTTATTTTACGCATTGTGTTTATATAGGTTCGAGTAATAGAGAGCAAGGGTATTTGATTAAATGTCAGAGCACCCAGTTTTGTAACCATGACTCCAACACGAAGATGAACGGAGAGTGAATGGAGGAATTTTTTTTTTTTTTTTTTTTTTTTTGTTTTTAAAATGTTTAAGAAGGCGGATATGCCAAAAAGGAGAGGATCTGATAACAAACAAATAAACAAAAGACTAGTGAAGAGACTGGCACTGGAGAATGGAAAAAGAACTTGAGGAAGTTTCTATGGATCGGTTTAGGTTGCGAGCTGAGCGCCATGGATGACACACATGTCGATCTGCAGAACTAATTGAAGTTCATTCATTTGAACACCATGTAACGGATTATCATTTAGATATTCCTGTATAGAATGTATGTAAGATGGCTTACACTTTGCATTACATTAGAGTTAGGAGAGTTGCTATGGAACAAAATGCTCCGCATGTATTACAAGGACTGTAACTTTCTTTAAGTAATGTTAATAATAATTTCTCCCCCACCAGATTTACGCCTTAAAAAGGATCTGATAAGGACACTGAACTGAGATAATATTCCTATTGCTTTTGTTTATTTTTTTCTGTTCTTTCCTTCTTTCTTTCCTTCTTTTGTCATTCACGCATTGACTTTACTTTTTTTTTTTTTTTTTTTTGTTTTTGTTCCTTCATTCCTTGACAGTTTTACAATGCTCATCTTTCGTTCTCTTGCGGCGGCTCTTTCGCTCACATTATTCTCAACCGCAGCTCTAGCACTTCCTGCAGCCCCATGCCACGGTGGTCATGATGGCGTTTTAACCTCAGCTATGGGCGAGACCCACGAACAGGCTGCAGGTCTTGCCCGCAAGCTCATCAAGAACACTGGCGTTGGCACGTTTATGAGCATAATGAACGACCACTACAAGGATGGAGACCTTGAAGGTATAAATTTATTGCTCTTGACGCGCAAACAGAGAAAAGGGAGAAGAGGAAGGAGAGAATCATTCATATAATGATTCATCATTGCTGTTGCTTATAAAGAAAGGAAAACTTTTTTTTTTTTTTTTTTTTTTTTTTTTAATGTAATGTAACATCACATTAGGCTATCCCTTTGGAAGCGTGGACTATTATGCTGATGATTGCGAAGAGCCAGGAACTCCATTGATGTTACTCTCGCATTTGCAAATCAATGTTCAGAACGCGAGAAGCCAAAACCGCGTCTCACTTGCCATTAGAAAGTACGTTGCTGATTATTATTATTATTATTATTATTATTTTTTTAAAAAAAAAAAAAAAAAAAAAAAAGCCTTTGGAGTGTTTGTTAACGCTAAAATAACACTTTGTTTTTCAAAAAAAAAAAAAAAAAAAAAAAAAAAAGACTTCCAGGCCCAGATGAACGCGGTAACCCTATGGTGGATCCTCGCGTTACTTTGCTAGGACATTTGGTTCCTCTTGAGGAGAAAAAGGTAAAAAAAATAAAAAAAAAAAAAAAGTTGACAGTAATGTTTGTCTTGTTGTTTTTTCTTGTGCTTCTACTGACCAAAGTACTTTTGACACTTCTTTTTATCATTATTACTATTATTATTATTGTTGTTGTTGTTGTTGGATGACAATGTGTATAATTGTAGCATGCCAAGGCTGAGGCATGCTTCTTGAAGCAGCACCCAGAGGCCAAGTGGTGGTTGCCCAATAGAGGCTTCCACGACTTTAAGTGGTACCACCTTGAAATCGAGGAGATTTATTATATTGGCGGATTCGGTGGCATCCATTACATTGGATGGATCGATGTTGATACATACTACGAGGCAAAGCAACTGAAGGAGAACAAGCCAGACAGCTCTTTAGTCCGTTTCCAGGGACAGTGGAGATCATGAAGAGAGAGAGAGAGAGGGTTAGTTTATGATGTTTATTTACAAAGGAATAAAAATGCAGAATCCTTCCAATGGTTTTTTTTTTTTTTTTTGTTTTTTGTTCTTTGTTTTTTCGTTTGTTTCCAAGGTGGGATTTGAAGTGTTAAACAATGTAAAGAACAGTCGAGATCATGTGCACACGTCTTTATGTACAAACAAGGTTTGATGTTGCGCAACGCCTGTACGTGAACATGACAATTGAATAAAGACAAACTCTATCGATAATATATACAGTATATATATAAAAATGTAATTTGTATAGATATACAATACAGATATACAAATATATAATATATATATTATATATATATTATATATTTGTAATATTTATATATGATTTGGATATGATTTGGATATGATTTGGATATGAGATGTCTATGATATGGTGATATGGATATGATTTGGATATGATATGAGACAGGAACAAGACAAGACAGGAACAAACAAAAAACAAAAACAAGTTGCAGTGGAAATTGCCATGTCAAGGTCAAGTGTAATGTAATCTCTTGGATTACAGGCCCAGTTCATGTACACATCAAAACTTATTTCTGGGACACAACAAATGAAAGCACAAGAACTATAATGTACATTAAGACGATGTAATGATTGAGAAACCGGAATGGATGCAGAAAAGGGGATCTTTGTCTTTGGGAATCAGATCAATGCCTGCATATCCATCGCTTTGTTTCTTTGTCCAATCCACTCAAACACAACAATGCAAAAAAAAATAAAAAGTTCCCAGAAAGTATAGATTTTCTTTTTCTTTTTCTTTTTCTTTTTCCCATGTGGCATAAACATGGCTTATTTGAGTGAACTAGTCCATTCAAACACATGGCATGGGCATGGGCATGGGCATGGGTATGGACATGGACATGGAGGAAGAAGAAGAGAAAGAAGAAGAAAAAGATGAAAGAGACGATAAATTATTACCTCTTCTGTACTCTTCATGCATTGATGAAAATAGAAGGAATTGCTTCTTATTCGGTCATTCTCTTCATTCATTGCTTCCTTCGTTGAACTAAATTCAATTGACAGCATTGACAATCCAACCATTTCCTTTGTCCATTCACCTTTCTCTCCTCTCTTTCTGCTTTCCTTTTTCCTTTTTCCTTTTCCTTTTTTTTTTTCTTTTCTTTTTTTTCTTTTCTTTTCTTTTCTTTTCTTTTCTTCTTCTTCTTCTTCCACACATGCACACATCTGTCATATACATGTGTCCTTCTTTTCATCTTTGATCTCTCCTAAGCTTCTTTTTTTTTTTTTTTGTGTGTCTATTTCCCTGTGGGGGATTTCATTTCTCTTTGTCCGTTGTGTTGTGTATATTGCATTTGCCAACCGCAAGAGCTTCTTCGTACCAGAATAACAAAGGCAAGTCTAATTGTCTACACAATTAAAAAAAAATCCCATCTTTCTCTCCTATCCATCTCTATCCATTCACAACCCTCTCCTTATCTACCTTTTCCTCCCTTTTTCGGGAAAAAGACAAAAAGGCAGATCAACTCTTTGTCCGTTATTCCCATCTCTCCTCTCCTTCTTTCTTTCTCTTTTCCTCCCACGTTTTTTTTTATTGTTTTATCTTTTGATGAAACCAGTTTATCTTGCCATCTGTCAATGCTCTTTTGAATTGTTTCTTTGTTCGTATTGAGATATGTATACATCATACTCTTTGACCTGCGCAACCATTTCATATTTGTATGATTTATATGCTCTTTGCTTTTTTTTTTTTTCCCGCCCCTTGCGCGTATTCCGGTCCCCGCCCCCCTCATTTTATTTTATTTTTTCTGTACATCATTTGTACTTTAGTGTCATTGCAGTTCATTCTTCGACCTCTCTCCCCCCCCTAGACCTGCAGCTCAGTGCGAGCAAGAAGCAGTAAAGAAGGCTTTGATTAATAGGACGGATTCGCACAAAAAAAAAAAAAAAAAAAAAAAAAAAAATTGTTGCATGATGATAACACATACACAAAAAAGCTTGCACGAGATGACAAGATGACACGATGACCACACAAAAATAAACCGAATGAAATCGAGACTTGACCCTGATGCTGGTGCTAAATAGGTAGAATGGAGCCTATTGTGTTCCCCGAAAAGAGATATTAAAAAAAACAAAAAATTGAGACACAGCCATGATCTTTCCAAGACTCTCCATTGCCATTCATTCTATTATTTTTATTTTTTTTTGAATGCTCACTTTTATTATTTATTTATGGCAGCAGCCAGCGATTGCTGATGTTGTATCGAAAGATACTCCAGAGTCTCTACTTCAACCCAACCTTGTCTATCTTTTCTCTGTCGTCCATTTATTTTGACTTGCATTGCATTGCTCCATTTCTTTTCTTTCTTTTTTTCTGTGTTGCATGGGAGACAAATAGAAAAAAAGCTTTTTTTTAATCCAAATCCAAATCTTGAAGACAGACACGAGCATGTATCTTCAACTGCATATCATATTCTTTTTGTTTCTTTGTTTGGTTTAGTTGTCTTGTATCATCTGGTCCTCGACGTCTCATTCCATCTTTCTTATCTTCTACTTCATCCGTTTCTTTACACATCAATTCTGTCGTTCGTCATCATTCTTTCGACTAACCATTCTTAATCTTTCTCTCTCTCTCTCTCTCTCTCTCTCTCTCTCTTTTTCTCTGTTTCACTTCTCACATCAGCCTCATTGCTTTGCTTCCAAAGTTCGTTTCCATCTTGTCATAACCTATTCAATCGACTGTTTAGCATCATCACCATAGTCTTCTTTTACCTCCCCTGCATGTAGCAGCCATGGCTATCATGCCCATCACCACTCCCAATACCCTTCAAAACCCTACTTCCTTAGAATCACCTGCAGCTCCAACAACGGCAAAGGCTATCAAGACAGCCATCCCTGCTCGTACAAACTCCCAGCCTTTTTATGACAAAGACCTTCCACCCACTCCTACCTCTTCCAGCCATCTAGGCCCACCAGAAGTCACCGCTGCTGTAGCCTCGGGTAACCAAGGCATTGTGATCGCACAGAATAGTAATCTCGACCACACTAATTCTTTCCATCCTCCATCCTCCAGTCCTGCATCCCCTGCATCCCCTCAACCCACCAAAATTACCTCGGTCTCCTCTGCACTGGAGCCTACCCCGGACAACTCGACCCATCGCCTTGCCTCCACTTCCTCCACTTCCTCCTCCACCTCCTCCTCGGTTTCTCCTGCCTCTCCAATGTTCCCTGCCCCCATCTCTACCATCCATACACCCAACCCTCAATCCGACTCTAGCTCACGGCCTTTGACCTCTATCGCCACAGCCACAGTTGCAATTCCATCCTCCCCACCTCCCATCAGTTCTAGAGGCTCTGACCGACCTCAGAGCATAACCATGGCCCCAGGTGTTTTTGACAAAGAGGAGATGCTTGTGTCTTATCAGACTTCTGTCCCAGACAATAGAGATAGAGCCACTTCCAAGAGGGTCACTCTCATGGGTCCACCGCCATCTTACTTTGGTGGAACTGATGTTAATGCCCAGCAGCAACAGCAACAGCAACAACAACAACAACAGCACCAACAGCGCCAGCACCTGCAGTGCCATTCCGAGTCGGACCAACCAGCAGTCTCGATCTCAAACACGAATGGATATCGTCCCACAAATCCCGAGAGTGCACTCATCTTGCCACAAGATAATACCCCATCTTCATCACGCACCACCACCACCACCTTCACCACTCGTACCTCGACTACACCAGAGCCATCCAATGGCATTCAAACTGCTCACCAATATGTCAAGGAGAGAAATGGAGATACTGACGACCGCGCTCCTCTACCGACGAGCCATCATCATTCAGAGAGCAATAACAATAATAACACTAATAATATCAATCATGGCGACCGGGATACTGCTAGTAGCCACAGCCATCCTGATAGTCAACCTCAAGGTGGTCCTACTGACCCCAATGCTGAAGATCCGTCTCGTATCAAGCCTCGCCGTGTATTGGGCAACTATCATATGTCCAAGACGCTAGGAGCAGGAAGCATGGGAAAAGTTAAACTTGGAGTTCACAGCCGAACCCGCGATAAGGTAATGAATGAATGAGCACACAAATACAAAAAAAAAAAAAAACAACAATTACAAAAAAAAAAAAAGAGCGAACTTTCCAATGTTAATAATGAGTTGTGAGCAGTACTTTGGCTTTCTAGCCTTCAACATAATCACGCCCTCGTCCACCACATTTTTTATTTTTATTTTTTATTTTATTTGAATATAATGCTGAGATATGTTCTGGGAAACAGGAGAGAGGAAAAGGGAAGGGAAAAGGGAGGGCTGGGGAAAGTTATATGGAAGGTGAAAGAAAAGGAGATTAACCAAGCATGATTTAGATGATGGTAAACTTGTGCAGATGAGATATCAAAAGGCAGCTTGAGAGCATGAAGAGAGAAAAAAGGATGTACGCAGTTGAGCAATGGGTACGGACAATGCAATGGCTGATCCCCACTAGAAGTCTCCCTTCTTGCTTTTACTACACATGCCACGATGTAACACAAAGTAGTTTCCAGGCAGGAACATGACTTGTTCACATTCCTTCCTGAACGTTCTTTTTCTCTTGAGCGCTTCCTACATCTGTGTTTTATTTATTCGGGACATGCGCAAAGGAACAGTGTTTTTGGTTCATTTTTATCCGATATGGTTTATAAATGCTATAAATGCTATAAATGCTCATCGTGCTTAATCTTGTTCCTGATGATATCTACAGGTGGCTATTAAGATCATCCCTCGAGTTCAGCCAAATCCCAACATGACCCCGGCTCAACAAGAAAAGGAGGACAATCGTGAAACTAGAACTATTAGAGAGGCATCCATTATGATGGTTCTGCATCATCCATACATCGTCAGCCTCTATGAAGTCATGGTGCTACCACATCATTATTATATGGTCCTCGAGCACGTCGACGGAGGACAAATGCTTGATTATATTATCTCACATGGGAAACTAAAAGAGAAGCATGCTCGGAAATTTGCTCGACAGATTGCATCTGCCCTTGGTTAGTAATTATTTTTGGCTCTTAAAAGTCACACTGCGTTTGTTTGGCACCCTCCCAGTTTCTAACGTTCACATTACACGGTTATGTTTCCTAGACTACTGCCATAGGAACTCCATTGTTCATCGCGATCTAAAGATTGAAAACATCTTGATCTCAAAATCAGGCAATATCAAAATCATTGACTTTGGACTATCAAACCTTTACTCGCCACGATCCCATCTGTCGACGTTCTGCGGATCCCTATATTTTGCAGCTCCAGAGCTACTCAACGCCAAGGTATACACAGGTCCTGAGGTCGACGTGTGGAGCTTTGGTATCGTCCTCTATGTCCTCGTTTGTGGCAAGGTTCCTTTTGACGATCAGTCCATGCCAGCATTGCATGCCAAAATCAAGCGCGGCTTCGTTGAATATCCCGCTTGGCTTAGCAATGGTGCGTCTTTATATATAAATGTATTTTTTATTTTTTATTTTTTATTTTTTATTTTTTTTATTTATTTTTTTTTTTTTTTCCCTCTTCCTAACTCACTATAACACATATTATCATAACATTGGATGATTTTTTATCTTGAGCAGACTGCAGACATTTGCTGTCAAGAATGTTAGTGACAGTACCGAGTCAAAGAGCTACCATGGCGGAGGTTTTGGCCCATCCATGGATGAACAAGTCTTATGACCATCAACAGCCCAGCTATTGCCCTCAGCGAAGCCCCCTGACAGAGCCATTGGATATGAATGTCATTCGAGGAATGACTGGATTCGAATTTGGCACAGAGCAGGAGATTGAGCAGCGATTGCTAGCAATCATTCGAAGTGAGGCATACCAAACAGCCGCAAAGAACTGGCATGCGCTGAACAATTCTGTCAGTGGTACACTTTCTCACAAAAAGAAGATGCAAAGCTTCGCAGCCCGTGAAGCAGAGCTCCAGATACCCCTCACAACTCCTTTAACATCTATCTACCATCTTGTGCGGGAGAAGCAGGCAAGAGAAGCTATGCAGCGAATGTCCGCCCAAGGTATCACTGGACCTGCTTCGTCAGGTTTCCACAATGGCATTGAGCCTTCGTTTAGTGGGTCACAACACCAATATTCTCAATCGAGCTCAATGCAGTCATCACAACTGCAGCCATCTTCGTCAATGATCGCCCATCGTCAGAGTATGAGCCATATGACCTCCGATCATCGTGCCGGAATAGATGGAACCTCGGATGATCATCACAGCAGCCATGGTAATAGCAACACTATAGGACCAAGTAGCACTGCAACGTCTACGCGTTCACCATTGAGTGGATTTACTTCTTTTGGCCGAAAGAGTCTTCGACCCCGAGCAAAATCAACAACTGGAGATTTATTACGATCCAACACAACTGGACATGCAAACACGACCACTAGCGCTAATACTAATGCTAATGCTAATGGCAATGGCAATGGCAGCTACCAAAATGGCTATCATGGAAATAATAACGGAATGACATCAGGTCCTAGTCGAGAAGGCTCAGTAAAGAGCAGCAAGGGTTCAGTCAGAGGAATCGGACAATCAGCAGCTGCACACGCAGCCCGCTCGCTATTCGGAAGTGTGCGGGAGTCGAGCGGAGGAGTCTTACGACGACTTAGCCTCGTCTTCCATCATGGTGATCGTGAGAAGGATAAGGAACGCGAGCGAGTGGACAGTAATGGTCACCCAAGGGAACCAATGCACATACGAACGCACTCTGCTAAATTAGAACGCGCATCCACCTCTCCACGATCGTTTGGTTTTGGACGACCACAGTCAATGCGAGCTCGTCCGATTTCGATGGCTGAGTCTATGGAACGGCCGCTGCCCCCGATGCCCAAGGAGGCATACGAAACGTCATTCACATCTGTGCCATAATCCATAATCGCGAACAAACAAACAAACAAACAAAAAAAAAAAAAAAAAAAAAAAGGCAGATCAAACCATTTTCTCTATCGTCGTCAAATCCTTTATGCACAATGCAGAGGCTCCTTTCTCCCACATTTGCACTTTGCCTTGATTACTCTATTCCACACATACATCAATCAATGTTTCCAGAAAAAACAAATCCATACGACCGAAGAAAGAAAGAAAGGAGGAAAAAAAAAAAAAAAAAAAAAAAAAAAAAGCCTTGTTATTTTAAGCAGAAAAAAGAACCAAAAACATGTTGACAATAAATATTCTATAATGCTAAATATCCACTACAACCCAAGGTGCTTCATGACTGTGCCTGCGGCAAGGCGGCAAGGGCAAGGGAGACTATGTGAAAGAGTATATTAATGCAGCAACAAATTGGCTGCGGCGTGTCAAGCTGGGACTGAGTGGGAAATTTCGTACTCCATACGCTCCATGGAATACAATCTTTTTTATATTTGCCCTATTAGTTATTCCCATCTTGTCAGATCAACCCAGCCCTGGATCCTTCTCATTTCAGTTCGTTTTCCTCTTTTATCTTCCTCCTCATAGAAAAACAGCACCACTCTCTGGATCATTACCATCAGGAAGATCTTTGGATTTATAAGCAAAAGAAGAATAGAGATCAAGAAACAAAAACAAAACAAGGCTTGTACTGTCATCCCTACACTTTCGTCTGTTCATTCGCTTACACTTTCGCCCTATTACGGACCATGGATTCAATTCCTGCAACTACAGTCGTTCCCTCTTCCTCCTCAACCGCTCGTGCGACGACGGCGGCTCTTGCTAATGAGTCTGGTTCTGGCTCTGGCTCTGCTTCTACAGGAGCACCGCAGAGGAATCATAACCGCAGAGGCAATCGTTCTAGCAACCAACATCCCGAATCGTCTGGTCGTAAGGATGCATCTGTCAAGGATCACAAGGGACCCAACAGTCATCGCCACGATCATCGCAAAAGAGAGAAGGAAAAAGAAAGGGATAAACAAGCTGAGAACAAGGCTGAGTCAGCTCCCAATCCTCGAGCGCCGCGGACTATTGCCGCAACTGACCCTATTGATCTCCACCCAGAAAAGAAAACTACAGCAACAGCCACTGCTACAGGCGAAGCTAATATCAATGCTGCTGCCGATGTGACAGCAGAAGGAGACATAGAGCAGCACTCTTGCTTTATTTGCACTGAAAGTATCGTCATTTTCGCAGTTTCGGACTGTAACCATCGTACATGTCATCTTTGCTCCTTACGTTTGCGTGCGCTTTACAAAACAAAGAATTGTGCATACTGCAAGGTAATTTGCTTTTTTTTTTTTTTTTTTTTTTTTTTTTTTTTTTTCCTTTCTTTTAGTCATCAAGAACATGCTTCTGAACTTTTTTTATTTATTTATTTATTTATTTTTTTGTTTGTTTGTTTGTTTGCTGGAATTCATAATTCCAGGCGGAGCAAAACATCATGGTTTTTACCCGGGATGCAGAAAAACCATTCGAGGAGTACGACTTCAAAGCTATGGCATTCTTTGACCGCAAGCTCAACATTTACTTTGAAGACCAGGAAATGTACGAGGATACCATGGTGTTGCTGCGGTTTAATTGTCCAGATCCCACCTGCGAAGTAGCCTGTCCAGATGGTTGGAATCAGCTCAAGTCACATGTAAAGAAGGTTCACAAGTTGATGCTTTGGTAATGCTATGCGGAATAATGCTATAAAAGATGCTTCACATCGTCATACTGTAATTGATGAGAGATTCTTCAGCGCTAACACTTTGATAATAATTATTTTTTTTTTTTTTTTTTTTATATCTGTAATGCAGTGACCTTTGTGTTCGTCACAAAAAAGTTTTTGCGCATGAACATAACCTCATGACGGCTTCCCAGCTGATGCGACACTTCAGGAGCGGTGACTCTGGGCAAACAAACCAAAACTCGTCGGAACCTTCAGGTTTCAAAGGTCATCCTGAATGTGGTTTCTGTAAAGAGAGCTTCTATGGTGATGACGAACTATTTGAGCACTGCAAAAAAAATCATGAGCAATGCTTCCTATGTATTCGACGAAATATTCGCCATCAATATTATAACAAGTACCCGGATCTTGTAAGTGATCATGTGTATAAATACCTATATCAATGTCAGTTCTTAACCATGAGCAACTACTTATAGTCTTTACTCTTTTACTCTTTTTTTTTTTTTTTTTTTTTTTTTTGGGAATCTATTATAGGAGCGCCATTTTTACGCTGAACATTATGCTTGCATGGATCCAGAATGTTTGGAGAAAAAATTTGTTGTATTTGACTCGGACTTGGACTTGAAAGCCCATGAGGCCGAAATGCATCCTAATTCAACTCATGGTCAGCGAAACAAGCTGCGTGATGCTCGCAAGATTGATATCAGTTTTGGCTATCAACCAACGGGTGAGAGCTCGGGCTCGAGGCGCGGTGGCCGCGGCAACCGTCAGAGCGAACGTGATGGGCAAGGTCGCCGAGATCAAGAGGAGGACTCACCCCGCCAGCCTCAGCTTACGCCTCATCAAATTCAACAGATCGCACTTCAAAAACAACTTGCTGAGGAGCAAGAGAAGCGTCTCAAGGAAGAAACTGAAGCTGCTTCTGCTGCTGCACAGGAAGGTCTTTCAGAAATGTCATTGGAGTCTTCATCATCCCCAACAGGATCAAAAACTATGCTTCGGACACGTCCTCCTGCTGGTTTCGGTTCTTCATTGAGTGAGCCTGTTCCAGTGCGTGCTCAGAGCCCTGCCATGTCGGCGGCTGCCCGCGTAGCCGCCAATATCCAGCGAACCAATAGTCCATTGAGAGCATCCAGTCCTGTCGTTGTCACTCAATCTGCAGCTGATTGGCCTGCTGTGTCGGCAGCATCGACTACCACTACCCCCTCCTCATCAAACTCAGCAGCTCAACCTAAGCCAGCTTCGAGCAGCAGTACATCTAAGGGCGTTGCTCCTGATACGCTCAAGTAAGAATCTTTTTTTTTTTTTTTTTTTTTTTTGTGCATTGTTGAAGGGTCGCAGACTGACCCTCTCTCATCTTTTCTGCTATGTTCAATCTGCTAGCAAACATGCGGCATTACAGGATCGGGTACAGCAATATTTACAGGGTACTTCAGGCACATTGTCTCAATTTAGGACTTTAACGACTCAGTTCCGCAATTCCCAAATTCCCGCAAATCAGTATGTTGCCTCATTATCATCTTTATTTGGATCTGATCTGGAAAAGACAGGCAAGATCATCCAAGGATTGTATGAAATCTTAGACTCAGAAAGCAAGAAATCAGAGATGATGCGAGCCTGGAATGATTTCAAAGCAGTTCAGAATCAATTTCCTTCACTAGAGTCCGCTGTGACATCTAACCCTACGATGGCGGACATTGCGACGCCATCTATGCGTCGTGTTCTTGTGATCAAATCTTCTGGAACGACACGTGGAGGGTCGGGGCATACAAAACCAAAATCAACAGCCACTTGGGATCGTGCGGCAGCAGCGGCTTCATCGTTGAATAGAAATAATTCTCCTTCAGGCTCAAAATCTGCTACACCCGTCTTTTATCCCACGCCGCAATTGAACCCGACACTAGCATGGTCTGTCCCACGATCAGCCGACAGCACTCCTGAACAATCAGTTTCGGTGGCTAGTAACGGCCGGAGCGGTCAGACTCCCGGATCTTGGGCAGGCATCCCACAGTCCTCCGCTTCAAACACATCAACCCCTCAGTTTCGGCCGTCTACGGCCAGCTATGGCCGACCTACGACGTCGACTTCAACAGAACATTTCCCTTCTTTGGCCAGTCAGGCACCTACAGGAAGCCGGCCTTCCCTGGGACTAATGCCAGTGCAAAAGAACAAGAATCAAAGTAACAATGACGAAATGCCCAATGGTTGGGTCACTGGTTGGAATAGCCTAGCAGACGCTGACGAGGAGTCAGGAGCCGGCAAGAAGAAGAAGAATAAGAAGAAGATTCTTTTCCATGTCGGCTAAAAAAAAAAAAAAAAAAAAAAAAAAAAAAAAGCGAGCTTGTTTTGTCGCTTTATTACCATTGTTATTATTATTTTTACTGTCATTCTCGTCGAGAGCTTTGCAGAGGTGGATGTGGGACATACATAATACATGTATTAATAAAGTCAACCTTGTTTACTATTAAAAATAATATAAATTAAAAACTAAAAAAAAAAAAAAAAAAAAAAAAAAAAAAAAACTGCGCCAAGCTTTTGTAAGCTGCTGCGGGGCGATGGATTCCTGGGAACACAACAAAAAAAAAAAAAAATACAACGGACAGATACAGATGCTATTCGAACGTCTGTCTTGACTGACTGGGCACGCCACCAACATGAACATTTTTGAATATTACAAAGTCTAGGAATTTAGGAAGACGTTCATTCATTTTACTTGCATTCGTATTCCTTAACAATAACAGGGGTCATTAGGGCATCATATACTTTTATTTTATTGAGTTAATGTCATGTTTTGATTGTTCATATCTCAAACTACATGTATTTGTGTTTGACACACTAAAAAGAAAAAGTAAAAAAATAAAAAATAAAAAAAAAAAAAGGTCGTTGCTAAACTTCGTTCATTGCAATAGAAAAGAAGAAAAGAAAAGAGAGGAAAAAAAAAAAAAAAAAAAAAAAAAAATTGGATGGAATGGACTGGTAGTTTTAAAGAACCAGTAAGGACTTGTGAAAAAAAAAAAAAAAAAAAGAGGGATTGTATTTGCTAATAGGGAGAATAGCGGTGCTGATAAAGACCACGGGCAGCAGTTTCTGTTGTCTTGGAGACGCGGGAATTGTTGGACTGCCATGATAAAATAGCATCTGATATATCGATACCAGTGATGATAGAAGAGGCTACAATTTCCTCCAAGGTTGACATTTCGAGAGAGGAAGGAGCATTAGCTCGTACATCTCCTACATCCCCAACATCCCCAACATCCCCTACAGCTCCAATGCCCTCTACAGAGTTGTCTTCAGCCAAAGCTGAGGGTGATTGGAGTTGTTGGAGATGGTGCTCACGTTGCTGAAAAAGAGTTTGTTGCTGCGATTGCAACTGCGGCTGCTGCGGCTGAATAGGGCGACGGAGTTGATGCTGATGCTGGCGCTGCTGGTATTGGTGGTGAAGGGTTTTAGCGGCTCTTGATTTTTGAGCAAATTCCACGAGCTTTGATTTAGCCTTCTGTCTCATTTCTTCGTCTCGGATAAGCAAGAAGGCCAACATGCGTCTCTTGCCCTGATCCCAAGATTGAGTCACAGCCCTGAAAAGAGCTTTGCAATCTGCAGAAGACCAATCTGCGCCGATCCAACGTAAAACATTTGCCACATCCACAAGAGGATATTCGAGACAAAGCGGTCGGAGGCGAAGCGAGATATAATCGAGATTAGCAGGGTTGTGGATCCAGGTTAAGAAGCAGGTGCCATGGCTGTTGTCCATGTCCTGAATAGCACTAGTGATGCTGGAGGCTGACTTTGTTAAACCTACAGCGGCAGCAACATCAGCAGCGACTGTAATACTATGATGCTCAAGGGAGAGACTGTCAAGAGGTGTGGGTTTGACTGAAGGCGAAAGAGGTGCGACAGAACAATCGTTATTGTTGTTATCATTATTATTGTAATAGTTGCTGTTGCTGTTGTTGGAGTAAAGGCGGATAGATGCAAGTGTACGGTACTTTTGCGAGCGTGTCTGGTTAGAGGAAACAGCAGAAGTGGTAGAAGTCGTAGTAGCGAGTTCGGGCGCTGTCACCGTTGGCTGGTGGAGCCAGGACAGGCCCGAGGAAACGGGTTGAGAGTAAGAGCGTTCTTCTTGAGGTTGAGAATGGATGCAAGGATAAGGATAAAGAGGAATGAGAGGAGTTGGGGCGCTGATGAGAGTCATTTTGAAAGAGATTGATTATAAAGAATTGTCTGAAGCGTTTACAAGAATGAGAGAAAAGAATTGAAGAAGAAGAAGAAGTTGATGCTCATGTGAACGTCTTTTATAAAAACCCACTTCCACACTCTCTAGCTTTGAGACACAGCAGTAGAGTAATATAGTACAGTTATAGTGTGAGTAATCGTACCCGTGCACAAATTGGCGTGCGTGCTGTCACTGAAATATTGCAGGAAAAGTGGGCCGGCCATTCATATCATGCGAGGATCATGTGACATGATTCCGAACCTTAAAAGAAAAAAATGATTCATCGTATTCAAGACTCGAGTCAGAAAGAGAATGCTGAGCCACCTAATGATTGAGTTGAATGATAAATTTATATGCATTCCTTGCTAAAGATCGCGTCAGCAAAAAGGTGTAAGTAAGTGACTCAGCCTTCATGAATCAATATCAAGCCTTTTTTCTTTCCTTCCTTTCTTTCCCCTTTGTCCTCCTTTCCGTCTTTTTTGTCCCTCTCTTTCTTTTCACCAAATAGCATGTCTATAACAGATTGATAGATAGATCATATTGATAACAATATCCCATCCCATCTCTGACAAAACAAAGTATCATATATATATATATTTTTACTCACGTGCTCACATGCCAAGATAACCCCTACAAAGGCTTTTAGATGCCTTGTTTCCTATCTTCTATTCCTTCATGTGTTTACGCATACTCTAGAACCCTACTCAGAGAAATCCTCATATTAAAACTTGTTCTGACTCATTACCAAGAGAAGTTAAAAAAAAAAAATGGCTAGAGAAATTTAGCATTTCCATTGGTTGCATTTTTGTTCAGACTTTAGTAGCAGAGCTGTGAATAAAAAAAAATAAAAAATAAAAATAAAAATAAAAATAAAAATAAAAATAAAAAAAAAATAAAAAAAAAGATGAAGCTTGGGTATTTTCTTCCTTTTGTTCAACATCTTTTTAATCAGTGTGATGGTGTGTAATCATACTACCTTTTTTTGACAATAGGACCCTGCAGCAAGTAAACTTTTCAAATTTGTGTATATAAACAGCACTTTTGTTTTTGTTGGCTTTTTTTTTTTTGCATAAACATCTCCCTCCGCGGGACAATCATTGTGTTCTTTGACAACGAAAAGTTTATGTGTAATGAACATGCTGTGTTCCCTACATGTAGTGCGTGTAATGTGTTGTAAATGCAAGAGTATGCACAAGCACAGCAAATGCTTCGTATAATATACATATATATAAGTAAGGATATTGTCACGCCAACCTGCGTCAATAACAATTAAATAAATATCTCTAGCAGCAACAGTAGTTTGGATGGTGGCTCCGAACTTTGACTTGACTTTAAGTATTTTTTTTTTTTGTTTTTGGGGGGTAGAGGAGAATGTTGGAATGGCAGCTCTTTGAGCCTCTGAAAAATATTTCGGAAAATTACATTCTTCCTCTGAGCATACTTTGAGAACACCTTAATAACGCACATGTCATTGGATAGCAACTATAGTCGTCCAGGGGAAGGAGGAGCCAATAAAATAAAAAGACTTGGGGGATTGAGTTTAAAGCTTAGACTGACACTGATATATATATATATATATCTATTCATATATATATATATATACAGTTGTGTGTGTGAGTATGTATGTGAGTGCGTGTGTCTAAGCTGTTAGAAACGATGCAGAGTTCTCTCCACGTAAACATAAAAAATATTTATACCCAAGGTTGACCTTAGAAATTTATTTCGGTGAATCATGACAGCACTCCGTCCACTAATTGTTCCTGACAGAACGGGTGAGCTGTTTTAAACTTTCGAGTACAGTCCACTTGAAATAACAAAGTTAAATACGCCATGCCTCAAAGGCTCACTTAAACAAAAAAAAAAAAAACACACAGACGTTGATAAGTTTCTTGCTAACAAGACGAAATGACAGTTAACAATAGCTCGGTTAAAAAAACTTTGGGCAGAATAGTTTCTTGATACATGTTATATTTATACGAGGAATGCATACATTCGTGCCCCTTTGATTCACGACAGCCGTTTCTTTTTTCTTTTTTCTTTTGTATATGAGAAAATAACGTTCCCATTCGTTGTACTTGAGTGATGCTCTCGAGATGCAACAGCCGACCTGCATGATGGGTATCACATTCCAAGCCAAGTCTGTTCATGATGTCTAAAAACAAAATTAAGATCATCCCATACCCTTTGGGAAGCATAGTTGAATCTTGTCCATACACCAATGATAATACGCTGAAGAAACGAACAACTCAAGTCTTCTGTCTCTTCAAAAAAAAAAAAAAGGAAAGTTTGTTGCGCCATGAGAGCAAATGCGGATAAGAAGCATAAGAAAGAGCTAGAATATCTGAACATATGACTGAATGAGCTTGAGAGTAATGAGAGTAAAAGTTGTGTGCATCTTCTTCCTCCTCCTCACCCAACTTCTTGGTAGGCAGGGGTAGAGGGAAAGAGGGGCAAAAAAAAAAAAAAGGAGAGATTGTAGTCTGCGCGTCTGAGGAATGTATACTTGTAAAAAAAAAAAAAAAAAAAAATCAAGTCTACAACACGAGTCTCGGACTTTTTCTTATTTGTTGTTATCCATCATCGTCTTGTTATCATTTTTTGACATGAATGGAATTGATGGCGTATAGGTGATTTGTCATTACGACTTTTTAAATGTGTAATACATTCCTGTCTCCAAAAGTCACCCAATCACTTTAGATTCATGCATCTTCTTCTGTACAACTTTGCAAAGAAACAAAAAAAACACCATGCGAAGCTTCGGAAAGAAAGAGAAGGCATGAAAGGGGCGAAAAAGGGCGGACAGGTCCAAAAAAAAGTTTGCATGATTGAGTAGCATGTAACCAATACATATGATAAATATCTTTTTTTTTTTTTTTTTTTTTTTATCGATTGGTAGCTACATTAAAAGCAGAAAGAACCATTGGTGCAATCTGGCTCACCTAAAAAGATGCATCTGATCCAGACAATGGACATCACAAGGCTTTGGTGTATGTATACAGCAATGGACGATGAATCTTAGTCGCGACTAGGAGTCCTAGAGTGCTCTAAAATAGAAGAAGATTTGAGAGTGATAAAAAATTACGATAACAACAATAAAAAAGTACATGGTCTTTGTTGAGCATCCGGATCGGGGAGCATGTAATGAGGCAGGGTCCATGGCGGTCGCTTACAATTTGGCACAGTTGCTGTACCCACTTTTAGACATCTCGAACTATACGACATACATGTGCAAATGTGATGAGTGATTGTGAGCAACAAGAGTACATACTTATGCACTTTGTTTTTAATACATGCTCAAAGACTTCCTCCGTTTCTTCCAACATTGTTTTTCTTCTTTTTCAGATGAAGTCTCCTTTATGACTAAATAAAAAAAAGAAAAAAAACTGGGAAATATCTGGGACTCAAGCGAAATACTTCCCGTGGAATGGCAGGACGACAGCAAAAAAGAGATGCACATGCAAGATTTCTCCGGCCAAAATTTTACTTCAAGTGGTATAAATTTACGGTAAGACTAACATTTATAATACATGTATACAAGTATACAAATATATATATATATTAAATTGATTGAGTTAATCATATCTTTAAAAGAGTACAGAACTATGAATTTAGGACAGTTACCATTTACACTAACAATGAATTCAATAATATATACTTTCCTTCTCCTTAAAATCCTGTGTGACATTTTGGTTGGTCAGACTTTGATGGATCAAAGCGTGCGTGCACAATACGCCTAGTAACTGCAGCTTGGAGCAGATCTTAAAAGAGAGCGTCAATGGTCATGACTAGACCTGGAAAAAGAATGCAAATGCCAACCTTGGTTCTGTAGAAATGTTTTTTTTTTTTTTATTTTTTATTTTTTATTGCGCTGTAATGTGCAGCAGCACACAGGTCGATCCTCGCAGGAAGTTGGTAAAAAACGGTCATCTAGTGAGGTGTGTAAATCAACTAACATGCACAACCTCAGTAACACTGCAGCAGTTTCTTTTCTCTCTCTCTCTCTCTTTTATTTTCCTTCCACAGCAGCAACTAGGAAATATGAGAATGGATTGAGTAAGAGAAAAAAAAATTTTCCTCCAACCACTATCAACGATTGATTACAGTAGCAGCAGGGTATTACGCAGTGTCGATCCCCCCACATGCACTGTAAACTCTATGATGGTGCAACTTTATGTGTTCTTATGATTTTGGTTTAACGGTTAAACAAATCAATCATTTCTTTTGATGTCCAAGTTTGGGGCATAAGGAAAGGGATGTCATGTTCGATTTTTTATTGTCGCAAGTTGGAACCAAGAGGGCATAGAGGATATACTAAAATAACTGCTATAATTTGTTTATGTGCAAAAGGTTTCATCGTGACCTAACAACACAGCATTTTGCTTTATGATTGTGATGCTTGCGCACTCATGGTATATACTATTGTGCTTGTATGTCGTAGCGCCGTTTTCATCAATGGTTGTCAATGGTCAAGACTCTATTACTAATATAATGATCTATACTCGATTTAAAGGAGCTATTGGTTTACTTTTGAGGGTCATCTCTTATCATACAAAGACATTGGACCCTCCAGCTCAGCTATCCATCTACTCTGTCAATAGCCCTGTATATTGCCTCAAAGAACCATGCTGAATATCGTCCGCTCACTGATCTCTACTTCTTTCTTCTCAGTGTTTCGTTAACTTATCATTTGTGCCCGTTTCTCGCCTCCCTGTCCCCTTCACCCCTTTCTAGCCCTTGAAACTTTGCCATTATTTTCCCTTTTGCAAGTCATCTGTTTGTTTTGCATGGTTTGCTTCGTAAATGATAAACATTTGTCTTATCCATCTTTTTTTTTTTTTTTTTTTTTTTTTTTTTTTTTCGTCCCTATGCTGAAAGTATATCTGCATGTTGCCATTTCTTTTTCTTCTTTATACTCCTTACGGCAAGTCGTTTCCATGCGAGTTAAAAAGTTTTTTTTTGTCTGAAATGAGCCCTTCCTCGCTTTTTTTTTTTTTTTTTTTTTTTTTGTCAAATGCTGTGTCCCTATATTGAGGCTGAACGAACCATATCCGTTTCCACATCAAAATGCACTCCAAAATGCTTGATCTTGCGATTACCAGCCTTGTTGACAAATTCTGATTGTTGCATGAACGACCTCAACCCTGGTGCAACTAATTCGCTCAAACTCTACGAGACTTTGTTTTTGCAATGGATATCAGTCCGTCCCTGCATTTGAGTTAAAAGTAGAACTGTACTGATTAAGGCTTAAACAATTAAAAAACACCGCTGAATGTAGCTTCCATAGAGAGAGAGAAAGAGCGAGAAAGGATGCACCCTCGTTTGGACTTTCTGACGACCAAGAGAAAAAAGTCAGTGGCGAAAATAATTATGAGCACCATCCTGAGCATGAATTGAGCGAAAGCATAGAATGGAAATAGACGAAAAAAAATAAAATAAAAAAAAAAACACCCATTCCATCCAGGACCCAGTCCTGGGCGACTATAAAAAGATAGCAACCATCCTCTTTTTTTTTTTTTTTTTTTTTTTTTGTACACTTTCATCCCCTCGTTTCCTTCTCCTTTTCATGCTTTTATAGTTATTATTCTATTCTTTTTTATTATTCTATTTATTATTACTTTATTGTATTTCTTTCTTCGTATCAAGTGTACCACTTTTCTCTCTCATTGAGGTTGTCTTGGACTATTGCATGGTATTTGTTTTTCTTTTTTCTTTTTTCTTTTTCTTTTTCCTTTTCCTTTTCCTATTTTTTTTTTTTATTTTATTTTATACATATATTATATGCTTGGTTTTTAGCCCTTATCTTCTTCTCCAAAACTCTTCTTATCCTTGTCTACCTTATTGGCAATTTCTTTTTTTTTTTTTTTTATCTTGCCCTGGACTTATTTCTCCACATCCGACAATATTCGTTGACTATCCGTTGTTGACGTGTTGCTGCAACGTATAGGATCTGAAAAAAGCAAAGTAAATGCAGCGGACAAAATGGATAAGACAATGTAGAAGATGCTTGTCAAAATATGCGAACATATGCACAAGCCTACATATCATAGCATAACCTTTTTTTTATTTTTTTATTTTTCAGTTGCAAAATAACCTCCTAATCACCTCCTTGAAGTAAATCACCCGGCTTCTCGGCTCTTCATCCTCTCTCTTATTATCCTTTTCTCAGGCAATTTTTTTTTTTTTTTTTTGTTCCGCGTTTGCTCTTCTACATCTTCAATCCCTCTGCAAACAGTCCCTTTTTTCTGTATTACCTTGCAAGCTTATAAAGTTTGCTGTGGTCACCATGGTTGCTTAAGTTTGCCATGATCGCTTAAGTTTGCCTTATTGCCCCCCTTTTTTTTTTATACTCCAGTAGCCGTTTACTGATCCATCTCATTGATTATTTGGTACAACAACAGTGAATTGCTGGGAGTTTGGTTCAGTTTACTACTTGCTGT
Source organism: Lobosporangium transversale (assembly GCF_002105155.1). Classification (NCBI taxonomy): domain Eukaryota; kingdom Fungi; phylum Mortierellomycota; class Mortierellomycetes; order Mortierellales; family Mortierellaceae; genus Lobosporangium; species Lobosporangium transversale. The sequence goes on along the minus strand of NW_019028986.1, from coordinate 551,906 downwards.
CCATCTCTTTTCTGGTGTCTATTTTCATACCATTGTCGCCTCCTGACTTTTGTTATTGCTATTGTTGTTGTTGTTGTTGTTGGTGTTGTTGTTGTTGATTATTTGATCCCATCTTTATGCTCTGGTAGAGCAGATATCCCTCGCCACTTTGGGACTTTTTTTTTTTTTTTTTTTTTTTTTTTTGTGTTACAAGCCCAGACAAAAAAGAGGCGCTTAGTATTCAACTGAAGCTCCCTTCATCCATTTTGCTTTTTTTTTTATTTTTATTTTTTTATTTTTATAATAATTGAATCAAAACTGACCAAACCAATTTATATAATATTACTTTGTCATCTAGAACCAAGAAGTATAAGTTTACTCCTTTTTATATTTGAACAAAAGGTTTGTTGAAAAAAAAAAAAAAAAAAAAAAAAAAAAAAAGAAAAAAGGTTGACGCGAAGCAGATCGCCACTGTTACTGCATTTGTATCACTTTTTTTTTTTTTTTTCTATTTTTTTTATAATGTATTTTATGACAAAGTACAAATCTTTGCTCTGTTTATTGTCCCTGCCTCCTTCCTATCCCGTTGGAGAAATCTCCCTATTCCGCATTTGCCGTTTCCCTTTTTTTATTTTACTCCCGTTTATTCTTTCTCTCCTTTGAGCTCATGCCTTTTTTTTTTTTTTTTGTAAATGCCCAACGTCACACAGCCTGTTCATTTGAGGATTGTCTTGCCTTTTCTGTTGCTTTGTCACAATGCGCAAAATAATCAATCATTTCATTCCTTCTTGGGTACACCTTGTATTTTCATAATTTTATTTAGTTATTTATTTTTTTATTTTATTTTATTTTATATTTTACAAAAGTATATATTCTGGAGCAAACCTTGGAGAGACATTGTGAAGAGGCTGATGGGGATCCGCGGACTGAGATACAGTCGAGACTGAATGTTTGGTTGGATGGTATTCCACGGGATGGTGCAATGTGGAATGGGGTGCAAACAACAAACAACAGCAATAATGATTATATAAAAATTTATATTATAACAACTATATGTAACAAATATAAAAAAAAGAGAGCAAACTGGGAAGAGAGGAAGAGATGGGACGGCATGGCATGGTACGAATGGGAAACGGAAATGGGAAGGAAAAAAAAAAAAAAAAAAAAAAAAAAAAGGGAGGGGTGGGAGGGGAGAGAAGCGCGGTTCATCTCTGCATGCACTATCATGCCTCTCGCTCTTAGCTCTTAGATGCCCTCGTCGTATGCTCATGCACAGCGACAGGTTTTATTTGTGTGTGTGCGTTTTGTTGTCGAAAAAACCTTGTTGCCCTGCCCACCACTCTCTTTCTAGTAAGTTGCAGTTAGCGACTCCTGCGGAGCACGCGTCAGAAAAGGACATTCTGCACCACCAACAAAACAACAAACAAACAACCCTCTACCTATTCATTCTCGACCTTGGACTTGTCAGGTCGTCTCTCAATTCATATTCATGCTATTATGCTACTGAACCTCGATCATATAGATCACGCATTCCTCTTTCCTGTCGCACATATTACTGTTCCATCACACTCTATTACCTCACTCGGCAACGCGTCTCATCCATACTTTATTTTTACTTCATTTCACTTTCATAACGGCTTTAAGATTTCTGTTACAGAGCTTTCTTAAATCTTTTCGAATGCATCAATGAGAGATAGTGATAAGGATGATGAGCAGGGGAGAGGAAAGAAAAAGAAGAAAGAGAAGAAGGAAAAAAAAAGAAAGAGAAAGAAAAAGAAAAAGATGTAAGGTTGATTTGCACTTTTGAGTGAAGGTTGAATATGGAGCACAGATGTTTGCGTTGTCTTCATAGTGTGAGCCAGAACTTGGTGTAGCATTCCTGTTCCTGTGCAACATCCTAAACCAAAAAGCCAAAAACAGAAAACAAAAGAAGAATGATCCTCAATGCTGTTTTTACCATCTCGGCAGAGTGGCGAATGAACTTGACCGATGGCTCATGGCAAAAGCAAACAAGAAGAATTCTGTTGTTCATCGTTCCTGAACAACATACATAAATTTACTCGGGTTACTCCTATTTCAGCCCTTTTTTTTTTTTTTCTTCAAACCATCCACATTCAACACGATGTGACGCCTTGACTAGGCCAATGGTACCGATGAAATGCATGCGAAGAGGAAAAAAACTAACCAATGTCTTCTCTTCTCTTTCTTCTTTCTTTCTTTCTTTCCTTTCCTTTCCTTTCATTTTCATCCCTTTTCCTTTCGTCTTTTCCTCTCTTCATCCTCCTCTCTTTCCAATCAACACCTTTACTCGATTTACTTTTTTCTTTCATCTTTCGTTTTCGATACTTGATCGATTCTAATTTTGTAACCTTCCTTGATATTACCATTACTCACTCTTTACGTTTTTTCCTTTCTCTCTGCCACAATCACAATTGCAATTTTTTTATTTTTATTTTATTCAATTTTATTTTTACTATTAATACTCCCTTAATATTACTATTTAATAATTTATACATCTAATACTCCATCCGGGCCACGATTTTTAACACGCTCTGCTGTCTACTGCGCCAATATCCAGTAGTATCGCCATTATTTTTTAAAAGTGCTCTCCTTTGCGGTAAGTAACAGAGTCTAGGATGCGATGAAGCTGTTTTCTTTTGGTTGATATATTCCACACCTCATTCCACAAAAGACCCCTCCTCCAAACTTTCCCAACCAAGCCTTGCTGTGTTTGTGGATTATACCAATATTGTTTTATCGATGTTTGTATTTGAAGAGAAAGAAAGGGTTTATGTGCATCCATGCAGAAGAATGAGGTTGTAAACCTTTAGGACTGATCTATTCATTTAGAGTACAACTGGAGATGGTTAAATGATTTTGAATCGATGAATCAAATTCAATCGTAAAATTGTACCTTCACAGAGACACATCATTCACACATTCCAGGACCCAATGAGACAAAAAAAAATAAAAAAAATAAGCAGTGAAAGCGCAAGGGGTGGATGGAAACAAAAAGAGTAAAAGTGGAAGGGAAGAGGAGAAAAAGGCGCTAGGCGCGCTAGACTATGTCAAAATCTATTCGTCTCTCCTCTTCCCTCGGGAATAATTACATTTACTACCAAGGCACTCCTACTACCACTCCCACTACTGCTACCACTGTTGCAACTACACACATTTATCCCTCCATCAATACTTCACCGCCACTACACCCTCTCTACCATTCGTGTCGTCAGTAACTTCCAAAAAAAAAAAAAAAAGCTCAAAAAGCATAAAGCCAAAAAAAAAAAAAGAAGCAGTGCAACCAACATTCGTCTTTAGTCTTCTTCCTACCCCTTATTCTTATTCTTATTCTTATTATTTTTTATCTTGTGTCTGTATGGGCTGCAGAATCAAATGCACACATACACAGACACAGCTCTGATTTTGAATGTTACAGCAAGGCTTTTTTTTTTTATTTTTTTATTTTTTTAAGGTCGGCTGGGAAAGAAAACGGGGAAAACTCTATCGGTTACTGTGTACGTGCCACATGCATTCAGTCGGATACACAAAGTTACTGAAAGACTGTTTTACATCTAAGGGATGAGGAAAAATAATACCATTCTTACTATTTACCCACTTGTCTATTTTGACATTTGAACACTTGGCTTGGAGCATTGACTCTTTTTTTTTTTTTTTTTTTTTTTTTTTCTCTCTTCGCCTTCACACATTCGGTCTTTCTCATCTATTCCCTTATCGATCCAACACCTAGAACGGGCTTTGAGTGTTCTATTCAATTGTTTATTTAATTTGTCTTTACGTTTCGTTCAGGTACCAAATTTCGGAGGAGCGCTCCTTTTATAGCCACGCCCACAGCAATTTCTTTTGTTTTTTTTTGTCATCCAACTTGTCCCACCACTTTCCTTACAGACGTAATGTGCAAGAATATGCTTTGTGAGAGAGAATGTGATGTTTATTGCACATTTTGTTGCCCCGTTTCCCTACTTCATGCTGTTGCATACTTACTCTATGCCATACACCATCACAACTGTTGACATCACCTTCATACTTGGACAAGGTATCCATCAACATGAGAGCTCTTTATTTTTTTATTTTTTTTTTTATCCTTTAAAAAAAGTGGCGCTCAATTATACCACGATGGCGACCCTCTGTGTTCTGTTCTACTCCATTCTGTACTCTTCATTGTACCTGGGAAAAAAAGGAGGCGAAAAAAAAAAAAAAAAAAAAAAGCTGGATATCTTGCTTTTGTTCTGTTTCCCTCACCTTCGGACCACGGACCACCCATGCCACTCATCTGTTGACTCCTTCCCCCTTTGACTCTTATTCTCTGGCATACACAATGCATATGCATCTGCAAACTCTACTTTTTGTGTTCGGATGTGTCTTGTGTTGCTCTACTCCTGTCTATCAACCTTACCGTCGTCTTGCATCTTACCAGATTGACCACAAAAAAAAAATCATGTCAAAAAAAATCGTACCAGCGCATCCCAATCGTGCATGATACTAACTAGTCATCTTTCTTTTATTCTTTTTCTTTTTCTTTTTCTCTTTCCCTTTTCCTTCTCTTCCTTCCTTCCCTTCTATCTCCATTATCTATTCATTCTTCCCTCTATTCTCATCTTCCCCTCGCCCCCTTTCCTCCCTTCTCTCTTTTTATTTGATCTTATCTACTCGATCACAATCGATACAAACAATACCAGTCATTTATTATTCTTTCTTTGCTTCCCACACCCACCGATCCTGACGCTCGTTCATGGACTATTGTCTGTCCAATCCTCACCACCAAGAACTTGATCTTTTCCAACGAGCTCATCTGCAAGAGTCTTCGCATTCATTTCGTCCATCGTCTTATCATAATCACATTCCAAGACGCGACCTCAACACGTCGCTGCAGGCTTCTCTTGATTTAATAACCGCCTCTAATTCATCCCCAACCGTGTTGCAAACCCAAGTACACGCTCTCCCCCTCCGTCTCGGTCACTCTATCACAGCCGAGTCGCAGTCTCCAGCGCAGCAGCTACCACATCTCCCTCAAGACCAGTCCTCAGCTGATCCTGCTCTCTGGCAAACTCAACCTTCAACGCCTCAGCCCCGCTTCCACAACAGCGCCAACAGCCACAGCCACAGCCAAAACAATCACCACATTCCCCCCATCATGGATAGCTCATCTTGGACCGCGAATGGTACCCAGGCTCATCAAGCAGTTGGCCCCATGTCCATGGGATTTGACTGGCCACGCGACCAAAATCTTACTCCCACAGATTCGTCTGCACGCTCCATGGGTCTGCAAGGCCCTTTTCATCCTGCTCCCAACAGCCAAAACAGCAATGGCAATGGTGCTCTCGGTCATGCTGGTATCTCACATGGTACCCTCGGTGCCGACCCTAGCCTAAACAGTAATGGTGTTCATGGTACAATGGGTGCGGCAACACATCATGGAGGAGACCCTTTGACCTCGACCATCACAGCAGGCGCACTTCAGCAGCAAGGCGATATGCAGGTCCGCACGACTCCCCCCACTCCCTCGCGTGATGACTTTCATCATCATCCTCATCCGCATCATGGCCAACAGCAACCTCAACAGGCACAGCAGCCACTCCATGTCCATCATACTAATTCTCCTTATCATCATGGTCATCTTCAGGGACATGAGCTCTCTCCACATGAGCAACAGCAACAACAACAGCAGCAACAGGCTTTCCAGCCGCAACATTCTGCGTACGCTTCAGGCCATTATTACGCTGAACAAGATCAACATGATGCATACGATCACGACCGGATGCACGGTGGTGGTCTTGTCGGTCATCCATATGGGCACTCACACGACAACCTTGCTGCACTTACACCACCGCCTTCAGCACCTGTTCCTCAGCACGATCTCCCACCACTGCGTACAAGGCTCACGATCACAGTTTGGGAGGATGAACACACGTCTTGTTTCCAGGTTGATGTTAAGGGTGTTTGTGTAGCCCGACGGGAGGGTGAGTTTTTATTTTGTTTTATTTTATTTTGTTTTGTTTTATGATTGCATGGACTTTATACTGTTTTTTAGGTGGAACAGTTTTTTTTAATGTATTCACATGAACGCCTCCAAATGCAAATAGATAATGATATGGTTAATGGAACCAAACTTCTTAATGTCGTGGGTATGTCCCGTGGCAAGAGAGATGGTATTCTGAAAAATGAGAAAGGACGGGTGGTAGTAAAAGTTGGCGCCATGCATCTCAAGGGAGTCTGGTAGGTTATGCTTACTGTTGTCTTAATGCTGTATTGAAAATGTCATAGTTTCGTATACGATATGAGTCTCACACACATTCTCGTTTCTATACTTTACCATAGGATTCCACTCGACAGAGCTGTGCACCACGCGAAGGCTCACAACATTGAAGAAAGCCTTTATCCTCTTTTGGTAGACAATCCAAGAGCTTTTCTATATCAGCATCCACATGCCATCGCTGTCTCGTCAGGTACATACATAAATCGATATGCACAAAGAAAAAAAAAAAAAAAAAAAAACAAAAAAAAACAAAAAAAGCTTCTCGTCAAACACTTACTAATCTTTCATCTATTTATTTGTTGTGTTACATTTGTTCCTATTATAGACATGAGATGGACTCCTCAGTCGCAATTGCATAATTCATATCATGATGCAGATGGTTCTCCAAAAGGAAGACATGATATGCACCCCAACCATCACTTTAATCAAGGGGTCCATGATAGCTACTACTCCCATCAACATCATATCTTTCGTGGTCATGGCGTGAATAGTCCGCATGGCTCCCCACATGGTAGCAATGGCTCGGTTTCTGGAGGTAGTGGGTCAAGATATTATTATGGACATTATTAAGCATCAAGATAAAAAAGAGAAAAGAAAAAAGAGAGTTCCTCCCTTCCCAAGGTTCAGTTCGTTGACCTATACTATATCTCCATCGTTATTTTTAAAATATAATCAAATATAGATGACGATCCCAACCTGGTTTCGCCATTCGAATATCGCGTACAATCTTCTATGGCTCCCGGTGGCCTTATTGGCATTCCTCCTGGAGGGCCTTCCGTATCAGATCCACGATCTGGAAATCACCACACTGCATACTATGGCCACCAGGCCAATTCAAATCAATATTATGGTGCTCATGTTCATCAAAAATACCCGGAGCCTATCATTCATCCTGGCCAGCATCAGCTGCAGCTTGGAGGACCCCTTGCAAACGACTCCCCTCCACCGCTATCTACAGCCTCTGGTCATGGTAATTCAGCAATGAAATAAAAAAGAGCTAATACACTGTACAAATATTATAATAAAAGAAAAGAAAAAAAAAAAAAAAAAAAAAAAAAGTCGAAAGTCGATGAGTCAAATACACTAACAGAACGGTCCTCTACTCTGGTGTACATATGGATCTTTAGAAGGTCAACAAAATCGTCTTCAGACTGGTGTCCTGACTGGACAGAAGCGTGGTTACAGTGCAAATGCTGCTGAGAGTGCTCATAGCTACTACAATTATCAGGGGCATCCTCAAAAATCCCATAGTATGGGAGAGGTGTACCCATCAGACCCCAATCAATTTGGAGTCGTTCCATCTGGCATGAACACGGGGAATTTTTCGCCGCCCATGTCCATGACGCCATCTGAGCCACACTCACCTATTCAGCATCAAGCTCATCACTCTCAAGATCAACTTGGAGATATAAGTTCACTCCAAAATACAGCAGCTTCCAACCGTCATAGCCACGGCAATCTTGCTCAGTCGATGAATCCTCCCAATAAACGGCCCCGGCCCGTGTCACGAACCATGTCCGTCACTGCTGACTCCCCAACTCCATCGTCTGGTGACCAGTGGTACGGTCGTGACGAAGGTTTCGATCGTAGCCAATCAGCAGCATCTCATCATTCCATGTCGGCAAGTGAGGGTCCAGGATCAGGATCTTTGAATTACAGCGTGACCAGCGATAATGGCAATGGGAACGGAATGTATTATGACAATATGAGTTTGGCCCAGCAACAACAGCAACAGCCCAAATCATTCAACATCACACGAGAAGAAGCCAATTTGGCAGGAAGGCCACGTTTCATGCCTGGAACATCTCAAGCATCGATGCAATATAGTGCTTCTGGCCCTTCATCGCCCCAGCGATCCCGTAGCAGACTATCATCTTTTCAAGACAGCGCAGTTGTTGCAGGAGCTATGGCACAGCAAGGAGCAGGCTCACCTTTCGGCAGGATGCAGAACTCTATGAGCCCCGATGAAACAAAGCAACCGGGTTATGCGCGCCCACCTTCAGGACTGGATGGCGAATCAAACATCCAGATGATCAAGGTGGAGACCGTCTCTGGTGGCTTTGCTCACGAGGCCACCAGTTGGTCATAGATGACAGCAACCATCTTCTTGGTCTGATTTCTTACTACATTATTTTTTTTTTTTTTTTATTGAATTCCTGTCCCCTACTATTACAGCGTCAGTGTGTGCATTTATTCATTATTCTTTTGTCAGTAACCTCCCTTAATAATCCTATCTCCATCTTATTCTAACGCTTGTTTATTACTTGCTCTCTGCTGTTAGTTTTCGTTTTATTACTTTTTTCTTTTTCTTTTTCTTTTTTTCTTTCCGAGCACCATATTCATGCTTTCATTCACTCAACTTTATTTTATTTTATTTTATTTAATTTTTTAAAAAAAAGGAGGATGTGAAGATACGGCGTAAAGGAATTTGACAGAAAACAAAAGCAGGAAAAGTCTTCAAACATTATACTTTTTTTTTTTATTCTTATTGATTCTTGTTTTTAATTTATTAATACTTCATTGTCATTGCTGTTTTCTGTTTCTTATTCCCTTGTTTCTTTGCTGTTCTTTAGCCATTATACATATTATATATACCTTGTGCCATCGTAGCTCATAGAAGACTTGTATTGACAAAAAGAAAAGAAAAAAAAATGAAAAAGTTACTCTATCAAATCATTTGTACTGCATGGATTTTACAGTTGACCAGTTTTGTATAATTATTCATTCTTGCCATATTTCACATAGTGTTTTCTAATACTGTATGTGGGTCTTTTAGCTCATTGAAGGACTATGTTGGCCGTGTTTGGCTAATTTATGGTCCCTGTCGTGGAGGCCAGTTTTGAAGATCAAACTTGTGGTCCGTATCACACTTAGGTGTGCGTTCACAACTGCAAAAGCGATCTTCCTTCCGTTCTTGCTCTTATAATCACGGTCATCAATGACAACCAAGGTCTTTTTGGTCATACATAATCTTTATCAATAGTTCCTTCAATTGCACGTCCTACTCCAGTCTTCTCTTTTTGCTCTTGTAACGGGTGACCTTTTTTTTTTTATACTATTCATAAAAGGACCTCAAAGCCTCCCTTCATCGCAATGACTGACCCGGTACGACTCCTTGAGACATCGGCTTCATAAAGGCCTTTGATTTGCATAGGCTTCAAACTCATGGCCCGAAAACTTTTAGCCTTCTTGAAGCACCTTGGAATATATCACTATCAAAGGGATGTCATGACTTGAGCGGCCTCATGAAACGCGAAAATCCCAGGATATCTCAAGAACGATCGAGAAGTATGAGTGTAAAGTAAGTAGTGAGAAACATATCGATCCTTAATTGACATGGAGCGAACTTGGGCTTTGCGCTGAGCTTCTTACGTGATCGATACACAAGGAAACGCTTGTCACGTCTTTCAACCCATAATTTTTTGTTGATGCTGTAACAACTCTCTGGGATAGGTTTTGGGCGCGTCTTAATAAAAATATGGGTTCTGGACAACACCCAGTCAGCAGAACCCAAAAAAAAAAAAAAGACGAGATAAATGAGAATAATGAGAATTAATGGAAATGCGCGGAGGACAATGAAAGAAATGGGGACAAGCATATGTTGGCGCCTTTTCTGGATGGAATTCGAGAATTGTGAAATGAATAGATCGATGAACTCAGCGGTTATCGAGATTGCAGTTCGAAATGACAGTTACTCTGTAGTTGTCATTTTTAAGTTGCCCCTGTGCGCACCTCACAGGTGTGTGACATTCTTATCTTGGCACTCACACATCCATTGTCTCCTTTTTTTTTTTTTTATTCCTCAGTTGTTCTGCTTTCTAGTAGTTTCTTCCTTTTCTCCTCTTCACATTCTTTCTCTTTTCTCTCCTTCCTCTCTTTTTTTTCTTTTCTTTTTTTTTAATTCATATTCTTCTGTCTCTGCTGTGTGAGAAGTGTGCCAGGAAAAAAGGCTGGCAAGCGCACTCAATCTTTAACATTTCACTTTCTTTTTCAAATAAAGTCATTCGAAATGAACTCTTCCTTTCCCATCAATTCCCGAGCAAACCGCAGGCGTGCCTCCAGTTTGGAAAATCCAACGACACCATTGCTCGGGTCGATACCCCAACGCAAGTCTGATAGAAGAGAACGAGACGAAGCAGCTCAACGGATCTATCGCATGCACGTGGTCTCACCTCCTCAATGCATGATTGTCTATCTCATTCTCGCCATCTTCTATCTCAGTATCATTGGCATAGTTTATCTGGCAAGAAAACCAAATGCTTTTGTACCGACCTTGCCGGATATGACCTCTGGTCAGACCAGTCCAGGTACATAAAAAGTCATATCCCCTCTTTTTTAAAGAGATTGCGAAGGAAACTAGTAGCAAAGCTTTGTTTTTTAATATGATTATTACAACTATTTTTTCCATTGCAATAGAACAATTTAATCCATTCACAGCATTTGAACACCTCCAAGCCATCACAACAGCACCTCACCCTTTTAATTCGCGTGTCAACACTGATATCACTCGAAAATACATTCGGGATCAATTAAAAGCATTACAGGCTGAAGCGATTGCATTGGGACGTCGCAATGTACGATATGACGACGATACGGATGATGCGGTCTACACACGACTGTCGAACTGGAAATTTGGAGGAGAGGAGTCTGATATTCCTACTGAAGGGAAGGATGTGGTGCAAGGAGATAATATTGTCATGTGGGTGGGTGGTGTTGCACGATCAATGGAGGGAGATGTTCCTGTCGATATTGAGATTGATATAGATCAAGAGAGCCAAAGAGCACTGCTAGTTTCAGCACACTATGGTAACATCATATACATCAGTTGTGAAGAAACAAAGAGAGCAAGTCGTATTCACACAATCACAATCCGATGTGTCATCACCACTCACTGACAGCTTTTCCTTTTTTAATTTTCTTTGAAAAGATAGCGTCTCGACTACCTATGGACAAACAGATAATGGTGGAGGAGTTGCAGTAGCGTTGGCCTTGATCCGTCACTTTATTCATCATCCTGTCCAACATACATTGATCTTCAACTTGAACAACGCTGAAGAGGATGGGCTCTATGGTGCGGCAACATTTATGGGGGCTCCTCCTAACAGCACTACACAAACAGGCAATGGCCATCGCTGGAAAAAGTATGTCCGAGCCTTTGTGAATTTGGGTAAGATTGTTTCTCGTTTGGAAGATTTGAGATGAGCTACTTTCAATTTGGTAAGAATGTTCATGCCTTAGAATCATGTTTAATTTTATCTTTATCCTTTTTTTTTTTTTTTTTTTTTTTTTTAGAGGGCGCTGGATCTGGTGGCCCGTCTTTGCTTTTCAGAGCTACAAACCACGACATTGTCCGTCATTATGCGGAAAATGCACCATACCCACATGCATCTGTCTTTACAAATGATATGTTCAAATTTGGTTTCGTCCGCAGGTGAGAATAAGCATATCTGTTTTTTTATTTTTATTTTTATTTTTATTTTTACATTTTGCGACCTTTGGTAAAAACTAAGGAGATTAACTTGGTTTTCGATGCTCTTCTTTTTAAAAAGCAATACGGACTATGTCATCTACGCTGAGCATGGTCTGCCTGGCCTTGATATCGCATTTTATCAACGCAGATCTATGTATCACTCTACTACGGACACATTGCCGATTGAATCTTTATACCATATGGGAGCTAATGTACAGGCGACTGTTATGGGTCTTTGCAACAGTGATTATCTTAGTTCACTTCCTCCAGTAGTAGAGTCCTTCAAAGACCCCTCGTCCCAGCCTCGCTCTTGGCTTTACGGGAAGAGCGTCTTTTACGATGTTTTGGGGAAACAAATGTTTTTTGCGGAGCTTTGGACGACTCTTTTAATGAATGCACTTGTTCTTGGATTCGGCCTCCCAGTACTTACATTGACATTTATCTACGTGGGTAAAGCCATCAACGCACGCCGGAGTGACAGCACTACTTCGCCTCAATCAGCAGAGACAAACCAGACTCGATCTCTTCGCAGCGCCTTGGGTCCTTCGTCTATGTCTATTTCTGGCAACTCTGACGATGGTTACAACTCCATTTCCGCTCGAACAGGCAATTTCCGACAGCATGGGCGAATCCCTGACTTGACTGAAGGCAATTTCCCTAATCAGCCCAAAAAGGCTAATGTCATTCGAGCCACGGCATTGATAACATTTATTGTAGCACTTGATATAACAGCTGCTTATGCAGCTTCAAAATGGCAATGGCTAGTCAATCCCTTCGTACGAAACGCACATCCTTGGGTGGTACTTGCGGGACTTGGGGGCCTTCTCACGTTCATCAACACAATCACAGTGTATCTAGCAACTGCGATTGAAGCATGGATATACGGCCCTGTCCCAATCGTAAAAGGGGCTACTCAATGGACGCTTGCAATCGGTGTATGGTGGTGGATTATCGTGCTTATCATTGGGGTAGGCTTAGCTGGTTGGTTTGCATTGGGCGCATTGTACGTAATTGCGGCTCTGTCTGTATTCTCTGCAGCTGCAGCTTTGATTCAGCTCGCTCTTGGGTATTTCAATCGGAACGAAGGAATGGACGGTACGAGGTTTGGATGGGTTCTTGTGTTGGCGGCAAGTTTATTGGTACCAGGGACTCTCGTTCTCGATCTACTTGTGATCGTTGTGCGTGTTACCTATCAGAGCATGGTTGTTGATGACTTTGGAATAAGTAAGTAGGACTTTGTCCTAACTGATTTTTTTCTAGCCCACTACAGAGTAACTAGAATGGAGATTTAATGATTTTAATGATTTTTTCTTTTTTTTCTTTTTTTTCTTTATTATTTTTACGACATTTAGTATATAGGGTTTATGGTATTTTGCTGATACCTTTTGTGTTGCCAGCTATACCAGTTATTTCCCGTGCAAGGAACTTCAAGAAGGTTCTAGTCATAGAGCTAGCTATATTGGCGCTGTTTGCCTTTTACCTTTCACAGGCGGATCAATATACTTCAGAAGCACCAACAAGTCTCTATTTCCTTCAGAAATACAATCAAACTGCCCGTACATCAACTATTAACTTGGTAACAGAGGCACGAGGAGGACTCGGACGAGGTGATACAGGAACTATCCTTACTCAGATACTTCGGGATGTACCTCTGAATGGAACAAAGGAAGATGATGGCAAGTGTGTACCCCAATTAGTAGAGGAAGGATACTTTGCAGAGGAGTGCACATTTGCGCCCAGCCGCCAAGTCTTTGAAGACAACGGCAGTCAACAGCCTGTGCGTGCGGAATGGATGGCCTCCCCAGCATCATCCAATGACAGGAACGCCGTTGATGAAGACGGATGGAGGGAAGGTTATCTCCGAATTCTGGCACTGGAATCGCGGATGTGTTCAGTGTATTTGGATGAAACAGAGCTTGGACGGGAGACCCAGCTTTGGGTGCATAAACTAGATGACCGTGTTCAAAATGGAAAAGAAAGTCTTGATCTTGGTGAGCTTAATCATAAGCGAAAGGTTGTTCACGTATATCTGCAGGAATGGAACCGGTCCTGGGAGGTTGGCATGCGTGTTCGGGAACTAAAACAGAATGCCACACAGTTACAGTTACAACAGCAGACGATAACTGTTTCTAAGCCTAGATCCACCATTACAACCACTACGACTACCACGACTACCACTACCACCACCCCTACCACGACTACTACCATTAGTACTACAACTGTTTCTAAGCCCAGTTCTACTCCTACATCTGGACCCAAGCCTACACCGGTATACAAGCGGGTACCACTACAAGTGGTCTGCGGATACGATGACTGGAATTCGAACCAAGGCTATGCCTCAGTGTTCAACAACATTCGAACTTATATACCTGATTGGACACGGATAAAGGCTTTTGGACGCAACTTGTTCCGTGTCGGCCTTAATTTGGAGTTTTAAATATTCCAAGATATATCGTTCTTTCGTTCTTTCGTTCTTTCATTCTTTCATTCTTTCAATCTTTTAGCCCTTCATCCTTTGTTCATTTTTCTCTTTTTGCATAAACTCATAAGAAAAGCATGTATACCCTTTGAAATAAATAAATAAATATAATTACTGATAAATGATGGTGATTGGTCTACAGACTTGATCAGATATCGGTATTTACTTCATTTTTCATCCTGCACTAGCGACTATTTCCTTTGGTTGCACGCATAGGAGAGGATTACAAGCTCGGATGGTGGAATAACGGACAATGGACGTAAAGATGTCTTTGGTATCTCAATGACAAACTGTGGCTTTTACTCCATGAAGGAAAACTAAGTGAACATCGTTTTTTTTATGGACTTGATAACATGAGACAGATCAAGTTTGCCAATACATTTTTCTTTCCTCCGTTCCCGGTTGCTCATTTACTGCTGAACATTCAAATTCATTTCTTTTCATTCTTTTTTCTCATCAACTTGGTTTCAATCTCTCTTTTTCTCTTCTCTTCTGCCTGTCTACCTACCTATCTGTCTGTCTTAACTTGGACCCTGTCCTTTTATTATTATTATTATTATTATTATTATTTAATATACATTTCAATTATGAACACATCAATTACTCTTGCTGCTCTGCGCAAATTCGTATTGCCCGGTAGAGCTGCTGTTGCTCAACGGTAAGATTGTTTGTTGCCTTATTTCCTTTGGCATTTATCCATTGTTCAGTATGGCCTACGATCCAGGGGTAAAAAATGGATTGAATCGAGCCAAACTTGTGTTTTTACATTCTCCTCCCCCCTTTTTTTGTAATTTATCCGTGCGACTGTAAAGGAAGAGACTAACAGAACATTTCCCGCCTTGACAACTGCAGTCTGACAACAGTTCAACAAAGTTCCAACATTAGTACTGTCCCTGCTAAGGTTCCCACATCTATGATTGCATCGAGAGCAGCTCTTTCTCGCAGTCTACTTCTTCGTGCTCGTGGAAGCTTGGTTTTTGCACAGTCAGGTTGCTATTCTTCTTGGACTAATCGACGTTACTATTCATCCGTATGTATAAACCTTCTTTATTCTTTAATAAACATTTCATGGATAACAAAATGTATTTGGTTACACTTGGTGATTTGTGTAGATTTTTTCTAAAACAAAAAAGATCTCTTGTGTCTTATTAGGGAGCAAAAGCGTCTCTTGTGAACCAAGAGGATCAGAATAATGTTTCTATTGTGGACAAAAAAGTACATCTTCATTGGGCCGATGGAACCACGAGCCGGTTGTAAGATCAAGTTTCCATGATTCTTTTTCTGTAGCTTTTTTTTTTTTAAAAAAAAAAAAAAAAAAAAAAAAAAAAGTAATGGATCTATGATTTCTATTTGTTAAAAGCAAGTTTTTTTTTTTTTACTGTCCTTTTTAGCCATTCTTTCTGGCTTAGAGATCATTGTCATTGTGCAGAATGTTACCATACGGTCACCAAGCAGCGACTAGTCAACACTTTCAAGGTAATAGACGGAATAAATAAAATGGCATCAATTATTGTTTATTAGTTTTGCACGCACGTGTTAAAGTTTGTTCTCACGATCTTTGTATGATAGATCCCACGCGATATTAAGCCCAAGGCTGTATCTCTCACTCCAGATGGTGTCAAAATTATCTGTAAGTGAATACTGTCAAAAAGAAAGGAAAAAAAAAAAAAAAAAAAAAAGCAGTTATTTCTATTTTATTTATTATTTATGCACTACATACTAATAACCGTTTTTTTTAAAGGGAATGATAATGCTCATGAAAGTCATTACGGCTATGACTGGCTACAAGCTCACTCATATGATCCAAAGATCGGAGGTCCATTCAAACCTGAGGGAGATGCGTATGTGTTTGTTCATTTGTTTAAAAAAAAAAAAAAAAAAAAAAAATCTTTGTTTTCCTGTGAATGAAGCCTCTTTAACATCTTTTTTCTTTAAATACCTGGATAAAAATCCTACAAAGCAAGATCACATGGGATAACTCGATTGCATCTAACCTTCCAGAGGTTCCTTTCAGGGATGTGATGGAAACCGATAATGGACTTGCGAAATGGCTGAATAACATTGTAATGTGAAAAAGAAAAAGGAAAATTAAGGCTTTTTACAAGCCGAATCATTACTTTATTGCACATTCAAGTTGGATCCAATGTATTATGGATGTTCATGGCAATTAACCGCTTTTTTTTTTTTTTTTTTTTTTTTTTCTTTCCTGTGTTCATAGCATGTTTATGGATTCTCATATGTAAGTGGCGTGCCAGTGACAGCTGAGGCGACCGAAAAGCTAGCTAAACGTATTACTTTCATTCGTGAGACTCATTACGGTATGTTTTTGTTCCTGTTACAAAAAAAGAAAAAAAAAAGAAGAGCCAGAAATGGTCTTCCGATATCTAAATAAAAAAAAAAAAAAAAAAAAAAAAAAAGTCATTAATGGATTATACAGACATCTCCATAAGATGCTGACTAATGTCACTTTCGAACCTAACCGTTCTAACCATCGTCAACTTTGTAAACACTTTTTTTTTTTTTTTTTTTTTTTTTTTTTTTCGTAGGCGGTTTCTGGGAATTCACATCTGACCTTGGGCATGGAGACACGGCCTTTACAGACATTGCTCTGGGTGCACACACAGATACGACATACTTTACGGATCCTGCTGGGTATGGGGGTTTTTAAAGTTTAAAAGAAATGAAATAGTATGTGAATCATGATTGCTGATTTGGTTATTAATCCCGCTCCTTCCTTTTCACAGCTTGCAAATGTTCCATCTTCTTCACCATGATGGCGAAGGTGGACATAACTTGCTTGTAGATGGCTTTCAATGCGCTAAGGTGCTCAAGGAAAAGTACCCAGAATCATACAAGACGCTTTCAGAGATCGGTGTTCCCTCTCACAGTGCAGGGGATGTCGACACACATGTTGTACCAACACCTCGTCGCAACCCCATCCTGAACCATGACCCTATCTCGCAAGAGCTTATTCAAATCCGATTCAACAATGATGACCGATCGACACTCGATCACTTGAAACCAGAGCAAGTGGAGGCATTTTATGACGCGTTGTTTGACTGGAACAAAGTGTTGACAGATGACAAACACATGCTTTGGACAAAATTCCAGCCTGGTCGTGTCTTGATTTTTGATAATTATAGGGTTCTGCATGGTCGTTCTGGGTTCACGGGTAAACGCAGGATGTGTGGAGCGTACACTAACTGGGATGATTACCGTTCCCGCTGGAGAACATTAAATATTCCTTCAGAGCAGCTGTCTCTGGAGCTATAAACCACGAAGGAGAAATGTCATATGAGGAGATACCAACCATATAAGCCTGCATCAACATAGAATATGGGTAAAACTTTAAGAAACGATGAACGAAATGCATTTGTAGTTTATTAGGGGTTATGCTTAGATACCTGAAATAAATGAGTTAGATGGGAGAATGATGTTAAATAATGATAGATGATACTACTTGTTAAGCAAGCAAGACTATGGCTACTGCCCTGAATCCTTCCTCGGTGGCGATGCATGCGGGTTTGATGCAACTGTTTACTTCTACAGCTTTTCATTCAGCTCTTGCTTATCTCCTGCCTGTGCTTCTATTTCGTTCAACTCCTGCTTGTCGTCCCCTCTATTCAAGTTCTCCTTTTGTTCTTGCATCTGAGTGCAATCTTCCAAAGGCTTCATTGTCACCTTTATGTCTGTCTCTGTGATGTTGTCCTGTTCAACGGCAGAAATACCCCCTTCTTCCAACGATTCTAGAGTCTTTTCTTTATTATCCACAGCAGGCTTGACATGAGGCAAGAAGATCAGTGTAACGATGAAGCCAAGAAGAGCAAACACAACTACTCCAACAAGTGCATACTTATATCCATGCATTCTGGCTGGTCCATGGACCCCACTGTTAAGTTTTCCAGAAATGACTGTAAGAATAGCTAAGCCAAATGGCGAACCAATCTATACACACATATATATTTAAATGCAAAAGAGGTCTTTTTTTTAAAAAAAAAAAAAAAAAAAAAAAAAAAAAAGTAATAATACATCAATTCCACAGTAGAATTTCATTCTTATTTACCTGAAGTCCCACATTATAAATGGCTCCGACAACGCCTTGGTCATCATCTGAAGCATCCCGGAGGGCCGTGATCTGGGCAGGCAACATGATCAACCCCAGGCCAAAGACGTTTGCAATCATGGCAAGGAAGGGTAGGACCCAATAAGAGCTGGCATCTGTCACAAACGCAAACATCAATGCAGAGCCGCCCAAAAAGAAAAATCCAATCAACATGAAGGGCTTGAGTGGTAAACGGGGCAAGAATTTACCCAAGATAGAGTAGATAATGATAGCAGACAGTCCATGAGCAAGATATGAAAGTGAAGTCTTCATGATCGAGTATTGAAGAACTTCCTGAAAGATCAATGTACTATAGTACAGAAATCCTTGGAATGCTGCTTGCATGATAAAGACCACCACAAAGCTGGTTGAAAAGGCTCGATGCTTCCAGATATGGAAAGGCATAATAGGGTAGGATATCCGACGCTCAATCATGATGAAGATGGTGAGTAGAACAAGACCAATGAAAAGCATCGGCAGAGTTTGAGGACTAGCCCAACCGGCCTCAACTCCTGAAGAGATGTAGTAGATTATACAAACAATCCCTATCAATGATAATATATAATCCCCACAAAAAAAAAAAAAAAGGTCAATAAGCGCACCTTTTTTTTTTTTTTTTTTTTTTTTTTTTTTCATAGAAAAAAAAAAAAGCATCATGTTATATTACCTGCAGTGGCGGTGAAGGCGCCACCAACATCGATTTTTGGACTTTCACCGTGCAGGCCAGAGGTGTTTGGGATGGCAAAGACTCCAAGAACAAAAAGTATGACGCTCATAATAGCTGAGATAAAGAAGATCCATTGCCAACCAATTGTCGATGTCAATGCTCCTGCCAGCAATAATCCAGTGACAGCGCCCATACCTGTTAATGGTAATAAAGGCGATAAAATAAATAAACAAACAAATAAACCTCATCTGCTATTGGTAATAATTTTTTTTTTTTTTTTTTTTTTTTTTTTACCTCCAATGGCACCAAAGACAGAGAGTGCACGCGTTCTTGACTTGCCCGCTGGATATTTGATGGCAATTAACGCGAGAGCGGTGGGGATTTGAGCTAGTATTATATACGAGTTAATCCGGAAAGAAAAGAAAAAGATTGAGATTACAAAGTTTCATGCGAGAGTTTTCCTTCCTTGCGTAATTGATAATGACTTTAAAAATAAAACTGCCATTTTGTATACCTGCGGCACCCATGCCCTGGAGAGCTCTAGAAATACAGAGCATTACAGGCGACTTTGAAAATCCGTTGACGAGCGACCAGAGGCCAAACCAAAATAATCCAGACAAAAACACACGGCGATGACCGAACAGGTCACCCTAAAAAAAAAAAAAAAAAAAAAAAAAGGGATAGATTGTGGGGTTGGTTAAGAAAAATGGATTTACGTTGAACCTACTCATATCTTTTTTTTTTTTTTTTTTTTTTTTTTTCTTTCTCACGAAAAAAGAAAAGAAAAGAAAAGAAAACATACCATTCGACCGGCAACTAGGAGTAGTCTTTAAACCACAGATCAAACCAAGCAATTAAAAAAAAAAAGTTGGTGGCGTTAATGGCTTTTTTTTTTTTATTATTATTTTTTTTTTTAATTTCATCGCTTCATCTCAGGCTGATTCTCTTACCCTCCAAAGGATCTAAATACATTGTATAAGAAAGAGTAATAAAGATTGCTTTGTTAGTAATGTAGATCAGATCAATATGTTATGGTTTCTACCTACTACTCTTTCGTCCTCTCTTTTGATTTTTAAATGAGATCAACTTACAAAGCATATGAACTGATAAGCCATTGTTGTTGCTGAACTTCAAAATGAAGCTCTGTAGCAATAGGTAACATTGCAACTGTCATGCTAGCGCCATTGACTGATTATTTGAATAAAACTCGTCAATCGGTTTGTACAGAACATTTTCATTTATTTATTTATTTTTCCTTTATCATATATATGTTTTTTTTATAGGAATACCAATATCGAGAAACTGAGCCAAGGAAACAACATAAAGCATAAGAGGTTGGCATTTGAGACATAATTGTTGGAATTGAGTGAGCGTATCTGGATCTATGGCCTCCTTTGGAATGGGATCTGTCGTAGGCAATGAAACCATGGTATCATTGGTTGTGGAGAGAACAGTATCTTTGGATGACATGTTAAAAAAGAATGAACAATATTTAGGCTGAGGAAAGGATGGAAAGAGGTAAGGACGACCGCTGCTAATGGGAAAATCGATGGTTTTCTCCACTCTAGACAGCAGACTGAAGAGAGAAAGAAAGAGAAAGAAGAGGAAGAGGAGGTGGTGGAGGAGGTGGAAGGAAAAGAAGAAAAAAAAGAACGGGGCTCAGTATATCCAAGGATGCAAAGAGATTGGATGAATGGAGTATGAAAAATGTGAAGCAAAAATAAGGTTCCCAATAAGCCTGAATACTTGACAAGGGCGGAGTGAATCTGGGAAACAGGGCGGGCGTAATGTAATATGCATTTGATGCTCTCGAATGCTACTGTGGTGTCAAAGGTATAAAACTATACTCTTCTATTCGGAGGCTTTGCTCACTAGCTTAACTATATGACAAATAGCTTCTTTAAATCGCAATCTTTTCATTCGTTCATTGAAAGGCAACAAAATGTCCAATATATCAGCCACGAATAGTGGTGAATAGGGGTTTCCATCATCCTTGTTTTTTCTTTACCACAGATGGCGCTGAGTTTTATGCACAGAGCGGCGAACAATGCTGAAAGTCAAGTTTAGAGTGCAAAATGCGCTGCTGCGCTCATTGTGTCCCGGATAAAAAAAAATCTGGGTAACATTGGATTGTGGGGTATGAATACTATGTGAGCTTTGATTGCAAAATATTCCACGTTTGTAAACTAAAAAAGCGATCGCACATGTATCTGATCTTTGAAGACCTTGGGATCAGATCCATTTCGGGTAAACAATTATAAGCCACGATTACAATCAAGCCACTTTGCCCAAAATATTCTATAGGATATTTATTTTGGTCAATGGCATGATTAATAAAAAAAAAAGAAAAAATAAAAAGAACGTGAATGGTGACTTTATCCGAGATGTTAACATAAGAAAGAGGAGAAAAAAAAAATGCAACATCGTATCTTCTCAAGAGACCGCATCCCTTTTTCAAAGATTGATATATTTCTTCTTCTTTTGTCCAGTCTCATCCAAAAGCTCGTCCACCTTAGGCTGTCTGCCATAGACAGGCTCATCTTGTTTGAGGATATCTCTATAAATCATGCTAACATCTTTGTCCCAAACCTGGCGGAAGAAGGTTAAGCCCTTAACATTCAAGTTGTACCGTGTGCACAGGTCCTTGAGTATAGTTTCCCTTGAAACTTGGCTTTGATCAATCTGTACCCTATCCCGACCCTCATTAGGCTGCTCTGCAAGCAAGAGTGTGTAGCGGTGGTATTTGGTGCCTTTAGGTGGGTGGGGAGGGAGGTATGGAAGTACAATGTCGGGATTTCCTTTGGCCACCTCGGTCTGTGTTGCTGACAAAGCGACATTGGTCCTATATCCCAATGTATAGTCATATAATAACGCAAATAAAACCATAAATAATGCTTCCTCATCGATATGCCTATATGCATCAGTGACAGCAGATGAAGGATTACAACTTACATCAGCCAATGCAATTGTTGCTTAAATGTCTGATTCTCGGCATCAGGCATGTCAGGGTCGACTAGAGCTACAGTATAGTATTTTTGTTCGGAATGGAAAGAGATAACATTGACCTTTGGCTCCTTGATGGTTTTTCCAGGAAGTAAGTATGATCCAGTTTCGAAATAATTATCGGAGACACCAGATCCTGCAGCTTTCTTAACGACAGAGCCAGCGCCGAAATCCAGTTGAACATCGATTGAAGGCGTAAATGGAGGAAGAATATCTGGCGTCACAAACATTTGAGTAACGCGCTGTTGAACAGTAGGAAGGATTTCACGCTGAAACTGTTTGCTCTTCATGTAGCGGAATACTGACTTGGACATGTCAATTTGACCATTCTTAAAGCGCCACTGAATTTCAGGATCATTTATTTCAGAATAAGCCTCCTGTTTGGAAATCTCCTCCTGGAGCTTGGTGATCTCAGCGTCCCGTGTGGCAGAAGGAGTAGCTACAATCCATGATATTAAAAATCCATTGTTAGCATATGTTGTACCCTGATCTTCACTGGACTAAAGCGAACTGTGCTTTGTGGTCGCTCCATGCCAGACTTCTGTTGATTAGCTGATTAGTCCCGTACCTTTGATCAGCTTTGCCAATGATTCCTGCATTTTCTTGATTTCGCTGAGACGCTTAAGTCTGTCCTCTGCAATGATTTTGAGAGCTTCATCATAAGTCTTGTTGACTCCAAGAGCAGGCGCCTTGTAGGTGGCTCCAGCATTATTTCGTGATACTGTCTGAACAGAGAATGTACGAGCTGGCTAAGAGTTGTTATAGAGCAGTGATATAAAGATTCAAATCGAGTCAGCTTTATCTCCTGGGAATTAACTTGTAGTAGTTATGCTTGGTATGTCACTGATCAGGCACAGAAGAGCCTCAAAAACAATTGTGAACAGTTTTATGCAATTCAAGAAGTAAAGACGAGAGGCGTACCGAAAGAGAGCAAACTCTGCCTGTGCGGAGGATGAAGCGAGGGATCGACATTGACATTAGGAAATAGGTGGACGATTCAGACAAACGGAAGAAAGAAAGTCGCTACAAAGGAAACAGACTGTACCACGGACAGCACAACAACAACGACAGTCCCGATCGACAGGCACTCAGTATTTACAAACACTCGACAATCCAATTATTTGAGGCTGTGGAGGAAAGTTGAAACTCGAGAATTCTCAGCCACCAAAGATAAAAATCCGATAGAGCATACATGTTATAGTTGTGCGTGCTGGCGGGCCACTGTGCAAAACCCTCTTTCAAATCTTTGACTTGGTATGACGGACTGTGTCATTTGAGGGAGAAGAAGGATGGAGCATCGAAGTATCCATTAGGACAGCAAGGCATCCATTGATACATCCATTGATACAGGAGTTATCTACGCATCATTGACTGTCTAAACATCATTCCGATTTGCCAGTAACCGGCGAAAAGAACTTTTTCAACCGCGCTATATACATCACATTTACTCATGAACATAAACAATATACGATGTGACCTCCATTCGACTGCCAAAAACGCACAAACATCAATATCCGACTTGACACAAATGCAGGAGAAATACAAACATTACAAAAAAAAAAAAAAAAAAAAGAAAAAGGGAAGAGCTGAGGTTTTGAAGTGACTAGCCACTCACCACATCATCTGGATCTTTATTTTATTTGTAGGCATTTATTCATCATGTCCTCCGACTCAAAGAGTGTTCAGTGCTACGGTCGCAAGGCAAGTCTCTTGTCCCGAGAGGATCAGTTATGAGGCACTTTAAATGAGAAGAAAGAATAAAGGAGACAAAAGCGAGAGAATAGGCGGATAGATTCTTCTGTTGAGATTAGGAAACAGATTCAGTCATACATCCAAGGTGTTCTATACCCAACTTGAAGCAATTTGGTTTTCGTTATACAGATTCAACTCGCAATCATGGAGCAAAGGCAAATCATACACTTTAACAGCTTTATATCTGGAGAATGATGTGACACCATTTTAAGAGTTATTAGCTTTGGATGATACCACGATCTTCAATGTTTATGGAGAATACGGATTTTTAGCACGCTAGCAGAGTTACTTGGTCAGAGGACACATACTATATATTATCGATGGTGGAATCTGCAACATAGGACACTGGAGAGATGAAAAGCTGTATATTGACGTGGTAGCAACCATTGCTGACGTAGAGTAGCGCAGCTCTTTTAACACGTCTTATTGTCGAACCTTTTTTTTTTTTTTTTTTTTTTTTTAAATAGAAAACCGCCACTGCCGTTGCTCACTGCAAGGCTGGTAAGGGTCTTATTCGCCTCAACGGATCCCCCCTTGAGCTCGTTGAGCCTGATATTTTGAAATTCAAGGTCTATGAGCCCATTCTCCGCGTTGGCTCCGATAAGTTTGCCAACGTCGATATCCGTATCCGTGTCAAGGGTGGTGGACACACCTCTCAGATCTATGCTATCCGTCAGGCTCTTGCCAAGTCAATCGTCGCCTACTACCAGAAGTATGTTGATGAGGCCTCCAAGAACGAGCTCAAGCAGATCTTCCTCCAGTATGACCGTACCCTTCTCGTTGCTGATCCCCGTCGCTGCGAGCCCAAGAAGTTCGGTGGTGCTGGTGCCCGTGCCAGGTATGCTTTCATGAACAATACAATGAGACTGAATGGTGTTTTCTATGGTTGGTATTTTTTTTAATCTCTTTGTAAAACTCGTATTTGACTAAAAAAAAAAAACCCTCTCTTTATTCTTGTATTTATTCCACAGATACCAGAAGTCTTACCGTTAAATATCGAAGGACTGGCGGGATGTTCGATCTTTTTTGCGACTTGTTCAGTTTGGAGTTGTATTTGGACAACTGTTCCGACTCTATTTCAGGCAGCAATAGAGATCGTGCATATACGAATAAATTGACATCCGTAAATGTATCTTTTTTACCTGTGCATATTTATATATATTTGTGAAATTGTTCTCTTGCAAAATGACAAATATTAAGGTTTGGGAATAGATTGTCATTGTACGCGAAAATAACATAGGCTTTAGAATATATGGGGCTGCACGATTTCATATGTTCAAAGAAATGGATACGGCAAGGATTGAAGCTCATTCGGATGTTTCTACATCTATATGGCTGAAAAGCTTGCTAGAACAGACGAATGTTTCCTGCTTGCTTTTGAAAACGCCGTTGGTTCTGTTGGACTAGTTTCGTGCCCGACAGTTGAGCGCGCCATCCGTGCTCCAATATGGAATATTCCATAAACATCTACTGCTCTATATGCAATTGCCACCATTCTTAACTTTGATTGCCTATCATTGTGTGGACTCTCATTTGCCATCAAACTTTCTTCGAGTCCTTCATATGATGTTTATTCTGAATGAATGCAAAGCTCCCTCTTTTGTTTTGTTTTGTTAAGACGCATAAGGTATAGAGCAGTAGAGCAACAGATGATCATGGGGATTAGAATTTACAAAAAAAAAAAAAAAAAAAAAAAAAAGTACAGGGAGGAAATTGAAATAATATACATGTGGTCTTTTTCAGAACGGTCTCAATATTCGCTGATAAGTATACGAATCTACGAATCATTAGCTGATAGGAGAGTGAGGTTCAAGCGGTAGAAATCGGTGTGCAATGCTTCCGTATTTGGTTTTGGCTTAATACTTCCCCTAACGCAACTGATACTCATACAAATTTGAAAAAGCGTTCGGTGCAGGACCTCCTTGGATCCAACTGGTGCCATTTTCGATGTAAGGTCATGTCCTTTGTATCAAATGACATACATTATTTTGGTCTGAAGCCACCATCCCCCCTTTTTTTTTCTTCTTGTTGCTCATCGGGTGTGCGACATTTAAACAAGCAACTTTATAAGAGTCAAAAAATTGCCCCGTGTTTCTTTTTAACACTTCCACTTAGGACCTCATGAAGGCTACATTCAATTTTAACCCATTAAGAAAAATACAGGCTACTGCAGGTTGACATGTTACAGATGCACAAATATCCAATCTCTGTGCAAAATGAGCGTGTAATGTGTAATGCGTTTTTTTAAAAAAAAAAGCGGAAGGATGCTTTAGCCTTTTTGCAATGCCACCAATGCCAATCATTATTACAATTACAAACAGATGCACAGATGATTCAAATACAGCGAATACAATACGTGTCATGTTGGTTTACTCAATTAAATTTCGTATTTATAACCCAAAGACAACTTTTCTCCTTTCTCTCCCCTCATCGCTTTCCATTCATTCACATTCATTTCTCTTCTGTCCTCTCTTCTCTCTCTGTTTTTTTATTTTCTATTTCTTTATCCTTCTTCTCCCTTCTTTTCATTTCATTCTCTCCATCCTCACTCTCTCATCTCTCTCTCTCTCTCTCTCTCTCTCTCTCTCTCTCTCTCTCTCTTTTTTTTTCTTTTTTTTTTTTTTTTTTTTTTTTTCTTTTCTTTTTTGCTCACATTCTCTTCTCTTCTCTCCTTTTTTTTTTTCTTTCTCCCTAATTGGCTGACTTTGCTCCATACTTCATTGTACTCATAACATGATGGCCGCTACTGCTCCCTCTCAGGGCACTTTTGCACCAAACAATAGCCATCACCACAACAGAGCTTTTGGTGCATCTGCTGATAACCTCCATCGCCGTGTAAAATCTTATGACCACAATGACACAGACGAATCAAACTCGATTCCCCTCACTGCAACTCACTACGCAGACTCGGCCCCTCAGAATGATATCCCTGCTGGGACTCCTATCGGCAATGGTACTAGAGTTGGCAGGTCGCGCTCGCTTTTCCGTCGACCCTCAAGACATCAGCCTGGCCAGGTTTACCATCAGGGTACTGTCCCACCTGTCCCTCAGGCACCAATTCTTCAACACGCAGGCAAGGCAGCCTCAAAACTGCTCCAACTGGAAGATCCTATCCTTATTCGTATTGCCAGGAACTTTGACATCAACGAACTTATTCAGTTCTCACATCTCTCCAAAAGATGCCGTGCCATCACTGCCAAGACTCTGACAATCAGCTTGCAGCGAACAGTCCTTAAAGCAACTCTTTGTCAGGAGCGTAAAGCTGTTTTTTCACTCGAATTTATCTTCCAGCACCTCGACCCTGCCTCATTGACTGCTGTTTTTAGAGCTTCGCAATTGAAATCAAGGCGCTATTTTGAAAACACTGCCCTTGCACGACCAGTAGTCCAGGCTTTGACACTGGTGACACCTCATGGATCCCGTCATCCCATCTTCGGACTTGCAGGATTTGGCTCTGATTATATGTCAGAGCGTGATCTTGAGAGGGCTTCAACACTCCTGGCTCGTCCTTTTGATCTTGATATCAAGGACAAAGGCTACTACCGTGTCTCACCATCAACCTCGTGCATGGTCGATACACCATTCTTTCCCTCTCAACCTTTGTTGGACCCTCTAGTCCCCATGGTCACAGACGGTGCCAACCATGGGCCTCCTACATGGGAGATGATGTACAAGGTCGATCTCATCCCCCCCAATTACCCTCAACGTGTTCAGCAGCAGCAGGAAAAGATTTATCAGGAACGGGTCCGACAAGCGGCCTTGAAAGGAGAGCAACCCCCGCCTCCGCCTTCCCCTACCAATAACCAGAATGTAGCCTCTGGTCTTCCTTCTACAAAAGGATTTACGCCCCTACCATCCATCAAATCAGGGCCTAATCTGCGGTCTATCCTGCCCGAGCCTTCGCCATTATCTGGATCAGATTCCAAACCCACCAAGCTTCAGCGCAAACCGACAGTAGTGCGACCTCCTCCTGAAGGATGGGGACCCCTACCTCCTCTTGCCCCTCCACCGGCTGTTCCAGCCTCAATGACTTACCAACTCGGTATTAGAACTGCAGGCGTCCCAACTTCACCCACAAATGGAACACCCATGTCGCCTATATCGGCAGCAGCAG
Organism: Lobosporangium transversale; assembly: GCF_002105155.1. Lineage (NCBI taxonomy): Eukaryota > Fungi > Mortierellomycota > Mortierellomycetes > Mortierellales > Mortierellaceae > Lobosporangium > Lobosporangium transversale. The sequence continues at coordinate 524,066 of NW_019028986.1, read as the reverse complement.
CACCATCTTGTCTTGAGCCCGAGCTAGCGGAAGAAACGGAGCGATTTTTAACACTCCTCTTTATCCAGCTTCCTATCCAGACCCTATTCCCATTCATTGCTGGCCAGATGAACAGAAGACCCAGCAATGGAGGCATTGTCTCAGGATGGATGTCGAAGAGCAAGATTGGACGGAGTCTGACGTTGAAGAAAGGTCATCGCGCAGGCGAGCATAGTGTGGATCAAAGCAGGCAACCGTATTCACCACTAGAATAACTATAGCTGTCGTCAATGAATGACAAGGCTAGTGTCCAATTTTAACATGTTGCCCTGCATTGAGCAAGAATCCTTTTTTTTTTTTGTCTATTATATTCCTACTCTGATTGTCATGTATACCTCATTAAAGTGCATTAAATTGTATTTCCTGCGCCATTGCCATAGTTATACAACTTTTTTTGCTGTTGTCTCCAACTGAAAGTTGAAGGTGAAAAGGCTGATTGTGGATTTTTTTTGTCGTCTGTCGTTATGCTTGACCTTCTTTAGTCTCATGCTAGGTGGATGGCTTTCCGGACTTCCTATTTTTGTGCGAGCACACGGAGAGATTAGCAACACTTGTCCCAATTGGGCTGATTTGACAATCTTGTATCCAAAATAGGGAAGAGAATTGCATACCTCCTTTCTTCTCTATTAAGCATTTGCATTCGTTTATCCACTAACAGGTTGTGTTTACCGTGTTCTGTCCCACGTTGCGGCTAGGATCACATTCAAGGCTGGCCATGAGGTTTAAATTATAGGCTGTACATCATCATCAGGCGACCGAAGGTTTGTCAAATGTGGTGTCAGCAGACCACTCCATGACTTCTATTCACTTGTAGCACTTGTAGTAAATAAAAATAAAACGGGCACACTGAGGAGCATTCTCTCACGCATACCTGGCTGAATGTTGATATGAATACTCCAGGCGTTGAGAAGCCAATCTATTTGTTTAAGCTAAACCTAATCACAGGTGAATAACTCTTGGCATAACGTCCCTTGATCTGCCACAGATCAAAATTCAATGGGTTTTGCGACATTGCGAAAATACGAAAGCCATAATTGCTTCACTTGGAACTTTGTGCAGGGGCACTGCATAGGTATTACTGAGGAAATCCCCTGTTGCAGTCCTGTCGCTGTCATGATAGATTCGAACTTCTCGAGTCGCATTTGGAATGACTATGCGCAAGACACACCTTCAAATGTTTCGGCACCGACCGCATCACGATTAAAATAGTAACCACATCTATGGCTAATTTCAAGAAACCGGTTCATTCGGTACGGGGACAACAGCTACTGGTAAAATATTTATGAATGTCAAAAGCTTCATATCCTAATGATTTGACTTGGTACAATTGCTGTTGGAAACTCGAACTCAAGGTGCTTACTCTTGTGATAACCTCTCTGGTGATGGCGACATGCTTGCTAGTAGCTATATTAGAGTTAATTTCGAATGGCCTCCAACCCCAAGACAAACACATCTTTGTCGCCGGACATCTTAAACAGTTGCTAGGTCATATAGACGAAGGCTGCTTTTTGCGCTTTTTGCAGACCCCGCCTTTATTTAAGTTGCTATCGATGCTCATAGGAATGCCACAAAGCTTTCAATCTTGTTTTGAAATACACGCAAGAGCTCCTCTTTCTCTACTGAGGGGGGCTTTGCGGACGATCTTACAGTTCCTAATAAGGCTAATGCCTCGGATGTTGCCACTATAGTCGTTATCGCTCACTACAGCAAGTATTAGGAGATATTGTGAGGATGGGTGCTCCAGCGCTTGCAGGACTTCGACCCTCTGGTAAGCCGCGATCAAATTTTCTTGATGTAGTATGGACCGTATGAATATTGTAATGTTAGCGTAGTCGAGTAGATCTGAGTTACCTAAGATAACGACTTTCTGCGCGGTGGCCACCTGAGTGCCCAATGCACACATTTGGCTGTGTGTTGCGCCTGCGGATTGTAAACAAGGACCCCTGCTCCCCCGGTAGCTACTCTTTATCGTCTTGAGTAAGAATATAGATACTACTGAGGTTCCGGTGAATGCCGTGCGTGGCAGAGAGTTGTCAGACACCTTCTGTGGGGCTTTTTCTCCTTTGCACTCAACAATTCTGGCAGATACGGTTCCGGAAGGTTTTGAGGAGATCCAGGCGGACAGCGTCTTCTGAATTGCTGCTGATGAGTCTTGAGATCATGCAACAACTAGCAGTTTCTGTGCCGCCTATACTAGTAAGATCTTTCTACAGGGGGCTGAATTTTGCCAGCTCACGGATAGAAGAAATCTAAGCTCTCTAAACGGGCAAATTTACCCACTGAACGGTTCCAAGGGCATTGATGTTCGTGAAGATTTAATGAAGTACAGGCCTTCCTTCCAAATTATAGAAGTTGGTCCATTAGCTAATTTTGGGGAAAGGCGACAATTATTGTGCAGTAGTAGTACGTATCAAATCACTCATATGACCGTTAAAAATTATTTTATTCTGCTAAGGCTATTGTATACATCTTTGAAACCTTCAAAGCTCGATAGCCGCGCAAAATGACCTTTTTTTTTTTTTTTTTTTTTTTTTTTTTTACAACAAGTCTCCATATTGGTTCTTCTTAACAGATGGTTTTGACTCCAGATCCTCTCTCGTCCTTGCGAAATCACTTGGACCATCTGGCGCAGGACTAGCAGGTCCTACGAAACCTTCTATACTATTTTGACGAACACGATCCCAAGCTCTCACTGATGATGGCTTTTTGACATTATCAAGAGCATTAGCGTGGCCATCGTCAACATCCTTATCCTCTGCATCTTCCTCCTGAGACGTTCTCGAAGATGGATGGCGTCCGTCGCGGATTTCATTCCAAGCAGATTTGGGCATGTTTTGTTGACGAATTTGGTTCCAGCTCGAAGAGTTACTCTGCAGTTCTTTGACTTTCTGTGGCACTTGTGACCATGCTTTTTTTTTTTTTTTTTTTTTATAAAGAAAACAGATTGGATGGAGATTAGGTTAGAGTTGAGAAATAGACTATATAGCAATTTCTGAATTCCTTTCAAACAGTAGACTGACTGTTACCGGAGTTTTGTTCTGAGCGCATTGATCCATTGCTGGGATCATGACCTCCATGGTACCCATCACCATCCTTGAACGCTGATACTTCTTGTACCTGTTGTCGGACTGCGTCGTCAGTCATAAGCTCAGATGGCATACGTTGTTGGATTGGAAAGCGATGATGTCCAGGCGTCGGCATAGTTGCTGCTCGGTCATGTCGCATTGGTCCTCCTGGCCCTCCTGGCCTCGTACTGTCTTCTCTATACATGTTTGTATAAAGAAAGAGGAAGGAAGGCAATGGAGAGCAAAAATGATTTGGTTAGATGTACGAAGGCAATTTTCCGTGTGCATATGCTGACCAATATATGAGCTGCTTGTTATCGCACTATTTACCGGACTTCTTGAATGATCGTCATGACACGTCTGAAATTAGGGATAGATTGAATGGTTTGAACACTTGACATTGCGCCCATAACTAATCCAATCTGGGATCCAATCAGGACACCACCCATAGGAATGGCTATACCCTGAAATCCTCTGAAGTTCTTGGCTCTAGCTGAACCATGAAAAAAATACTTAATACAAGTACGATCCTTTTTCCTCTGATAGTGTTTATTCGGAACGCAATGATGACTGAGACGAACGAAGCTTAGAGGCAAAAAATAAAAAAAAAAGTATGACGACAGAATTTCATTTCATTTTAGCCATACCAAGTAGAAGTCCTGCAAGGCCACCGAAAACGGATCCACCCGTAGCTAGCAATACACACAGTGCACAATTTTAAGATGACAATTGCTTTAGCTTTATAAGAGCAGAGCCTTCTTTATCCTTTCAAAGGGTTTTTTTTTTTTTTTTTTTTTTTTTTTTTTTTTTTTTTTTTTTTTTTTTTCTCCTCTTCTTTTCTTTCTGATTCAATGCATGAAATGCGTACTGTATGAAGAAAGTTGTTCTTTGGCTTTAGCAAGAATCCTGATCTCATCCTCTGTGAAATTCTCCTGCTTCATTTTCTCGGCTACTTTTGAGTACACATCTGCTGACATGGTAGAGGCTGTTATATGAGTTACTGTGTTTATATTGTTTGTATTGCTGAGCGATGCTTGGTTTCTAGTTTCTGTCGCGAAAGGAATTAACAATGGCTCCTGGAAGAATTAATTTAATACTTGATATTGCGTAAGGTGTCGACGAGCAAAGAAACGTGATTTACAAGTTCAGCCATCTTTACCAGTTGTAACCAGAACCTTGGGTACTTTCTATCTGATATTTAGATCGAAGTACATAGTATTTTGCCATTTTGACAGCATTCCTGCCGCCTCAGTCATGTAAGGAACACGACATGTTTTGCCTCACTTATATCTCTGCAATCTAAAGCGCGCCTTGTTGTTGTTCTTGTCTATTTTGACATTGAATGATCTCGTGACCATTGATGGGCAAAGCAGTTAATTATCAAGTCAGGTCAGGCACACAAGTAGGCTCATCCCAAAGTTCATTTTTCTTTCATTCCACAGCCTCACATTCATCTCAAAAAATGGACATTAAAGTACTTCATCCAACTAACCATATAATGCCAGCGACTGAAGAGGTAGCAATAGCAGAAGCAACTAGTGCTACAAGTATGACGGAGACTTTAGGAACCATTATAGTGCCTGAAGAAGTAGATGCTGCGGATGAGGATAAGGACAAGCTTCCTCCAAATGGACCCTTTCAGGGCGATGGCGCAGATCCATCTCAAGCAGCAGTGCTGATCCCTGCAAGATCAACGCTTGCTTGGATGACCTACACTATCTCGCTCAATTACAATCGCGTAAAAAGAAAAAACCCAATTTGTTTAAGACAAAAGGATGACATCTTAACACAGCTGCTTATAGTTACTCCTCCTTCTTTTATCTCTACCTATTTTATCTTCCCTCTTATATATATATATATATATGCGCCCTTGGGGTTAGCTTGCTACATCGGTTTTATCCCCAGTAACTCATTGGCATTGGCATGATCCCATCCCTCACAGCAGTCTCATCCTTGGTGCTGTTCCATCCTCTCATCTTCTCCGCCAACTCCGGCAGTATCATCAAGTCGGAGGTATTGTTAATATGTGTGCCGAGTTTGAGGGATATCTCAAGGCTATGCAAGAACTGGATCTGGTTCAATGTTGGGTTCCAACCCTAGACTTTCATACTCCTACGGTCGAAAGCATCTGGATCGGAGTTCGATTTATTGAAAAATATGAAAAGCAGTGGGTACAGAATATCAAACTTGAAAGCAACCATAGACGAATATATTTGCATTGCAAAGGTGGGAGCCGAATTTTTTTTTTTTTTTTTTTTTTTTTTTTTGGTAATGGTCTTACTACTTACGCTAATAAAAAAACGTTTGCGGACCAAATTCATAATCCCTTTCTCCATTCTTGAATCAAAAAAAAAAAAAAAAAAAAAAAAAAAAAAAATGTAGCTGGTAGAGGAAGGAGCGCAACAGTAGCTCTGTGCTGGTTAGTATTTTCGTACAAGCTGACACCTCTCCAGGCGCAACATGTCCTTTTAAAGGCTCGGGCACAGGTAAGTTTTTTTTTTTTTTTTTTTCCTCTTCTATGGAACATTCGAAAGGAGACTTTGATGTAGGAATTGATTTCCTGAGAGTTCACCTTTTTTTTTTTTTTTTTTTTTTTAAAAAAAAAATAAATAAAAAAAGGTGGACAAGAACATCTACCTGCACCCTGAGGTTATTTCTTTTGACGAGCAAGTTAAAGATCTCGAGAAGGAGAGCATTATCACACGAAAAGAATGGCCAGGGCATTAGTTGGGCTAGAGTTAGGCGCCGAGCAGCAATTAGATAGGAAGATCGTCTTTTTTTGCTTCATCCCTTTGTAAAAAAAAAAAAAAAAAAACACGACTTTGCTGTATTGATAACAATAGCACTCGTAAAATAGGGGTTACTGCATTAATGCAAAAGTGACAGTAAAAGTTCTCGTTGCAACAGCTCCTATTTTCAGGAGTTCAATGTGGTCATCCATTTATTTTATTTATTACTTTTATTATTCACTTGCATACGCCCTGAGATCAACTCAGGCATATCTGTTATTCTTTCTTTCTCCTGCTGTCCTATTCTTGTTCTCTAATCTACTATTTTAAAAAAAAATGCTGGCAACAATAAAAAAAAAAAAGCAAAATTAACAATAAAAAAAAAGGAGAGTATTTCAATAGAATATGTAAGCTGGGTGAAAAGGCTATGTACAATTAGTAAAGTGATGCAAGGCGGAGAGGGCATGTGCTTCAGGTAAAATAAATAAATAATAGAAAGAAAGAAAAGTGCAAATAATAATAATAAAGTTACTCTATACAATAACCGTCAGCTGTTGCAATTCCGTCAGCTGTTGTAATTCCATCAGCTGGTCACCTAGTCGCTGCTGTAGACCTTTCAAATGGCCTAATAAGCCAGGTATGACCTCGACTGAAAACCTCACATGATCCTGCTCGCCGTGTTTGAACATATACTGCCGTGCTACCTCTGATCCTAAACCCTCCATCAGAATATCCTTCAGGACTTGCATATGACGGTCCGTAGGGATGGGTGTGATCACGCCAACGGACGACGATGAGCCTCCTTCGCGAGCATGACCATATCCGTAGCTTTCATATCCGTCATCCTCATCATCCTCGTCATCGTAGTCATCATCGCTATCATGAGGGATGGGATAGTGGCTGCTCGAGTGAATCTTGGAGTGGCGATCATGGCGATTGTATTTGTGGTATCGATGAAGCGATGCGTCAACATCCGACTGAACGCCGCCTGCCCCACCGCCACTTGAAGAATTAGATGCCATGGCAGAAGTAGCCTCGAATGCTACGGAAGAGTCCTCCTTGTCATGGTGGCGCCACTTAGTACTGGGCTCATACTCGGTTGGGCTATTATCACCTTTAATCGCTCCTGCTAACCCGTTCGGTAATGGAGTTATTGGGGTAGTGCATAAACCTAATACAGTTGTACCGCTAAAATCCTCCTTCATCATGGCTGCCGTTGTTGGTTGTAATGGGGTGATGCCAGATCCAAGATTGGGTCGTCGTTTTTCTACCTGGGAAATTGAGAGACCTTCTACAGCCGCTTCCATCCCAATAGTCGAACCTGATGAAGAACGTGAGGCGATACGTGAATCCTGTTCTGAATCCAAATCGCCATCTACGGGTAATTGTCCTACCAAAGTTGTTTCTGTCAGTGTCGACGACTGCGAAGTCGATCGAGCTGTCGAACCCAAGGCTGGAAATGATGTCATGGTGCTTGGTGCAGAAGAAGCCATCACACCACACTGCCTTAGTCCCTGTTTTTGCCCTGTAGTTGAAAGAGCTGGTCGTTGAGGCTTTCGGCTGCTGCCCTTGCTAACGCTTGATTGTTGCGATCCCTTACCAGACAGAAGCGATAGCGGTCCAGCCGCTAACGCAGGCCCGGTGCTGCCTGAAGATGTGCTCGTCTGAGCAATCTCTCCAAGATCAATAATCACTTCTGCTTGTTCCCAATCCCGCTGAAATAGCATAGACAGATCCTGGTGCTTCTTAGGGTTGGTTGCTTTGAGTGAGCTGGATGCCTTCCTGAGCGAAGCGCGAAGAGTTTTCAGGTCTAATGCATAAAATAGTACAGAAACAAGGTTAGGATCTATCAACTTCTTAAAACATTGCAATAGGACGTAGAAAAAAAACGTCTGGTAAGATCCGCTTACCTTCAACACGCGAAGCAAAATCTTTAATATCGTGAAGGCCCATTTGTAACGAGATCTGACTCTCAACTACCTTTGTTGGCACATTAATGTGGTTCGAGTCAATGTCAAAGTCTTCATCCCAGTTTTCACTGGGAGTGGTTGACATCTTTCGAAGCCTTGGAAGCATCGTGTCAGCGGGGAGCGACAGACACCGCTGACGATTCCTCAGACTGCCTAGATTAGCGTTCGAAGGCTTCTTGAGGAAACTTTTATCGGATGACGAAGGCAAGGGTAAAGCGACTGTTGAGAACGACGTTGGTTCACGGGCATCCGCAGAGTACATGGGACTGGAAGAAGGAGCACCAGAGTCTGACTGTACTGACTGAACATCCCAGTCCTCATCTTCATCCTCATCTTCATTATCTGCAGAAGCGAATGTCGAAGCCAAAGGCCGAGTTTCTTGATTTAGCAGCGGTGTTCCATCCGACGTTCTGTAGTCGTTAAAATCGATAGGTGTGGGAGGTTGTTGATTAAGCTCTTCTTGATGGCGCGAAATAGCCTTTAGATCATCTCCTGGTCGAGTGGATCGAGATTTTGGTCTGCAGGGGTGTTCCTGAAATGACACTTGTTGACAGTTGTTACCAATCGAATATAGTTCACTATCCTCATAGTCTTCGGCATCTGTCAGAGAGTGGTTGCCCTCGTCAGAAATATCTGTGCCACTAAGACTGTTCCTCATGGGAGCATCATTTATCTCCATCGTCCGCAAATGAGAAGTTTGCACAAATATTGGTTCTTGTCGTGGTTGATGTCCTACTTGATGTGGTTGTTGTTCCTGATTACGGCGAGTCGTCGTTGAGGACTTTGACCAGTGAAAGATAGTAGAATCATTCCAGATCCTCCTAAGACGACTGGTCTCCTTCTGATGTCTTTGATGGTACCATGGTGAGGATAGCAGTGGCTTTGAATGAGCCTTGGCCTGTTGCGGAGATTCGGGCTGTTCAAGCATGGCCTCGAGATAGCATAGGCATCGGAGGTGCTGCTGCTGTTGTTCTTTTTTCAAATTCTTCTTTTTCTTTTTTGAGAAGGATTGGAATGTGCTGTTGTTGCTGCTCTCACCATCTGATCCATGATGAAACGAGGATGTGGAGAGCGATAATGATAGGGTTGAATACAACGAAAGTCGAGACGATGTAGGGGATGTCAGTGATGTTTTCCATGGTGACGTTGTTGGGGCCTCGTCATGGCGATCTAATAAAATCTTGTCTGGATGAACTACTAGTGGATGAACCGAGGTTGGTGGAAGGATGTAACTTGGAGCCAAGGATAGCGAGTGCACAGGACATTTCCGTGGTCGTTGCCGAAAGAGACGAAATTTCTTGTGAACGGAGCACTGCTGTTGAAATCTATGGGATGGTGATTGCGCCTGCTGGATTTGTGAATGTGACAGCTCCTTATGGACCTGATCACAAATCAAAGGTGAACATGGGATTGTGTCTTTGGCTAACAGAGGTTTTCCAAAGACATGGCCTAAGGCCGTTGCTGCGCTGACCGCACCCGACGCGAAGACGAGCTTTGATTTTTGAACCATTGGTGGTAAGCACATAACCGAAAGCGAGACATGTCGGTGATTGGTGAGAGTATATGATACATGCAGAGATCAGAGTCGGAAGCATGAGTCATGTCCATTAATGGTATCGAATTCGTAGACATAGGCACGGGTGAGAATAGGCCCGTGGTCGTAGATGGATACATCCAATGATGTGGCAAAGGACGGTGAGCAGACGAAGGCGGTAAACGGAGGCGGCGTCGTTGGAATGAAATACGAGATGATGTGGTTGATATCACGAATGTTGACAACATTGGCGAAGATCCGGTTGACAGAGCCAAGGACGGAGATAAAATAGGAGAGAGAAGAAGAGGCAATGTGTCAGAAGAAGCAGGAGAAAAGACTCAGTTGAAAACCATGACGCTGACTCTACACAAGGTGCATCTGAACGCACAGCAGACACATCAAATACATGCGCACAACGTGTGAAATAAATAGGCGAAGGCACTGACACCGAAGGTGATATTACAATAAAATAACGAATGGGAATACCGAGTCTTGAACCACAATGTTGTATAAATATGAGAGGATAGGATCGAGTTCAACGGGATCAATGAGATTGTAAGAAGCCTGAGTAGTCAATACAGATATTGACATGTCAGGATCGAAGTTTTTTACTAAACTGTCAAAAACTGGGGCAGCAATAGACGAGAGGCAAGGTGGCAAAGGATAAAAAACTCTCTACTTATGATCCGTGCCTCGCATTTGCTCCATTAGGAACACCATCGCGTACCTGCTCCCATAGAGCGAAGTTACATTTTCATATTTTTTCTGATCCCCGTTAGAGCAGATCAGAACCCTTAAAACTATTTCTTTTTCACTATGTGTGATGTTCTTTTGTGAATGATCGTGCTGATTCTTTCTTTAGACTATCGTTTCCCTTCTAAAGCAAGAACCAATAATAGCAAGCCAGTAAATGGTAGAGAACGAGAATGCAACCAAAGGTAAAAAAAAAAAAAGGAGGATGGGGGAGTATAGAAAAGAAAGGAGCCCAAACACAACTGTGAATAAGAAGGAAAGGCAAGCGAGTAAAGAACGTGAAGCCATGTTCAACCGCCTTACAATTAGCAGTATATTGCTGATATGCAGAAAGGTGGAGGAAACGAAGGGGAATACCAAGTACTTTTTTTTTTTTTTTTTTTTTTTTTGTTTGTGAGTATATGAGCAAGAGCTTACCGAGCTGATAGCGCCGTTCGAGGGCATGGTCAAATGCTGCTCAGACGCAGGATGTTTACTGTTTTCAAAAGTAGGGTAATAAAAGGTTGAGAAAGACTAGAATCCACGCGTGCCCAATGAGAGTTGGCAGGATAAAAATGCAAGACACCACGCGCCAGGACGTGAAAATATATGTTAGGGGTCAGAGTCAAGTCGAGGGGAGGAGTGAGGGAAATACAGGGAGTCAATGATAATGGTTATGATATAATAAAAGAGAAGCGAGTGGCAGGTGGACAGAATATGAATAGGAGAAGGATGGGATCAGCGAGTACAGGGGGAATTGTAGAAAAGTAGATGATGACAGAATGATGAAGACACAGAGGCTGACGATATTTGAGGAAGGGGAGGATCTGGAGGTTAGGAGACTATTAGCTGGCTATCCTATCTGATAAGCGTCGGTGGGTTTGTGAAGTAGGTCAAGGCGACAGGAGAGATGACAGTAGGTCAAGGAGAGGGAAGCATGCAGAGGAAGAGGGAAATTCGTCTATGTTGATGTTGATGAGGTAGTTGCTGTTGTGTTCTTAGTTATGGCTATTGATGGTATGCGAATAAAAGAGTTGGGAAAAGGGAGAGAAAAAAAGAAAAAGAAAAAGAGGGCAGCAGAACAAAGTGAGAGTTAGAAAGAGCAGAGGAGGTAGAAAATAGAAGTGATAAAAAAGAAAGAAAGAAAAGAAGAGAAGGAAAGAAGAGAAGGAAGAAGAAAGAAGAAAAGATGTGTTTGGCATGGACCATGTGTCCTTGTCATCTGTCTCATTTCCCCTCGTTCCTTTTTTTGGTTTGTAGATCAGTCAGTGTGTGGAGGAAAAGGGAAGCAATGATGCTGCGTGTTTCGCGTTGTGTTCCTGGACACAATGACTACATGCTCAGACTTGTATTCACTCAATCGTCTTCACGCTGTCTGCGAATGATGTTTTTGTCACATAAACATGTAAACATAAAAATATTTTAATGTTCCTGTGTTGTATGCATGTAATGAGGGGCATGAATACAGTACAATGGGCTGACTTGCCTGAGCAGGAGAGTGATCTCTATTTCCCCCTGAGAAGAATGATCTCATGACCTTTTTTTATTTTTGCATTGCAATGACAACAACAACAACAGCAATGCCAAGTTAAGTTCAGGAACATTTAAACAAACACAAAAGAAATAAAAAAAAAGCTTCATTCGGTCATGAAGAGTCATGATGCAACCATGTCGCATGTCTGCGCATACACTCGGAATAGATTGCCCATCACTTCCTGATCAGCTTCATCCTGACGTTATATCAATGACTTGTAAACCGACAATCGACAGAAGTCAAGAACCAAAGCTTGACTATCGACCTTTTGAGCTGTGGCCGTTATGCAACATACAAATAACTAAAAAGCCTTTCTGGACGGGGAACAGGACGATAGGAGGTGGGAAAGAAAGGGAGAAGGGGGAGTGAAGGCGTTTCTAGAACACTAATTTCAATAGGGGGAGTTTGGCAATAAAAATGTCGATCGTTCTCTATTCTCTGCTTACATATTGTTGCATTGAAATGTTGCGACGCAGAGCGGACTTTTTTTTCTTTGGTTCATCAGGATGGAATGACAGCTATAGCACGTTTCGTTGTTGCTTTAGACAACCCGCATGTACAGCATGGATTGCACAAATGTAGCATAAAGAACATAAAAAATAGGGGCATTAAAAACCTTTTTTTTACTCCTCGCCTCTATCCCGATAGGCTTGGGGCCTAACATGGAAGTATTATTTTTGTGTGTTTATGCGGACAAATGGACTCCAAAGTACATGTTCAAGATACTGAACTCATTTGTAAAATATTATTGCATCGAGTCATTGCTGGAGAATTCTTGCTTGAGCGTTGTGGAGGAGATCCTAACTTTCCAGTCGCGTCACCCCTACCGGACAAGACATGTACACAGCACCCTCATGACACAGTTACATTAAAGCAGTTGGACAGTCGCTTTTACGCATGACTATCAGTTATAAAAAATTTAATATTACGCATGACTATTAAATATAGATATTTAATAGGAATATATCTAAGAGGATTGAAAACTATCAAGGCACGTCAACAAAATCTCGTTCGATTCCTTTCCGTTTCATCAGTAATAAGGCGCAGCCTCATTTTTTTTTTTTTTTTTACAACGGGATGTTGCCGTGCTTGCGTTTTGGGTTCTCCAACTTCTTGTCACGCAACATTTCAAGATCCTCAATAATCCTGCGGCGGGTTGTTGAGGGCTCAATCACGTCATCAACATATCCACGCTGCGCTGCTGGCAAGGGGTTGGCGAACTTGCTGATATAGTCTTTCTCAGCCGAGGCGCGGTCAGCACTCGATCGGAAGATAATCTCCACAGCACCTTTGGCTCTTTTTATGATACAAAAAAAGTTCATGGTCAACAAAAGATATTTCAGGTACGTTATTCAGCCGCATGTCAAAAATAGAATACACCAAAGAAACTATGAATGGCATGCACCGTTATTGTTTTTTTTTTTTTTTTTTTTTTTTCCTACCCCATGACAGCAATCTCAGCGGTTGGCCAGGCGTAGTTTAGGTCTCCACGAAGGTGCTTAGAGCTCATGACATCATAAGCACCTCCATATGCCTTTCGTGTGATAACAGTGACTTTTGGCACAGTTGCTTCGGCGTAAGCGTACAGAAGCTTAGCTCCATGGCGAATGATTCCATTATGCTCCTGAGCAGTTCCGGGCAAGAAACCGGGTACATCAACCAAGGTCAAAATGGGGATATTGAATGCATCCGCAAAGCGAACGAAACGGGCAGCCTTGACTGATGAATTGATGTCGAGTACTCCAGAAGATACCAATGGCTGATTAGCAATGATTGACACAGTACGGCCGCCCATTCTAGCGAAACCAATGACAATGTTTTTGGCATAATCAGGCATGATTTCAAAGAAATGAGAGTCGTCTACAAGGCGGGTGATGACATCTTTGATGTCATAGGCTTTGGTTGAGTCGACAGGCACGATATGGTTCAACGAAGCATCCTCACGGTCTGAGGGATCGTCTGTGTAGCGAACAGGAGCAGGCTCGCGGTTAGACAAAGGTAAAAAGTCAACAAAGTCGCGAAGACGCTGTAGAGCCTCAATGTCATTCTCAAAGGCGGCATGGGCAACTCCAGATTTGACGGTGTGTGCCTTGGCGCCTCCGAGTTCCTCTTGAGTAACTTCCTCCTTAGTGACTGTCTTTACGACATCGGGCCCTGTGACGAAAAGGTATGAGGTGTCACGAACCATAAACGTAAAGTCGGTCAAGGCAGGTGAATAAACGGCACCTCCAGCACATGGGCCCATGATAAGTGAGATTTGAGGAACAACACCTGAGGACGTCACGTTTTTCTAGACAGCATTTTGATTGATTCGAAACATAGTAAATATCATTGTCATCTGTTAATTCACCGACTTGTAGTGGTTAAGTTTGATATGTGCCTTCTGGTTCAATAATCGGGCGCGAAGAGCAAATTATGATGCTCTTACCAAGAAAATATCAGCGTAGCCAGCAAGGGACTCGACACCTTCCTGGATACGAGCTCCACCAGAGTCGTTCAAACCAATGACGGGAGCACCGACGAGGAGGGCCTTGTCCATGACTTTGACTATCTTCTGCGCATGAGTATTGGACAATGATCCACCAAAGGCGGTGAAGTCCTGGGAGAAAAGGAAGACACGACGGCCATTGATGGTTCCGTGACCAGTGACTACACCATCACCAGTAATCTTTTTTTTTTTTTTTTTTTGCATAGATTGATATAGGAAGAGTTAATGGATTAATAAGAATATACTCTCCTGGTTGAAATAAGCTTGGGATGAATCGTCAATTGCTTGTACCTTTTGCTTTTCCATGCCAAAGTCAACACAGTTGTGCTCCACAAAGGCATCGTATTCACGGAAAGATCCTGCATCTAATAGGAGCTCAATACGTTCGCGTGCAGTCAACTTGCCCTGTTGAGAGAAAAATAACATTATCAAATAAATTGTCAGCGCGACTGATCAGCTAAAACTTCATGTCGAGTGACAGGTTTGTATAAAGTAGAATGAATCTTAAAAAAAAACAAAAAAAAAAAAAAAAAAACGCGCCTTCTTGTGTTGAGTCTCGATCCTCTTCAAACCACCTCCTAAGAGTGATTCCTGACGTTTTGCGTCAATCTTGGCGACTACATCCTGTAGAATGAGCATGATTACAGAGATACGGTAGAAGTAGTTAGAAATTGTTGATTGGTTTTCATGAAATGAAATTTCAAAGAGGAGCATTTCAAAATCCTGGAATTACATTCTCTGCGGATAATGCTGTTTTTCCAACGGCGTAATGGCGAGCGACGCTGGCGAAGGCTGGAAGAGAGCGACGGGTAGCCGAGGCCATAGCGGCCCTAGAGGCAATGACGGTCGACAGACGAGGAAGCATAGCGTGATCTTGTCAGTGACGCGTATGGCTTTGGAGTTGCAGATTCAAATAAAAGAGTGATGAGGAGAGGAAGAAAGAAGAATAAAATAGAAAGAGAGGAAGAGGGGAGATGATCGCGATGAATGCGTATAGAGAAGAGGTAAAGAAAGAGATGAGAAGGAATGAGGGGAGGAAAAAAAAAAAGCGTCGGAAGGAGAAAAAAAAAAAAAAAATTCGTACTCGATTCGTCTTCTTTAACGTGTATTCAATACACTCACAATCATGTCAATAATGCTCTATCCTAATGCTTTCTCACTGTTGTTAATCTGCATTTGTCTAAAGAGTCCACATGATAACAGCAAACAGAGTCTATTGCTGATCGGCTTCTAAACGGTGCCTGTAAAGGACCATCTACATTCCCTTCTACTGTTCACAATTCCTTCATTTTATCAGTGTTTTTCTAGGTAATGTAAGAGTTGTGTATAGTGAGTAGCATGAACTAATGATTTTATCATATCCCTTCTCTATTCCTCATGGTCCTTGTTCCTTGCCGTTTATTTTTTTTTCTCACACTTTTTCATAAATGAATCGGGTTTCTCTGACTTTAGCATGAAAAAGATGTATGGGTGAGAATCTTTTTTTTCCACGCAAGTCTTAAAATTTCCCACGGTCACTCACTTCGGTCGCTGAGTTTGAACGCGGACAGATTAAGCTGATTTTGCTTCCACTAAGAAGCGAGACGAGACGAGACGAGCCGTAAAGCTGAGAGATCTTTAAAAGTAAATACTTTGACTTCTGCGGGTATAGGGATCAAGATTCAGGTCATTGACCGGTGGGATGCCATGTTTCACTAATGGAAACAACCGTAATTAAAAGTCGTAAAAAATATATAAAGAAAGAAATAACTAAAAGGTTTTGTTGAACCAGCTCCATCTTACTCCACTAAAAACACAAATGACATAACATGTGGCAGGCGGTAGTAGCTCCTGAAAGAAGTAGGCATGACAAAGTGAAAGGGCCTCTTTTTGCGCAAGTGGAAACTAAAGGACAGGGTCTTGATCTACTCCAGTTTTTCAGTGACCGGGCAGTGGTGGAGAGGACAACTCAATTCCTCCCCTGTCTTTTCACTTTTTTTTTTATTTTTTATTTTTTTATTTTTTTTTTGTATTCCACTCTTTCTTATTCTGTCTTTCTCTCCTCTCTTCCCTTGCTCTCTGATTCATTCTGACGCGCTGTCGCTCCTTCATTTCATCGCGTTCATCTTTAGACGACTGCATCGCTCCATCCTCATCTCATTAATATAATGTCCCTCTCGCTCGCCGCGGCCATTCCGCGTTCCACTGGTCGATGGGTCTGCTCACTCACTGCCACCCGTCAGCGCCTCTTTCACTCTGGCATCCCTCGTGCTGCCTCAGCAGCACCATCACAACAGCTACAAGCTTCAAATGACTACTCGCAATATGGAAAGGTAAAACGTCATTTCTCACAACGATCAGAATCTTGTATTATGTGTGATCTCGGTCACTTGTTCTGTATTAATTTTCTTTTCTAATTGTTAACCACCTTGAAACAACTCCTAAAACTAAATAGACATTCGACAAGATTCTGATCGCCAACAGAGGAGAGATTGCATGCCGTGTCATTAGGACTGCAAAGAAGATGGGCATCAAGACTGTTGCCATTCATTCCGATGCTGATGTCAACAGCTTGCATGTTCAGCTTGCAGACGAGGCTGTCAACGTGGTATGAGTTAAATCATTCTTTATTTCCATTTTTTTTTTTTTTTTTTTTTTTTTTTTTTTGCAATCATCTCTGCTTTCCAACAAGGATAGGAGATGAGAAAGTGACCACTTGTATCAACAGCAAATGGATCATTCAAAGTGATTTCATTTTTTAAGCTGCTTGCTAAAGTGTCAAAAAATCTTGGTCCGGCATGATGGCCTGGTGCACTGGTCAAGAATCATTACTTAAACTCCCCCACCTATAAGATTATAATTCTGACTCTGTTTCTTTACTTTCCAAACTGCTGACATTGATAGGGGCCCGCGCCTACCTCGCAGAGTTATCTTAATATCCCAAACATTATTAAGGCCATCAAGGACACTGGCGCCCAGGCCGTACACCCTGGTATGGCACCACAATGCACATGTGCTTGTCTGGAACACAAATTGCAGATTCGGATATCTAACACATGTCCATGCATCTTCCATATTTAACTAGGCTACGGTTTCCTGTCTGAGAACGCAGCCTTTGTCAAGGCCTTGGATGAGGCTGGTGTCACCTTCATTGGACCTTCACAAGAGGCAATGGCGGCAATGGGAGATAAGATTCAGAGTAAGATCATTGCCAAAGAGTCCAAGGTTAACATCATTCCTGGTTTCAATGGCGTTGTTCGTGATGTTGACCATGCCCTCGAGATCTGTAAGTACTATAAAGTATGAAATACTCGTGGGAATTTTTTTAAGCATCTACACAAAATACTTTTTATTAATCTATTTATTCCTCTAGCCAGAGAGATTGGTTACCCTGTCATGCTCAAGGCCTCTGCTGGAGGCGGAGGAAAAGGAATGCGTATTGCCTGGAATGATGACGAAGTTAGAGATGGCTACAAAATTGCCAAGACCGAGTCTTTGGCTTCTTTCGGTGATGATCGTCTATTGATCGAAAAGTTCATCGATAATCCTCGCCATATCGAGATCCAAATCATTTCAGACAAGCATGGCAACACTGTAAGTGGTGCATTAAGGCTCCAAGCCCCCCACACGAGCTGATAGCATGTCCCTTTTTATTGCCAATGTCATCCAAAAAAAAAAAAAAAAAAAAAAAAAAAAAAATTGTCTTATGCATCTAAGCGTAATCTGTTTTTCATACCTGCATTCATTTAGCTCTATTTGCCTGAGCGCGAGTGTTCTATTCAGCGAAGAAATCAAAAAGTAATTGAGGAAGCTCCCTCAACTCACATTGACGAAAAGACTCGTAAGGCCATGGGTGAACAAGCTGTGATGCTTGCCAAGCATGTCAAATACTCCTCTGCTGGAACGGTTGAGTTTTTGGTCGACTCTGCTCGCAACTTCTACTTCTTGGAGATGAATACCCGTCTTCAAGTCGAGCACCCAATTACAGAATATATCACTGGTATGGATCTAGTTGAGCAAATGATCCGTGTTGCTGCCAACCAGAAGTTGATCGCTAAGCAGGAGGATATTAAGATCAATGGATGGGCCATTGAATCTCGTGTCTACGCCGAAGATCCTGAAAAATACTTGCCTTCCATCGGTCGTCTGTCCAAATATATCGAACCTACTTCAACTAAGGGCCAGAATGAAGTGCGTTGTGACTCTGGTATTGTCGAAGGGTCCGAGATCAGCATTTACTATGACCCTATGATTTGTAAGCTCTGTACCCATGGTGCTACCCGCGAAGAAGCCATTGAGAATATGAAGCGTGCGCTTGATTCGTATGTGATCAAGGGCGTCACCCACAACATCCCTTTGCTTCGTGAGGTTGTCTCCCATGACCGTTTCGCTTCCGGCAAGTACTCGACAAAGTTTTTGGCTGAGGAATATCCTACTGGTTTTAAGGGCCATGTACCCAACCCCACTTCCCTTGCCCAGCTTGTTTCCTTGGCCGGTTTGATGCATGCCAAACGCGAACTTCGTAACTGGGCATGGGGTCATGGACGCGAAGCTCTCTTGAAAGGAGATCTTCAAGGAATAGCGCCTCACAGCTGGGAGCTTTTCATTGGAGTTCAAGGTGTGGATGAGAAGATGCCTGTTAAGATTGAGAAGCTCGGAAAGGGCGCCAATGGCGAGGATGAGTTTGAAATCCACACCCCTGGCATGGCTCCATTCAAAACCTCAGCTCGCTGGCCATTGGAATCTCCCTTGATTACTAACAAGTTTGATAATGGTGAGGAAGTCACTGTCCAGTATTTGGACGCACTTCCCCTTGGTTTCCGTGTTCAACACTTGGGAACAAAGTTTGACATCACGATCAATACCCCTGCACAACATGCACTTTCGAAATACATGCCCATTAAGGAGAAGGCCTCAACCACCAACATGATTCTCTCGCCCATGCCTGGGTCAGTTGTTTCTGTTGATGTCAAGGTTGGTGATGTGGTTGCTGAAGGCACAGCTGTTGCAACCATTGAGGCCATGAAGATGGCTAACGTACTGCGTTCAGTGCGTGCTGGTAAAGTCAAGAGCGTCCTGGTCAAACCTGGCGACTCTGTTGCGGGTGAAGAGCTTTTGATTGAATTTGAGGATGAGTCTAAGGAGGCTGGCAAAACCGAGGAAAAGAAATAGACGACCAGCTCAGCTTTTTAGTTTTTTTTTTACAATTATCGAATAAAAATGTATTGGTCTGATTGATATACATATACAGTCACGGAAGCCACGCCACCAATAAGAACATTTTGATATGTTTAACCATGCCATGATATTGAGAATCGATTGCACTAAGAAACAAGCATGTCAGGAATCGTAGAAAAGCGGATTTTGATTCGCATGAGAAAAGAACTTCGAGATTTGGAACGCTCGCCTCCAGAGGGCGTCATCTGTTATCCTTTGGACGACAACATTATGCATCTACAAGCGGGTATGCCCTGGACAGCTTACAATGTACACTATTAAAACAAACTTCGCGTAAAACCCAGCTCGTTAACGCCATGGATGACTCTTGTCTGGCCGCTGCTTTTCTCAACAGAAATTAGAGGCCCAAAGGATACGCCCTATGCTGACGGCACTTTTAAGCTCGACATTCATATTCCTGAGAAGTAAGAAACATAGCAAGTGAATATAATTCAACAGGAGATCGCGTTGACAATGGAACTCAACTGTCTACTTTAATGCCACTGTAGATACCCCCTGGAACCGCCTCGTTGTCAGTTCTTGACTAAGGTCTATCATCCTAATATTGACGATGAGGGGCGTATCTGCCTTGATATCCTCAAAAGTCCACCCAAAGGCAAATGGGGCCCCGCCATCAGTATCCCAACTATGCTAACCTCTTTAGTAGTTCTACTTGGAGACCCTAATCCGGATGACCCTTTGCTAGCGGACATTGTACGTCCCAGGACTTTATTTCCTCGGTGAAGGGGAAAAAAAAATACAGACAAAATGTCCTCTCTTTGATGAATACACTTATGTCAGATGTACATTTAACATACGACTCCATTCATTTGTATACAATTGTAGGCGAGTGAGTTTAAGGAAAACAAGGAGTTGTTCATCCACAAAGCGCGGGAATACACGAGGCGATATGCAACAGGGATTTCAGACCCAACTACATTGCTGCCAGAGATCAAGTCTCTGGAGACAGAGGCAAGCTCGTCATTGTCAATGCCTAGTCAGCTTATTTACTCAGACTCTACCGATTCATTACCATCTGGCAGCAACCCCAACTCATTTGTATCGACCATATCTAGTTCTCAAATAACAAATGCTCCAGCCGCATCTCTTTGTCTTGTGCCTCATCCAAGTGCTATGGTGAAAAAGACGACATTGAAGCCTATACTCAGAAAGCCAAGTTTGAAAGCACGGAGAAATGTGATATCTATGTCTAACTTGGAAAATACCACCGCTGAACTCAGTGATATTTCGAAGATTGATGAGGCCCAAATGACATCGGCGGCGATATCCATAAAAGCATCTGAAGACTCAACAGAGTCCCCTGATAACTGCACTTTATCAAATACTTCATCTATGATGAGTGGCAGACAGGATGCAATGAACCTTGACAAGTTACCCTCACCTGGCCTTAGTTCTCAGACAATTCCTCCTAATAGCACCAAGGATATGCTTTTGAGTCAGGAAGAGGCCCCACGAGACACTATATACCCATTATTTGAAGACATCGTTTCTACCGTGCAGGTACCTTCGAACGCAGACAAGATTCAGAAGAGGAACCTTGGAATAGTCGAGAGTAATGGTCCGGGCCTCATATCAAGCTCTCAATCAGATCCTGAAGAAAAACCCGTTGTTGTTAATAAGAAATATAAGGGCAGCGGAATTGTTAAGACGGCCGGAAAATCGATTCGAAGCATGCTGGCGGAGTCTAGGCAACGGCAGAAACATACAAAGAAGGGGATCATCAGAATCCCCGCAGGAAATGCTCCGATGAACCGTACTCTCAATCCATTGCCAACATCTTTGGAGACACCATTGAACAGTAGCTTAGCAATGGAAGGATGCTTCAGCAGTATACCCCAGCCTAATACCACTACCACCTCATTAACATATAAAAGCCCTTCAAATATTGAGCCACAGGAGATTTCGTTGAACGAAAAACTATCTCCTAGAGTAGTTCCAAAGACATTGCCACCATCGTCATCTTCGCATTGCTCTGTTAGCAACAAGCGGAGCCAAGGTCCTCTTCATCCAGTTCTGTCATCTCTCGAACGGAACTGTTTAGCTCCCTCATTGAACGAAAGCTCACAGCCTTGTAATTCCGATATAGATGATCGTGTTGTTGAGGGTAAGACTAATGAAAATAGCAAGGACAAGGGTAGAATGCGAAGTGAGTACCTCGAAACAGAGGAAACTAAGGATAAGGGCAATACTAAGGGCAAGGACAAGGCTAAGGGCAAGGGCAAAGATAAAGAGATCGATGCTGCTCATACCAGGGCGAAAGAAAATGATGAGAATAATAACGTAAAGTGTTGGGACACATCGTCACGGAGATTCAATGTAAACGATACACTTCCGACGATGAGTAGAAGGCCTAATTTAGAAGGGGAGGAGAAGTCCACAGCTCCACTTACGATTGCACGAAAGCGAAGTCTCTTGAAGAAGCATCGGCCAACGTAGCTCGTATAGAAAGTTAATGATTATTAAAATAGAATGAACATCATCGCTTTACACTCTCTGATTCTCCAGTAAATCTAATGAGCATTGATACTTTACTGGCTCTACACCAACATCGCCTCGTAAAAAAAAAAAAAAAAAAAAAAAGAAAAGAGAAAAGGAAGGACGGAGGAGAGAGATGGAGACATGTGTATCGTCTGCATGTATGTTTGTGTAGAAAGTGAGCGTGGTGTGTCTGTGTAAGAGACACAAAGCAAAATGATTCGGACCCCGAGATCTCGGGCTGCATTACCAACAAAGGGAACAGAACCCAGCACAACGGAATAAAATAAGAAATAAAGATGTGACGAAAACAACGGCTCTTTTATTTTTTTTATTTATTTTTTTTTTTTTCCTTTGCAGATCTACCCATTGCCATTAGTATGGACTACCTTCATCTCTATAGGGCTCCAGCTGTATTACCATTATATTATCACTAGTTTGGCTTTCTTTTTCTCCGAATGTCGTAATGACATGAAGTAGATATCGTTCACTCTGAAGATTTCGGTTTAAAAAAATAAAAAATAAAAATAAAAAAAGCGTGCATAAATCATGATGGTTCGAAAATTAAGCTCAGTGGATATTATTGTTCAGTTCAGCTTGATCCTAAGCAATGTTGATGCTATCCAATCTTCTTTATCATCGATGAGTGCATGCGTCATGAAGATATACCTATAGGTTGGCCTTGTTGCAAAAGAAAAGAGGTAGCTACATGGCTCTTTTTTTTTTTTTTTTTTTTTTTTTCTTGTAGCCCCCTAAAATTCACTGCCCCCCTTTTTATTTTATATATTTTATATATTTTTTAACAGAATGATTTTAATACAGCACAGTTGCTCCTGCTCTTTTCATTAATTGCTCTCCCTCTCTCTTTCATTCTCCAGTGAAGTGGATGAAGATTGACAGATATTTGAAACAATGTGGTGCTGTATAACCCTTATGAAAAGCATGAACGGATTCCTTTTGTTGCATTACATTATGCTTTCTGGGAAAGACAGGTTGTGCAAACACGTAGTCTATTTTTCTATCTTGGTTTGTAACCACATAACAATGCAATAATGTCTCCCCCCTATTCGTCTTGGCACTTCACTTGCAATTGTAAAAGCATTGAAAAGGAGAGAGAAGTGAACTAAAAAAAAAAAAAAAAAAAAAGAATCTCCCAAGAACTGGGGTCACTGTACACAAACATGGATTCAAGTTTATGCATGGTTTGAATTTCAACTGATGTGCAGGATTTTCTTTTACTTTTGTGTGTCTGCAAACGAGATACGATGATGCACGGTGCGATGCCCTTGTACTTCTTTCGACTCCAGAGGAGAGAGAGAGCCAAAGATACGAAGAGACAGAGGTGTGAATGTTTTACCTTTTGGAGTGCTGTTGCACCACTCTCCTGGTTCCAAAAATGATTTGCTTTTTTTTTATATTTCTCTCTTCTTCTCTCGTTCTCTCTTTCTTTGTGTTCGCATTGACCCTTTCACTCTCCACTTTCTACTCTTCACATTTTACTTTCCAATCAAGAGGATTGTCTCCACAGGGAACGCAACCGCCATCCCACGTATCCTTCGTACCATCCTGCTATCCAACTACTCCAAAGTGCTCTTTTTCATTTCCTCGCTTTTTTCTTTTTCTTTGTTCCTCTCATTCTTCTCATCTACCTTCGCTCTTGTGCCATCGTATCCTCATTCACTTTCACTCCCACATTCGCTCTTGCTTTCTTTCACTCTCTATCTTAACATCATTCACTCTCTCTCTCTCTCTCTCTCTTTTTTTTTTTTTTTTTTTTTTTTTTTTTTTGCTTTACCAAGGTCTCGCGCTCCTTCCAAGACCGCCTTTTGCGCTCAGATCACACTTCGCATTAAACCATTTCCATTACCCATCACCAGTTGGAGTCCATTTAGAGCCTTTTCCATCCAATTGAATTGATCATTTTCCGATCCATGCCTGCGTCGGATGATCTTCCTTCCTACCAGTTTGCCCCTGTCTGTCAGCGGGTGCTTCCTGAGCAACGTGCTAACGTGTAAGGGCAATTGCTGTGTACTATTAAAAGAAAAAAAGAAAAAAAGAAAAAATAATGAAGCATGTCTTCGCCTCTTTTTTTTTTTTTTTTTTTTTTTTTTCTCTTTATTCTTTAATGGTGCCCAATGACTTGTTTCAATTGTCAACCTTTCTAACTAGTAAATGTTTTTTTTTTTTTTTTTTTTTTTTTTTAATTAATTTTTCTTTTTTTCGTTCAACATATTCAGCACCTATGAATTGATCCTTCGACAGCAACCCAAGCAATCGCGCATGTGCGGTGTAGGGGAAAAAGGCAAGTCTATTGTTATATAAAGGACAATATAGATGGTGATGATCGGCCACATTGGATTTGTAAATGACTCGTCGGATGACCGAGACATGAAGAGCTATTTGATTCCTTTACACTTTTTTTCTGGGGGAATTAAAGAGAGAAAGAACTGGTCACACTTCAGATAAACTTATAGCATGTCCCGCCAAGTTCTCTCTCACGCTCTCTTTCCCACTTTCCGACTCACTCGCATCCATTAAATCGGGTTCACAAACATTCACATTGCAACACATCCGTTTGTGCTTCTAGGACAGCATAGAATTTGGGTTTTACTTTTTCATTTACCACGCGTAACCGTATACAGTCTACTTGTTCAGCGGGTAACAAACAGACACATTCACCATCTTTGTTTCTTTCGGTTCCCAAGGATTGTATTTACTCTATTGTACGATAAAATGCTCACAGATCTTCAGATTACAAGCGACAAATGCCTTTTTTGAGCTCGGGTGTCGGTTGTTTCCCTCCCATTAACTTTGGTGACCTCCTCTCAGCAGGAGCAAAATGCGTCGATCTCTCTACTCCTTTTTTTTTATCCTTTTTACAAAAGAAAAAAGAAAAAGGGAATAGGGATAAGGGTATTGAGAGATAAACAGGATGCGCATGATGTCATTCATCCAAATACTTCTAAAAATGACTGCATCTGTTGTTCAATGTGTTATATTATAAATACTTGAATGCTTGGCCCGGGATTTGGACTTTTTTTTTTTTTTTTTAAAAAAAAAAAAAAAAAAAACCACTCAATGTATCATCCCTCGTGCCGAAACGCTGGGTGAGGGAAAGACATCATTTCATCAATTGAGTTTTTTTTATTTACTGTAATTGTTGAGAGCGGAGGATTTTCGAAAGATGTTTCGTGATTTTGGTTTTTTGGTTTTTGCGCTCTTCCCCCATCTCTTCCTTTTGTAACCTGTAACTGTAGGCGTTTGTTGTCAACCTGAACTCTCTCTTATTTGATGTTTTACCCATCCCAATTTTGCACACGGCCCTCTCTGTCCTTGACAACATAAAAAAAAAGCTCTTGTCCACATCCTATATGTGCTTTGAATGATTCTGCTTAATTGCTCTCTTCTAAACCACAATATTCTGTCTGCATCTGCCTCCCTATCCCTGGTCTGATGATGCTCAATTCCTGAATGTATTATGGTCGATCTGAAATACCACAAAATACAGCCGATCGAAGGCCAATCGACCCGCCTCCAATTGTACAACTTATCGTCAAAGCGCCTCCGACAAGTGGGGGCAACAAGAGGTATGTTTAAAAAGTAAAAAAGCAAAAATGGGTATCAGCCTTTTTACAAGGCTGATGTAGTCTGTAATTGCAAACCAAAGATACACAGTTTATCAAGGACGAAGCCCTCGTCTGATAAAATTTGTTGGTACTTTGGTAAAAGTCAGTTTAGAGTCATTGATCATTTTGGGCGATGGTGCTTAATAGACATACTAATATCTTGCTCTCATGATTCCCACTGTTTCACAGTAATGGCGGCTTCACGTCATACCTGCAAAATCCTTATTATTTTATGCATGCCTCGTTGGTGGAGAAAGATACGCGTGAGGATGTACTGTTGATCAAGGATACGCGTTCAAAAGAGGACATGCACCTGTTCAAAGACAACAGGACCAAAGCTACTACAGGGTCTTCTGTCTCTTCACTTTACCCGTTGAAAGACTTCGAAGACAATGGTACAGAATCTGGTTTCTTTGTTTTTCCGGACTTATCCGTGCGAATGGAGGGCACCTATCGTCTCAAGTTTTGTCTATATGAAATGGTTGGGTAAGGCTTTTTAATACTACTGTTGATATGGCTATCAAAATTGATGTCGCTCCAGTTCCATCTTTATTCATCTTCCCCCGCTCCCCCTTTCTAATATATGCTCTATAGAAAAGACGTCCACTTTTGTGCATATGTCATCTCAGAGCCGCTCGTCGTGTACTCTGCGAAAAAATTTCCTGGCATGGAAGGTAATACCGTAAATTCGCCCAGTCTGTTTTTTTTTTTTTTTTTTTTTTTTTTTTTTTAACAGTTCCTCACTCTTACTATCATCATTACCTTTTTTGTTTTTATACCCAATAGAATCAACACAGCTATCACAGTACTTTGCGGAGCAAGGGCTCAAAATCCGGATACGGAAGGAAGTTAGACCCAAAAAGTATGTTTACTATGTACTGAATTGTCTTGTCACTCAAGAGTTTCTTAATTACCAAACTCACTAGAACTATTTACTTCGTACAGGCGAAGCAGAGGCGAGTATCTGACCGGCCCAACATCTCAAAGTCCTACGGACATGCAGCAGCGGGAACAGATCGACCGAACCGAGTCACAGGATGAAGAAGACTCAATAATATCTGATACACGAACTATATCCAAACGTAGAACTTCAGGAACACGAGACAATGATTCAAAACGAGGTCAGTGCATTGCAAAAGTATATAGCTTATTATTATTATTTTATTTCGTGCTGATCGTCTTTAACGCTTGATATACCTGAAACCATAGATGAAGCAACGCCAACTCGATCAAAAGAAATCATACACAGTCATGATCCCGAACGTCGGTCCAGCCAGAGTAACAGAAGTGGCGCGCTTTGGAGAAGCCGTGCGCCAGATAATCTAGAGTATCAGACAGTATCAGGTTCAGCCGAAGAACAGAGATCAATCCCACAACAGCACCAAGTATATTCTGATGATGGCCCATTCGTACGTCGTCGTGTTTCCAATATTAGAATTACAGAAGACCCTTCTCATATTGACTCGAATACAGGACCGGATGGTAGTGGTGTACGTACAGACCAACAAATGGACGATTATCGCATGCGCCCGCAGGATTCTACTCCTATGATGCAGGAGAGAGGTCTTTCCAGTCCGCCCTCTATTAGGCAAGATGTTTCTATGAAATACCGTGGAGCACCTGCACAAAGTAGGCATGGTGCACCAAGCCAGCTGCCTGAATCAGTGTCAATGGCGATAGATACGACGTTCTGCCGTCCCCCAGGGCAAGATCACTCGGGAGTGCATAAGAGCGATGCACCATCAGAAACATCGTATATGCATCCTAGCGGTGCCCAATTGCCTGGGAATCGTGATGAGTCGAGACGTGGAAGTGGACCAGGAATGTATCGAGATACCACCCTTGAGTCACCGACTCTTTATGAACCTCAAGGATCCGCCAGCTCACAGCGGCCTGCAAGGGAGAGTCAACCAATGCCGCAATACTTTTCAAAAGAGCATCCAAAGGCTCCTCATCTATCCCGCTCTCAACCATTTGCAGCACGGTCTGCTGCTTCAGATCCTCCATACGCCTATATTCCTCCACGCCAAGGATATGACGCAGCAGGGGGTCAGAGACCAATTGACTATGGAGCCCTGACGCCTTATGCAGATGACCATCACCGTCGATCCTTATCATCAAACCCATATGAGCGTGAGCATCCATCGAAGCTTCAAACTGGCTCCTCATTCCAGCATTCTTTGGACCCTCATCAGCCGCCATCGTTACAACACCCATCTCACATAGCCCGTGATCAATATTCGGAGGGTCATGCACATGTAAACCAAGAGTCTTCGTCCACCAGGCCGAGACACCCTAATCATCTTGACTTGTATTCTAGGCCTCAACAGCCAATAGCGCCCCATCCGCTCTCTCATGAGAAATATCCAGAATCGGGTGATCTAGTTCCGAAGCGTGGTATCCAGTCGACAGGCTCTATTCAATATCTACCCGCCTACCAAGAAGGTACTGCCTCCGATCAAAGACGCTATGGTATTCACACTTATCCATCATATACAAGTGCGCCGTCAGCACAGTCGAGCCATGGATCTAAAGATCTGGCAAGCAATCGGAGGGAATCCTTGGCGTCTTTATCTCCGCGACAATCAAGTTTTCGTGCTCAATCCATGCCTCATTTTCCACAAGCCACACCATTGCCAGCCAAAGCCTATTCACAATTGAACGACAGTATCCCTGCTGGTGCACGTGGACAAGATTTGTTTCATCACGATCGCGGAAGTGATGGAGCGTCACGACATAGTGTACATACCGCTTCTAATTATCAGGGACATCAAGATGGACAAGCTCAGGCAATGCATGGTTTAGGCTCTGGAAATGGTCACTATACCCGAGGGAGTCCAACGGCCCCTTATTCGGGCCATCCTCATGAGCCTACTGTGCAGCGGCCAACATCTGTCGATTACGGCCAAGAGAGCCGTTCATCTTATGGTCATGGTCGCTCTATCTCTTCGTCCACCCCTTCCAGGGCACCATATCCACCTAGTTCATCTTCTGTAGCTAATCAGCAGACCAGAATGGATATTCGACAAGGTGCGTCTTCAAGCGGCACAGTTGGGATGGGACCTAACAGAGGACTAGCGGACTATGATTCTTATGATAATATGCAGGTCTCTCAATATAATAACACCCAACCTGCTCCTCAAGGCTCTGAATCAATGATTTATGAGGAAGGTGGAGGTCCTAGTCGTGGACACGAGCATGATTTCGGACGTCGAACAGGACCATCACCCCCCACTTCCCATTTGTATCCATCAAATGCGTCAAATGGACATGGCCCTCCATCCACTCAACAGTCCCACCCGACATATCCGCCACAAGGCCATTACTCATACCAACATTATGAAATATCTCCTTCAACGCATGTTCATGCACACCCGTTAGGACTACAGCCTCCTCAATCACTATCGTCACAGCACCAACTTCATGGCCATTCTCAACCCCATGCAGGAAATGGTCAAACAGGGCAAATCCTTGGACAGCACAACCATTTCCAAGACTATCCAGCCCAACACCCACCACAATATCAGCATCAACCACTGCATTTACATGGTACCAATCCACATGGGTATCCGTATGCAGTAAGCCAGGGAGAGGAAGCGATACGCAGTCGTAGTTAAGATAGTATTGTAATTGTAAGACAGCAAGTAAGCATGCCATTAAAGGTTTCAAAATGTTACACACACTCATCTTTTATTGCCAGGTCGCTCAACTGTCAGAATAAATGGCTTTTTTTTAAAAAAAACTATTTTGCAACGTTGATCAATGAATTTGACTTGTTTAACATTCTTGGGTATTATTGTTCACGGAGTCATTGGTCAGGTTTAAGATAAGCTGATCTAACGAGTTCAGAGATCAGGATCAAAGGATCAGTATCCTTAATGTATCAAGGCCCAATCGTATGGGAGCATCGAGCCAGTGAAACAACAGTTGAAACAGATTGGTTGAGGCTTGTAAACGGATGAAAGTCTTTTGCCGGGTAGTTTCAAAGGCGTGAGTTCGGGGGGACCTGGCAATACCTGTGTACGCTTCTTGATATAAATATCACCGATTCCCATCCTATCCTGAGCCCACCTCCAAGTGTGCTCGAAAAGAGAGCTGTTTTAAACCCGTGTGTCTTCTCCTCCTTCCTGAATAAAGCTTCGTCCACGGCAACTATTATTTCAAGTGAGTAGAGTGGATAGACGTGCTCGCGAGGGAATGACTTTAATGATGGTAGAAATGGCCTTAATGATTTATCGAATGGCCTGATATTCGTTTGGGATGGAGAGGGGAGTGTGTGGCTTAATAGCTGATCGAAATTAATCAAACAGATTTGCCTGATTAACTGATTTAAAGTCCCCGGATCGGACTACATGATTGCGTTGTGGGCCGACAAAGGTTTTATCCGAGGCCAAACCTAAACAAATATACATGGTGATATTAAACTAGAACACATGGAAGCGGTTTGGTTGGTCATTTTATTAAGCTGTGACCAAGACCTGACTAAAGGATCTGCCGCATAATGTATAAATTCTTTTTTTTCTATTTTTCTAATTTTTATTTTCTTTCTCTTTCTCTTTCTTTCTCTTTCGCCATCTCAACCTTTTCCCTTATTATAGTCGTTTTTCCCACCATCTTAACCATATTCTTACCATCTTTACCATTTTCTCGCTCCGCCCCATACACTATTTGCTTTATTTCTTCTCAACATGACTACATCTATTCTCCAATTCAATAATGAAGCCGAAATTGCACAGGTGTGTGAGAATTTTTAATATTTAGCTATGGATCTTATGGATATCATTAGCTACCAAAAGAGGCTTTCTATGTTGCCTACTGCTTTTTTTTTTTTTTTTTTCTTTTTTTTTTTTTGACTATTAACATTTAAATTTTCAATCACATCTCATTATATAAGGCTGTCGAGACGAGCCGTCAGACATTCAAGGCAGGTTACACTAAACCGATCAAGTTCCGCCGTCATCAACTGGAGCAACTATGGCTCCTGCTTGACGAGAACCAGGATGCAATCTGCGATGCTGTCTTCAAGGATCTGCACAAGCATAGAAATGAGACTCAGCTGGGTGAGATTGCCCCATCAAAAGAGGAGATTCGGGATGCGCTCGAGCATGTTGATGAATGGGCCAGAGACGAAAAGGTCGCCCCTTTCTCTCTCGTGAACAAGTTTGGTGTGACATGCTACATGCGCAAAGAGCCTAAGGGTAAGTTAAATATGTAAAAAACGACAAACGACCTATTTTTTTCTCTTATCCATCAGAGCACCGAGCACTATTCCCTACATTTATACGCACACACAGACCCTCCATCTCACCTGAGGCCTGTAAAAAAAAAAAAGAAAAAAAAAAAAAAAAAAAAGAAAAAAAAGAAAAAAAACGTGAAAATGGGCTATGTTTTTTTTTTTTTTTTTTTTTGTTTGTTTGTTTGTTTGAATGAATTGCATTACGTTTTCTTAAAGTGTACATGGAGTCAACAAGCCATTTATTATCAAATATACTAACGCGTCTTTTTTTTTTATTTTTTTTTTGTTAATGCAAAAATATATCAGGATCCACGTTGATTATCTCCCCTTGGAACTATCCCATCTATCTTACAATGGGACCCCTGGTTGGAGCCCTTGTAGCTGGATGCACGGCCATCGTTAAGCCCTCGGAAGTGGCTCCACATTCAGCCAAGCTCTTGACAGATTTACTCCCTCGCTATCTTGATAGTCGCGCTTATATTATTATTAATGGAGGCGCACATGAGACTACAAAATTGCTTGAGTACAAGTGGGATCACATCTTCTATACCGGAAATGGCACTGTAGCCAAAATTATTATGAAAGCTGCTGCTGAACATTTAACTCCAGTTACCCTCGAGTTGGGCGGCAAATCACCCGTATTTGTAGATGAGGACACAAACATGGCTATCGCTGCCAAGCGTATTGCCTTTGGAAAGACATTTAATGCTGGCCAGGTAATGAAAAAAGGTTCATCTTATATGACAACATCCATTAATATAAAAAGAACTCTTTCTCATTTTTATTTTTATTTTTTTATTATAATTTCCCTTCAAGACATGCGTTGCCCCAGATTACCTTCTGTTGACGGCCAAGGCTGAGGAAAGACTTGTCCCAGAACTGAAGAAGACGCTTAAAGAAATGTATGGTGAAAATCCTCAGGCGTCTGACTTTGCACGCATTATCAACAACCGCCATTTCCATCGTTTAACTAATGTTCTGAAGGGGAACAAATCGGGCAAGATTGTGGTTGGGGGACAAACAGATGAGAAGGATTTGTATATTGCGCCAACAGTGATTACGGGTGTGGACAGAGAGGACAAGTTGATGGAAGATGAACTCTTTGGACCATTCTTGCCCATTATTCGTGTGGCAGATGTAGATGATGCGATCGAGTTCATCAACTCCAAGGACGACCCTCTGGCACTGTATATTTTTTCGACCAACAAGAAGCTAACCAAAAAGATCTTGGACTCAACACGATCGGGGGGTGTAGTTATTAACGATACATTGATGCATGTCACCGAAGGAGCTCTGCCCTTTGGAGGAATTGGCCCCTCTGGATTAGGTTCGTACCATGGAAAGAAATCATTCGATGCTTTCACACATGAGCGTTCCATCTTGGTCAAACAGCTAAATATTGTGTCAGAAGCAGTTCTTAAGGCCCGCTATCCGCCTTATACAAGCATTAATTTGAAGCTCGGTCGCTTCGCGCTCGAGGGTGTCCCTCATTTCAGGAAGAACTTTATCATGAAGTACTTTAAGTGGATTGTCATTGCACTCATCTTTGGCATCGGTTACAAACGCATTGCGTAGTTTTTTGTAAAGCAGGCCTGCACTCATCCTTATTCATAATAATAATAGTGATATAATAATAGTAATAATGATAAAAAAAATGAAAAAAAATAAAAAAGTAAAAACTTAAATAGAGCTAAAATCCCAACTAAGCTGGAACACAAAGCTTATCAGTTTTACACAGAAAAAAAATGTCTTGCTGAGGAATGTATATATATAATACCATTTTCATTTTGAGACTAAGAACAAGGCCAAGAAATATACTGTGTATACAAATTGAGTTTCGCGTCCCCCAAGATGGTAAACAGTTTCAGAGATGCAGATAGAATTTCGGTCCGATACCTTTAACCTAAATTGATGTCTGTTTAAAAGGAAGCAGTATATCTTATCCTATTCAGACAAATGTTCGGGCCTTATTATTTGACATATAAAGTCACCGCATGGGTGAAAGCAGGTTGATGTCACTTCAAAATCATTACCTTATATCATCCGGATCCCTCGCAAATACCTATGGATAGGCATATAGAGCTTTTTTTTCTTTTTTTTTGTAAGTAGAATCGATTCCTTTGACCATGTTGTATATCGTTTATCTTGATCTGGGCCCATAATCTGTAAATTATTATTGATGGGCGATAAAAAAAACCTTTTCATTCCTCATAGCTAACGCGTTCATAAAGTTTGGAAGGAGAACCTCTTATAGAGAGCTGCTCTTGGAAGGTCATTGATATAACAAAAGACGAATATCTGTTTCACGTTTTTTAAATTGGGAAACAGTCCATTTTGTATGTTTTCGAGGCATCCCTGAACTTGGATAAAGATTCATCATTTAAAACGTGGAGCAATCTTAAGACATGGATCAGTATTTTTTATTTTAATTTATTTTAAACAAAAGACGGGACTACTCTAATTTATTGTCTACAAAAAAAAAAAAAAAAAAAAAAAAAAAAGCCTTTTTTTTAAGTGCAATGAGAGAATCAAGTCGCGCTCTTGAGGTATGGCGAAGATGAACGATCTAGGATAGTGCAATAAATACAATAAACAAAAGAAAGAAAATATCGCGTAGAGACGGACGGGAGAGAAGCGAGCCATAGCCGAATCGAGAGGTTATTTGCAATGAAGAAGAAAAAGCCGGACAAGGGTATATAATGTAATAAAAAGAGAAAAACAAGAAGAAAAAGAAAAAGAAACGTTTTGACGCGTTGCCTTGATTAGCACCTCTATTTATTATTGCTGCAAAGTTTTCGGTATTTGTTGTTTTCGTTGTCCCCGCTTCGCCCGGCGTTGATGCTGCTGCTTCTGGCCTTCGAATGATGATATAGGATTCCCGGAAATTTTCCCTTTGCCGCCTTTACCTTTTCCTTTACGATGTGATCTATTCTTGCCACCGCCGCCGCTACTTTCGCCTCCTTGATGGACGGAGGAATCCTTGTCAAGGGTCGAGGAGCCGCTCAAGTGTGATCCAGAAGCAGATCCACTTCCTACGCTGTCACTGTCTGAGCGATGTTGACCTCCGCCACCACCATTGTCGCCTATTTCTCCACCTCCGCTAATGCCAGCACCACCGCTGTCACCGCTCTGCTCTCCATTGCCACCGCGGCGATGATGCGTAAGAGGCGATGTATCCCCCCCACTGCCACCAACAGATGCTGTACTAGCAGGATCATGAGTGGACGATCGATATTTGCTCTTGTGTTTGCGACGGCTACCACTCTGTCGACTTCCTCCGCTGGTGTGAATGTTACTTGTATCGTCCCCCTCACTTTTTCCACCCGCCTCTCCACCATCACCACTACTGCTGATACTGCCACTACTGGGAGATCGACGTCCAGCTCCACCACTAAGACCTCCACCATCTGCTTGTTCTTGGTGGCGCGTACGATAGTGACGAGGCTGATTCGCTTGATTGGAGCTCGAGGACCCTGTCGCATTCGAAGACGACGTTGAGGAGCCTGCAGATCCAGAAGGCGATGGTGATTTCTTACCACGACGACGACGCCCACTACCGGCTGTGCCACCCCCTCCCCCAGTCCCTTGGGCATCACCACCAACATTGTCATCTCCTCCACACTCATAATTGGGATCTATAGCTGAAAAAGGAACTGCAGGCTCTGCCGATGACGGCCGAGAACCAGCGGCGTTATCCGATGATGATCCAGATTCATTGGAGTTGGATACATCTTCGGTCGAGTTGGGAGACTCGGTATTTGACGAGCTCTCATTTGAAGTAGTACCTGAGGGTGAGGTGGTAGATTGTGACATGCGCGCAGAGTCAGATGATGACTGGCCACTACTACTTTCAGAAGGAACTGAAGTGCTTCGATCGGTCGAGTCAATGCCACTGCTTGTCTCACGACCAGAGCTGCCATCACGGCTGCTCTCCTGTTGACTACTATCACTATTAGACTTCGTGCCTAAAGAGTTCACCAGCGTCGAGTTGGATGATGCTGGTGAGAAAGGTCGATTACCAGCTCCACCAGGTAGAGTACTACTAGAGACGTTACTATTATCCTTGCCATTGCTATTGTCACTGTTACCGTTGCCACCACTATCACCACTGCCACTGCCACTGCCACTACCACTACTGCTACCACTAGCATTGTCGCGGTACATCATTTGAGGTAATGGTGGCAACGGCGCTACCAATGGTCGAACTCCTTCTTCAGATCGATGCTGTTTCTGTTGCTGTTGCAGTTGCGACATCAGATGATCTTGAATTTGCTGCTGTGGTTCTTGTTGTCTCGACCTTGAAGAGCGATGCTGTTGCTGCATTTGTTGCTGTTGAGACCCCTGCTGCTGCTCCTGCTGTTGTTGTTGCTGCTGCTGGATATTCTGCTGAGTGACTATGTGTTGAGGCGCTATCTGGGCAGAATGCTGTGTTATCATAGGTGTTTGGGTCTGGATATAGTGGAAGCCTGGAGTAGGGCCTGGCTGTTGCTGCATAGGGTAGACTTGGCTCGGCACACGAGATGAATAGATTTGTTGGAGATGGCCTTGAGGCTGCTGCTGCATTAGCTGCTGAGACATCATAATCTGTTGTGGTGGAGCAAACTGTGCATGCTGTGGCCAGCTAAGACCTATAGGATCGAAGCCATGAGATCCTTGAGCAGACTGAGAGTTCGGTGCCGGGAAGTACATTCCTGCACCTTGACTATCAGTGGCATAAACATAAGGAGCGATTGATCTACCCATCGAGTGATAGCCGACATAAGGCTGGCCCAAGTGCAGCGGCTGTTGAGGTACATAAGAGAATGTGTAGGGAGGATAATGATAGCCTACGGCATTCTCGCCTGGCCGCATAGTTTGTAATGGTGGTAGTTGGTTATTGTTATTGCCATGCTGCTGCTGTACCATGTTGTCAAAGCCAATCCACGCTGTACCAACATTTATCGATCTAGGTGACATCATTGCTGGACCTATAGGGACCCGTGCTTGATTGTTACTGTTGGCAACGGTATTGTTGCCTTTATCTTCATCGTTGTTGTTTCCTCCGCTATTTTGTGACAGGATATAGTGAAGACTGCCACCGCTGATATTCTCCACAGAACTTCGATGCGAATGATTACTGCGGCCTTGGCTATTATTAGGATTGCTACTACTACTGCTTCCTGTGGCAGACGGCTGCTGCGGATGTTGAGCAAACCATGGTCGATCAGACTTGTTGGACGACCCGGTAAGATGGGCTTGGATTTGGCTCTCGGTAGATGTAGGCCCTGCAAGTGGTGGAGTAGCAGATGGGTCCATGTTCCCATATTCGGCCCCTGCGTTGGTATAGTCGGCTGAATCCATCACAAGGATTTCTTCCAAACTGGTTCCTGAGAGATCGGTTGTACCCGTTAAATGACTGATAACTGAATGTGGAGATACGAAACCATGGACCGATGTAGCAGATTCGTATCCATCCGTTGCGGAACCATCAGCATTTTGTTCACGATAATTAAAAAAATTAAGATTATTTTCATCGTTGATATTATCATGGTTATTGTTGTCATTATTAATACAATGGTTGTTTTCAATATCATTGAAAAGACCAATACCGATAGTATTATTAACGCCATGAGTATTAATATTAGTGACGTTGTCGTCGGTGCGATCAGTATCAAAACAGGTATGGAGATGCCGTAGTGAAGACGGAAAGTTATGCATATAGGAATGGCGATGAAGTAGATTACGCGAAAGTGTCAAAGGAAGGGAAATAGAGGAATGATCAAGAGTGAGGTTAGTGATAGAAGGTCTTGTACGTTGAGAACCAATGATCACTAGACGGACGGCATGAGAGAATTGCTCTTCGTTACCAGAAGGGGCAGAATTATTTGTCATCATTTCATCACTCCCTGTCATGCCCGAGAGTGTTTTGAGAATCAAGTTCGGGTCCACATCCGAGGAATTAGCGTTTGCCATGTAGCTGTCTTCTTGCACCGGTGGCTGCTGCTGATAAGGATCCTGTTCCATGTATGGATACTGCAACGGTGATGAGGGTTGCTGCGGTTGTTGCTGCCCTGCCCGATGTTGCTGCTGGTCCGGTTGCGAGGATTGATCCGGTAACCTATGAGGGCCATGTCTCTGCTTAGCTTGCTTCTTCTTGCTGGAAGCTTCACCTTGACGCTTATTTCGGGGGATTCCAGGATGAGGAGAGGCAAAATATGATGGTTGAGGGCTTAACATCCCAGTGTCCGAGGAGCGGCTCCGTGAGTGAAAAGGGCTTTGATGAGATGAATCAGGAGCGTCCACAAGTTGAGACTGAGGTTGAGGATGATTAAAAATATCCGGCTGTTGCTGCTGAAGCTGATGCTGCACATATTGCTGTTGTTGCTGCCGCTGCTGTTGCTGTTGTCCCTGTTGTTGCTGGTGCCCTTGCTGCTGCTGCTGCTGTTGCTGCTGATATAATTGAGCTTGTTCCAGCTGCAAGGTTTGTTGTTGATGATGGTGAGAAAGCCGGGATTGCTGGATCCGATGTTGTCGTTGCAGCCAGTCTAATTGATGTTGATGTCTCTGATTCTGCTGGTCAGTTGTGTCGGCTCTAGAAAAGGCATCTGAGGTAATTGGGGTAGCATATCCACATGGTTCACTGACCGATGACAATCTACTGCTAGACCGCGCCTGACGTAGATCATCGACGGAGCTTAAAGCATACGTACCAAAGTTAGAACCATCACCAACAGGAGATGCCATGCCACTTGTTGGTGCACTTAACCGTCGAGCTTGAGTTTGAGCTTGAGCCAGAGCCTGGGCCTGAGCTTGAGCCTGCTGCTTGGCCTGCTGTTGTTCCTGCTGTTGTTCCTGCTGTTGCTGTCGCATATATAGCTGGTATTGCTGATGTTGTTGCGCTTGGGTTTGCTGAGTAGATCCTTGTTGACGTTCTTGTTGCTGGTTTGGTTGAGATATAGCCATTGTCGACTGTTGCTGTAGCTGAGCCGCAGTCGATTGTGAGACTGGATAGACCAATCCCATTGATTTGCCACCGGCCGTAGTCTGAACGGGCATCTTGATGGAAAAGGGGACTATGGTAAAAGGCTTGTTGATTTCATCTCTTGCCCAGTTGATCTCTTGCTTGCTTAAATACTTATGAGGTAGATATGCGTCGATGATTGACAGTAAGCGATTCTTTTCGATCGAGAAACGACAGCAGTTCTGAAGAATTCGAAGAAGTAGCGTCAAATAATATAAATCGGTCTTAGCATGAGATGGAGCCTTGCTAAGAGTTGAAGGCGCTGGACTCGGGGTGACATCGATATTAGCGCCAAGGGACGTTAAATTCTCTTGTTAATTTACAGAGAACATAAAGCACCAACAATTTAGTGTCTAGTATAGAATAAAACTGCTGCGTGTTGGGTTTAAAAAAAGGAGCGGAAGCTCATCATTACCTTCTGCTTCTGGACCTGTCGATTGTGAAGATGAAGTCTTTGACGAAATAATTACGAATCTGTGCACGGTAGCCGCAGCACATAGCGAAATATGAATCGAATTAAAGAGTTGTCGGTAAGAGCGCTGTTCTGTAACCATATTTTCTGCAATCTCTGATATAGCTGCCGCAGATTCCCTGCACTGACTTTGTGGTGATTGCAATGTGAGCGGAAGGATAGGAGTAAGGGCGCTGTTATGAAGAAAAGGTCGATAAAGCATAATGCGAACCGTATGGAAGAGAAGTTCATAGTATCCTATAGAACTAGAGTCTGGCTTTGGTACTGCTAAGCTTGCTGCGGTTGTAGTATCTGGAGATTTCATGGTAGGTATTGCAGACTTGCTACCTGTTGATGGCTTGCCACGCTGCAAGGTCGAACTTCGTGCGGAGGGTGTGCTCCCCGCGCTATCCAAGGAAGTAGGGGTAGGAAGTACGTTTTCTGCCTCATTGGGAGCCGAAATCGAAGGCATTGAGTCAAACCATTCAGAAAGGGATTGATCCAGATGTGAAAACACAGCTGAGGAGCAGGTTGCAGCGTTCGTCGAGGTATAAAGACTTAATATGACCTTGCCAAGAATTTTAGCCAGATCAGTCATATGATGAAATGACTCTACATAATACCGCTCACTCTCCGAAAGGCTGGCTGGGTAGTCAACAAGACAATCCACATCACTAATAACCTGTTAAAAATAATGATAACATGTTAAAAGCTCGTATTTCCTTAACCCGTATCGCACGGTATTATTTAATAATTCAAGCAATCATATATAACAAATTGGAAGGATCCTTACCATTGGTTTTCCCAATGCAGCCGACGTCCATCGGTCAGCTTGATAGCATGACCACCATATAGTCTTGCGGATTTGAACCTCACGCTCATCCATATCCTTGAGCCGCTTAGGATCAACGGGACGGTTAAGCCCCATCACCTGAGCCATACGGATAGCCATACCCACGTACATGAAACGGAGACTGGCTCGTCCAGTCTGGACTTGACACCAGTATAGAATTAAGAGAGCTTGCAATGTAGACATGGAAGGCACATCAAAACGATCCTGGAGCAAAATGCGCGCATGAGTTAAAAATTGCTCACCAATCGTTGCAAAATTGCCTGGTTCTGCGCAAAGCCCTTCATGATCGGAATATTTTGCACCAGCTGCACAAATGGCGACGAGCAAGAGCGGATCAGGAGGCGAGCATGGATCCTTGAGCTGTGCCAAAAATTTCTCCTTGTCGACGATCATCCAATGAAAATGGAAGCACTCGAAGTAAACATGAACAAGATATTGAATGACGCTCTTGTTAGTGATAACAAACCCGAGTGGGGTAGTTTGGTCGAGAAAAGAGTTAGCTGCCGGATCTCTTTGGAAAGACGAGTGTTGTTGATCAGGATCAGTATGATCTGCATTCAGAACGGCAAACGTGGGAATTGCTGGCGAGGCTAGAGCGAGGTTGAATTGATTCACGCCCGTCGAAGCCACGCTTCCTCCAAACCTTATTGCGGACGAATTAGCCTGTAACGTTGATTGAGAATACCTTGCCACATTAGGGATAGTAACAGAATTGACGAAAATATGGTACAGGTCTGGCATCATCGTATCTCGGTCTGCGGCCAATCCCGAAGACGGTAGACGAGGAGCAAATTGGCTTGAAGATTCTTTCTGAACTAACTGAGGTAAAGAAGCTACAGCAGGCATGGATTTATCAGCAAAAAGATCCCTAGCTAATGGTAGGGGCTCTTTGACACGACGAGTCGTCTGATGCAGAAATAACCCACTAGCCGCATCCTTGATTGATGAGAGATGACGCTGCTTGCGGATATCTCTGGCTACGTCTTGCGTGTCATGCTGTGTTGGAAGCCGAGGCTCGTGCTGATGTGCAGTAGACTGGCTGCGAGATGGATGAGAAGTTGCTGTGGATCCTTTCGTGTCTATAGTCTTGGCTGTAACTGAAGCTGAGGTTGCTGCCGTTAAACCCGTAGTTTTTGTCTTCTGCTTCTGGTTCCTATTATGTGGTGTCTGTGGCACCTCGATATAAGAACACTCGAACCCAAGGCGCTCACAGCGACTGCATGTGGGCAGGCCGTCACATTTGATTTTCTTTTTTCGACAAGCTAAACAAGCATTATAGACCTTGATCCTCCAAGGATGGGTCTGTGCGTGGACCTGATTTTGGTTCAGAGGTTTGGCTAGAGGCGAAGCTGCCTTTGAAGGCACGACTGGTGATAGTGTAGAAGACATATGACTATCCACTGGTGTAGCTCCTCTGATATACTGCTGATGTTGTATGGGTGAGGAATAGTAATTGAGAGGTAGTGGAGATGGTTGCGAAGGTTGGCAGTACTCCGGCCAATATGGGTTTATGTTGATAGTCCCGAGATTTGGGCCTTGACCCCGACTTGGATTTATGAACGTGTTGGGATTTGTGCTCGAGAGTGCTTGATTGCCTTCATCGGTCCCACTGTCTTGCATGTTTGCTGTAAGGTGGTGAGCGCTACTTCTATTTGCTTGACTATGGAGTTGCCGGTTAGTGCTGCTGTTAGGTTGACTGCTGTTGCTGCTGCGGTTTTTGTTAGTTATCTTCTGGCGTTGGGAAGTCTGTTGACTCTGCCTCAGGCTCTGATCTCGGCCACCAGTGTGAGTATGAGTATGGGTATGATATCCAGAAGGAGGCGGCAAAGAATGGGAAGCAGGGGGATGATGATGATGGACACTATGATCGTGGATATGATGATGATGTGGAGGATGACGGTTCGGATGAAGGTGGTGATGAGGGTTGTGGTGAGGATGAGGTAAAGACGAAATGGCAGGCGAAGTATTAGACTCCAGAGACGAGTCAAAAGAGGCATTAGGAGCAGTGGAAGGGTGTACAGGGTTTCTGTCAGGGGGTTTAGTTACTAACCCAGTAAGAGTGCTATTTAAAGCAGTCCTGGCGCTCGATGGTATGTTGCCGCCACCGATGTTAATAGTGGTGTTATTGTTGTTACTATTGCTGGCATTGCTGATATTGTTAGCATTATCACTAGTGCTTGTTACATTGCTATTATTGTTGGTACTGCCCTGCTGATGTTGGGCCATTGAAGTAGGAAGACTGGACTTTAACTCTGAGCGTCTAGAAGCCGGTGACATTGCGCCAATATTTCTGAAGGCCTCTGCGTCGATATCTGGTTGTTCTCAAGAGAAAAGAACGCCTAATGGTTGATAGTTCAGTTTAGAGAAAATGAAGGGACGAATGTTGAGTAAAATACGATATTAGTGGATCGCAGGTGTTAGATGGGTGGAAGAAAAAGGCAATAGACTGGAATATTCGATATAAAAAAAAAAAATGTAACGTGTGGTATGTTTTATGTTTGAGTGTGAGTGTGATTGTGTGTAAAATGGAGGGAAGCCAATATATTAATGTTGCGCCAAGAAGAGAAGAAGTGATCAGTAAAAAATGAGGGCTTTACCAATGAAGTGAATGCATGCTGTGCAAATATAAAAAAGTGTCACGAATAGAAAGACATCATGAAAGGGAGAAAAAAGACATCAGAAAGCGGGAACAATTGCAGACAATGGATGACAAATGACGGCATTAATTTGGTGTCTTATAAATGTTTGACTCGAGAACCATGATGAATGACTTGTGGAGGAATGGGGTCTAGAATTGGGATTGATTTAAATCGATCACACGATGACGAGAATTGTTGCCTTAAAAGGGGAAAGGCTGCGTTGACTATCGACGCTTTTTTTTTACAAGTTGTATACAATTGTTGATAGATTATACTGCTCCTACATGATGGATGTGTGTCTTTGAATGCTCAGAGTATTAAAAAAAAAAAAGAAAAAGAAAAAGAAAAAAAAGAAAAAAAAAAAGGTATGCAAAGGCCACACTGATTTGTCTAAAACACCAAAACATAAAAAATAAACATAGTGGATCAAGAAAATGGCATCCGGGAAAATGCAAGACAGACAAGGCAAATGGGGGAGAGGGTGAAATTCTGACACTGACATTTTAGACACACAAACGCAGACGCGGGTTGACAAGTAGGCAAGAAGGCAGACAGACAGGCAGACAGGCAGCTGGACAGACAGATAGACAGGTACGCACATAAAATAAGGAACATCACATACGCACATCCACACATCCACACATCCACACATCCACACAACAGAATGTTATTCGATCCGGTGGAGACAAGTAGACAGTGGAAAGGCGGAGTGTCAGACAATATGAATTGGAAAAGGGATCGAAACAGTGAGAATAGGAAGAAAAAAAAATGGGCACAACTAATCCACTTGAGTTGGTCGAATCAGGCAGGGGTAAGTAATAGATGCAAAAACAAAATAAAAAAGAAAGAAAGAAAAAAGAAAAGAAATAGGTTCTGGAAAAAAGACATTGAGAAAGAACGGATGAAAAGAGAAGGACAAAACAAGACCAGGTACCGAACAAACACCTGCACACGCATACACAAAGCAATATTTTATCTCTAGATCCTTCCGCGACTCAGAGCTCGCAAGCTCACCCACTCACCACACACGCAACACGCAGACGCTGAAGAGATGAAGCCTGTCGTTTCGTTGGCGTGAAGAGTAGGCAGAAAAAATGGAGAGAGGGGGGAAGAAGGGAGGAGAGATTGGGAGGACCGAGGTCGTGTCCCTTCTATAGTGAAGAGAAAAAAAAATATACAAAAAAAATTAGAAAAGAGTTTTCAACAACATAAAAAGGATGTAAGACAGGCCTAAGCTGTTGTGCCAACGCGGGGAAAGGGAGAATAAGAGAAGAAGAGACAAGAGGAAGAGAAAGAAGAGAGAGAGACAGAGAAAGGCACAAACGTACAGTACACACGCCCCACAGTTGAAAAAAAATAAAAGAAATAAAAAAGAAATAAATAAATAAATAAATAAATAAAAAGAGTATATATATATAAAAATAATATAACGAATTAAGGTTGAGCAAATGTGATTGAAAAAGAAAGAGATTGTGTGGAAAGATGTCGCAGGAAGCCTCACTATTATGACCCGACTCAAGACAAACCAGAGCAGGGAAAGCATATCGATTGAAATAACATCGGGAAAGCAAATTGTACACACAAAGGCTCGACCTGCCTGGCTGATGAAGATGTGAGAGAGCAAGGGAGTGTGTACGTGAAATGACATCAAAGGTTGATCGAACGACAGGAGCATGAACAACAAAATAAAATAAAATAATACAAACAATAATAACGGAAATATAAAATAATAAAAAGGCAAATGAATAATAAAATAAGGTAGTAAAGTTGATTAAAAGAAGATAGCAATTGGAGTAATGGTTTTCTTTTTGTTGCACACAAAGATCCCCGCTCTTGCTGACTCCTTAGTCCCCTTTCTGGGTAGATGACGCCATGGTCGTGACAGAGTCATAGGATCAATATGAGAAATAGAGCGCGATAGAACGTTTGTTCTCATCTGTCAACAGAAATAGGTTAGAGAAATATAAAAAAATAACAGCTTACCGTTCCAATAACAACTCACAAGGTGCTCCGTCTTCCTGGACTTACAAGGAGCGCGAAAAAATAAAATAAAATAATATAAAAAAAAATAGTAAGCTCATTAGTGAGGAGTAGACTCTGTGGTCATATATGCACACTGAATGTGGAATGAATTGTGAAAAAGAAGAGAGTAAAAACATTCTTTAGGAAGCCTTGGGTTGTGTTCATCATCTCTGACCGCCTGCATATTCAGGCTCCTACTTCATCATACGGGAGTGACGACAAATAGAAACATCTAGGACCCCGAAGAAATATCATGGTGCATAAAAAACACGCCATCCTTTCGATGACATCCACCGTGATACTAAAGATGCCCCGATTCTTTTTTTTTTTCTTCCCCTTTGTGTACTCTTCCCCAACCATCCGTATGACATTTATATTTATTTACCTTACCTTTACTGACTAGTTAAAGAGTGATTGCAAAAAAAAAAAAAAAAAAAAAAAAAGATAAATGCTAGTATGGGACAAAAGAATGCAATGTTAATTTTTTATTGTATTGAATTCAATTCAGTTCAATTGAATGTGAGCATTGGTCACTCCTGTAACTAAAGAACGCTATCCGGGCAATTTTTTTGAAATAACACTTGCGATAAGCTTCACTTAACACTATGACTAAAACACGCAATAAGAGAACAATGGACGATCCACTACAGTGGTAGAGGAGGCTGTGCTTATGCCCTAGTAATGTGAGCTCAGCCTGCAATAAGAAACGCAAACGCAAGACACGATTGGTTTGCGTCTCTTAGCACATTCCCTCTCCCCTCCCGATTTGAATCTGACTCTGTGTGTGCGAAATAAAAAGAAGAATATACACACATACACAGTCCCGGAGATAGCTGTTTTTTTCCTTTTACGCACCTGTTGTTGCCAACTTTGTGGAAAAAATAGGTTTGCATAGGCATATGTGCAATTATAAAATTTTTTGTAGTAATTCAAGCCATTGATGCACATTGAGCAATATAAAAATTTAGTCATACCTCAAGTTCTTGTAAAATGAAACCAATCCAAACAGGACAATCGAATAAAGAATGGCAAGAGAGGAAAAAAAGAAATAAGGTATAAAAGGAAAAAGAAAGAG
Organism: Lobosporangium transversale; assembly: GCF_002105155.1. Classification (NCBI taxonomy): domain Eukaryota; kingdom Fungi; phylum Mortierellomycota; class Mortierellomycetes; order Mortierellales; family Mortierellaceae; genus Lobosporangium; species Lobosporangium transversale. Next base: position 479,381 of record NW_019028986.1, on the reverse strand, counting down.
GGACCAGATGGGTTACCATTGTAGGGAAAATATTTATATTGTCAGCTTTTCTACTTGATTATTGGGATAGAGTAGCGCAATTGATGTTTTGACCCAGTGTAACTATTAGCCTGCACTCGCTGATTTGTCGGTCGGTGAAAAAAAGCTTATAAAAAATATCCTTTTCTGGCTCGCCGATCTTACTAAAAAAAAATTAAAACTATTCTTTAGCACAAATTCAGAAGCCGCCCTTTTGTCTTTGTGCGACTCGTTTACTTTCTCTTGATTCTTTTCATTTCGGCATTCAAGCAGATTCTCGGTCTTTCGGTCCTTTGGTATTTCAGATGCTTGGCAAGGAAAATGTAAGCCATGTCTTTTTTATCCAAGTCTGCTTTTTTTTTTTTTGCCTTTTATGATCGAATCACGTACAGCTTCTCTCCAGAACGACGGACAAGAGAACAAATGAGGATTCAGTAATCTTGAGAGACTTCTCTTCAAAGAAAGGATCTACCTGAATTATACCACACAGCAGCTCTTTATTAATGAACCACTAAAAGAGTGCTACACTGATATTTATATATTGAAAAAGAATCAGTTTCATGCATGATGTCATGGGGACTATTACGTCAACAAAAAATAGCCAATCAAAATAGGCAAGTGGTGCTCCGTGCTCGAGATTGGGCCAGGCTAGACTCGACAAAGCCAAAAATTCGGGCAGGTCATGTGCTACATACCAAGTTTTCTCAGTTAATTCAGTGAAGAATCGTGCTGCTCGCTCTTTTTGGTTAGATCTTGTCAAATATAATGGTTTGATTACTGAAATACTTGTAACTGTAAAGGCCTAACCAAACCGAAGCACAGATCTCTAAGCTGACACTAGCAGGAAGTGTTTTTTTCAATATAGCCACGATAAATATGCTGCGGTCGCGATGATTATTCTAATTTATATTATCTATATATAGTCTATATCTTTTCTTTTTAATACTATTTACTTTTGGACCTCTTATACTTTCATTCTATGCTAGAATTGAATGCCGACAATCATTCAGTATGTGGGGCCTTATCTCTGATACTGATGCACTAACACTAGTACCTTGAATAGCCTCTATGCCTCTGTTTTCTTTTCGTATCTAGAAGTATGTGTTTAGCATATTCAACAATTGTAACCGCAAGACGTTTCATTGTGAGATTATAGCCGGCTCTGAAGTGAGATCAGAGGCAAGAGTGTAATAATTCAAAAGATTTATAATAAACAACATCCAAGTGCTTAAACTTTATAGAACGGATGTAAGAATATAAGACTTATAAAATATTAACAGTATTGATGAGACTTCGTATTGGACACCCATGGCGACGCCTTTGAGATAATGGCAGGTTTGAAAAATGAAACAAAAAGAAAAGTGAATGTATCGGCAACATTTAACAAAACGATTGAAGTTCTGAATAACAAATTCAACTCTTCAATTTTTTTCTAAAGAGCTGAAGATTTCTACCCTTTCAACGCTTTTATAAGCATCTCGAGGATATACTTTTGAAGATCACAGTTTGTATTCAAATTAACATCAATTCAATAAATTTTTATATTTTAGTGACTGAATGAAGGAGACAAATGAAATGGACAAAAATACGTGTATGGTTGTGTCCTTGTGGCGCTTTTATTTATTTGTTTGGAATCATGTTTTGTATACATGTACAGTTTTCCCTCACTAACCCGTTGATTTTCGACGGGTTAGTGAGGGAAGGCCTCTATTCATTTTAATTCAATAAATATATTTAAACTTTATTTTTCTTACATTCATTATTCTGATTCAATTCCTTCATTCCTTCATTCATCTGCTGATTCTCTCTCAATAAATGACGATATTCATTAAATAGCTCCAACTGCCTTTGCACAGCGACCCAGCGCTTCATCAGATGAGGGTTATCGATTTCATGTCGAGCATTCATAAACTCTAAATAGTTTTCCATCGATTCCTCTTCATTTATCTCTTGATAATCATGTATGGTTGGACTTGAAGGAGGGGATTCAAGCACATCCTCGATACATTTTTCAGAGTGCGCGGAGTCTTGGGAACTCGAGTCAGAAAGACTGAGATTATAGTCGACATCATCTTCATCGTCTTTCTCTACCTCATCGCCTTCGTAAATGATATCATCTTCCACGTGGGGAATGAAGCGGTGTCTGTACTTTTCGAGAGCCATTATCTTGTGGACAACATCACTAATCAGCTCAGAAGGCCCTTCACAATAGTTCATGATAAGATAGTTAAGCACATTAATGTCCTTTTGTTTGGTGACCTCCTCTTTGTCTCCACCATATTGATTAACAAGCTTGTCTTGAAGTTTGAAGATATGATCTGCTTTTGACTCAATTCCAAGCCAATGCAAATGACTCCTTTGTTCGAAGGTCAAGATGGGAACCTCAGCAAAGCAGTTGCGGATGCAGCCTGGAGTCACTGATTCCCAAGCTCTAGCGATACATGACCAAAATATCGCGTTGGATGGCAAAGCAATAGCTGATTTTTTCTTTGCCCTTACACGCGCCACGGCCTCAAGCATACTACTACTATAAAGGGCTTTGAACGATCTTATAACGCCTGCATCTAGAGGCTGTGTCATTGCCGTCGTGTTCGGAGGAAGCCGAATGACCGTGATGCTCTTGAGCTCAATTGCCTCACAGTCCTTGTGTGCTGGTGCGCTATCAATTAAGAGAGCAATGCGGCGGCCCTGTTCCTGCATGTCATCATCCAGTTGCCTCAACCACTTAATGAACATTGGTTGTCGCATGTAACCTTTACCAGAAAAGTCTGCGTCAATCGTCTTGAAGATGGCCTTGCCTAGACCCACTGGACGGTGCATGGCAAGCACCAAAGGCTTGCGCTTGTCAGACCCCGTCGAATTACTGCAGAATAGAATTGAGACTCTAGCTGACCGAACGATCTTCTTTCCACGAATAGGCCCGGTCTCATGCGTTCTTTTGGACATAGCTGTGAGAAAGAGACCTGTCTCATCACAATTATAGATATCATCAAGCTTGAAATCGGTAAGTTTGGCTTTTATAGCCTCGATGCGATCCTTCACAACCTCCAGGTCCACTGATCCACTTTCGCCATGCCCAATAAAAGATTTAAGGCCATTCCTATTTTTAAAGCGGTGAAGCCATCCTTTCGAAAAATAGTACTGTTTGGGTGCTTGACCTGGAAGAAAAAAGGGCTTCATCTCAGTCCAAATTGCCACTGCTGTCCCTCGTAGACGGTTATCAGTGACATTGAGATCGAGGTCCCTCTCCGCAGCATACCATTCCAGCAGAGCATCCTCTATAGGCTCCATGTTTCGATTAGTTTTGCGCTTCACTGCTTGACTAGCCAGGAGGGGGAGGGAATTCACATCTTGAACATACTCTTCCCTTCGACGATATATCTCTCGTGCCGTGCTGGGACTCATGCCAAAACCTGCTCCAATAGCGGCAATGGAGGCTTTAAACCCTTTTGCTCGTAATCCATCAACAGCCGCAATGAAATCCGCTTTATCGACTAAGGAAAATGATTTTTGTAACCCGTTATGCTTGAGAGATGGTTTCCTTAAGGATTTTCGCTTCAACAGAGGCAAGCACTTGTCAGCAGCAGTTTGCTTTCTGACTAAATCGTTAAGCTTCGATTGTGAAGATTGCTTTTTAGACATTGTCTTCAAGTATGTTGATGAATAGTGGATAAAAAGTGGTGAAGAGAGAAAGAATGACTGCACTCTTACACAAAAAATTTCGTCAAATAAAGTTTAAATATATTTATTGAATTAAAATGAATAGAGGCCTTCCCTCACTAACCCGTCGAAAATCAACGGGTTAGTGAGGGAAAACTGTACATGAATTGTGCACGCAAATCCTTCCCTTTCATGTAAACTGTGTTGATTTGTCTATTAATTTGATTCGAACTTCTAAGCATTCATTAAACCATTCGCATATCGTACATGTATACAAAGGCGGACATAAGCTTATCTCGTTTCCTTTTATTTTTATCCCATCCATACGCGTCTTTGCTACATTAAGAGTCCGAACCGACCTGAAAGGGCTTCGACACAGTGAGGTCTCAAGGTAAGATTGTAGATCCAGTTTATTTCAAGGAAAGGGTATTCGAAATTTTTTTATTTTTTTTTATTTGACACATTTTCGTAGAGGTTGTGTATACCTCTTCCTTTTCCTCGTATATTTTCCTTTCTCTCGAGAAAACGTTTGACGAAAGAACTACGTGTCATTATCAATATATTTCAATTCCATTAAACGCCTTTCCCGAATGGGTGCCATTTGTTATTGGCAGTGGCTTTTTTCATACTATGTACAGTATATAATGCCCTGTTTCCCTGTTTAGGACTTGCTTGTTTCTATTTCTCTACTTGATCTCCGTCTTTGGCAAGTTCTTTTTCAAAAGAGTTTCAATATTAGGTTGATTAATGACCCGACGCACCACATGTCCATCCATTAACTCCAGGATAGCAACCTGGACTACGGCTAGTGTTAACTGCTATTCTATATAGCTCATATACCCCGCTCCATTTATTTGTTGATTATGTATAGTGGCTTACGTTCGTCAGATCAAAGTGATGCTGTATCCATGGTCCTACTAATGATCTTAATTGCCGGATTCTTTTGCTTCTCGCAAGGTCATGCCCTCGTTCGTTTATTCCTGTCTCAAAATACCTTGAGCATTAGCACTGTTGGATCCAACACAGGTTGCCTTCTAACCAGTATAGTTTCTCGATGAGTTCGAGTGATACAATTGAAATCCGCAACATATCCGCCATAAATGAAGACACACCGAAGGGACAGAGATCTTTGGTGCAAGATTTTAACGTCAAATTAGCAAATAATAATGGGTTTACAGACTTGAATGACTCAACAGTCAAATGCAAAGACCAGTTGCAAGTTACCTTCGTATCGAGTGTATCAGGTCGCAAAGTCTCTGGAAAAGTTGCTCGTATAGCATATCTTCATTGTAGGTGTAAAGGGCAGAGTTGATAAAAAATATTGGCATCTGACATGATACCGGCAACTTCACAGATCATATTGCTGAAATTTGACAACAAAACATAAAATAAAAGCATATGATGAGAGGATATATTAAGAATGAGAAAGTGTTGGTATGATTTCAAGCATCTTTTTTTGACAGTGCATAGCATTAAATAGATAAAGTGAACAAAAAAAAGTTCATAATTTTTCGTTTTGCGTTTCTTATTCTTACCTTCTACGTCCAGAGGCCATATCTACGAAACATGATTGTTGAAATATTAAAGTTGTTTGTAAAGGATAGGGAAAAGGGAAAAATGGGTGCTTCAAACCTTAGCTCTCATTTTCTTCCTATGCTCTTTGTTGTCTCAGCCTATAAGTTTTTCTAAAAGAGCGGGTTGGTTTGAGGCGAGCTATGGAAGACAAAATGAAAGAAATGGAGGAGGCATGTGTACGCGTATGCTTGCAGACGTGTCCCTATATACCCTACGTTTATACCTACCAGTAACTCCCCAACGGCGTCTCGTTTGGATCATCCTGTATTCGGGGATGGTACTAGTTGGCTGTAGGTAGAAAGGCTCACAAATTTTCCTATGCTGGGCGTCGCTTCGATATATAGAACTCACTAGCACTGATCAAAACGAAACCTCACGCGACTTGCCACCGATATTGAGATAACAGTTATACTAGTAGTGTTAATACGTGTTATGCTAGGTAATCCCTCATATTCATTCAAGGGACTCAAATGATTACCACTGCTTCTCACTCACTTTACATGACCGTTAAGATTACTATGACTTTACAGAGAGATAGATTTGCACAGATGGCCTAAAAAGAAGAAAAAGCTATTTCCTCAAGCCTTTTAAAGGAAGTTACCTAATATGATTGGCAAGGCTTGATTCATAATTAATCAAAAGGCTTCCTTCATACTGGATTGATATATGCGTTTTACTGTTCTCTTTCAAAGATCCCTTGTAGCTTTCACAAAGTTCGGCTTTGGAAGTCAAACCCAAAGTCATTGTGTCTTACCTGGCCGCAATTGGCTAACTGACTTGGTTGTACTTACTTCTTTATGCCGGCATAACAGTCATATAGACCTATAGCTCAAAATTCATCTTGTTTCGAGCATAAAGTTGGCTGGAGTTGTTCTACACTGTTATTTTTTCATTGGCATTGGCAACTGATACTCGTGTTTTATTGAGAATGCCTAAATACATTTCTTATAAAAAAAGGATGTTATTTGCTCGATCAGTGAATACAAGGGGGACTCGGCATTGAAGCTGTTCCAAGGAGCTACTTCAACAGATTCAGTACAGGCTACATTATCCATCCTTCTCCTAAGTAATAGCAAGTTTGAAGGAAGCGAACATCTCTCCCATCTCTATATCACTCATGTAAATGAGTCGGCGCCTTATGCTCACATATTCACAGACTAGCCTAATATGAGTGTGCAGGATGATTGCTTAGTCCTCTTAACTAAAAAAAAAGGATTCAGAGCTCAAAGGTATGGTATAATGAGAAGAGCCTACGCTGAATGTTCAGCAGCGTTACTACGAATGATTGGCTGAAGAACGTCCATTCTATTACATCAGTTTCTGGAGAATGTTTTTACTTTTTTATTTTTTATTTGTTTTATCATCACCTGAAGGAATAGCTTTAAAGTCTCTTTTGACAGTAGGAAAAAAAAAAAAAAAAAAAAAAAAAAAAGCTTTAAAAGTAAGACTCGCCTCTGTAGAAAACGCGAAAATTTTCAATTGGTCCTGACACATTTTCTTTCATCTAGTATCCAAGAGATATTCCAAATTAGCCGCTGCAGTAATTACTGTAAAGTCTAGTTTTGCACAGATGCTCGTTGTTATAACCCAATGCCGAGTCGAAGATAAAGGATTTGCTGTTGCCAATGATGGGATATACGCCACCATTCTCTACGTCTTTCCTGTAGTCGCCACTATAATTAACCGTGTCGACCAATGTTGCAATAACAACTAGAGTACCATTCAAGTCAATACTCCTGCAGCCTACTTCAGCTGTGGGAGCTGCCATTAACACCAAGAAGAAAACGGTCAACTTCATGTCTTAGAGGAAGTGGGCCACAAAAAAAATCAAACACCGAGGGTAAAGTAATAGTAATGGAAAATTTCTCTTTTTTTTTTTTTTTTTTTTTTAAAGATGGTATATATTCTTTCCATTTTCTTGGGCACAATATAAAATACTTCTAGATTGCTGGAGCCTTATTTCATTTCGTCTCTTGGCTCACGTACACTCTCTCGTTAATGTCTATGGGTGGCCTGGAAAAAAGATCACTAAGGGCGTTCCTTTAGAGCTTTTGTTACCAGCAAGTACAATACGACCAAACTTCATTAGGCAATACTTTGAGAGTCGGATAGCCTTCTTCTCAGATGATTGTCCCACACTTTCTTCTAATCAACCTTTCTCAAGCGCATCTGCTCCCCTCTGCCCGTCTTCTTACCCAAAAAGACAATCCGTGTCCACTCTTACTATCCCTAACCCGAAAATGGATGTCTAGTAACTGAACGAACGCCACTGCGGGGCCCTGGACAAGATCGATGGTGTAAAGTTTGTCTGGTTTCAAGGAAGGCAGACTTTTAATTGCATTGACCACAAAGCCCTTCAAACTTTAAACTTTAAATTGACACTCGAAAACTCTGTCTTACCTATCTGTAGCTGGAAACAGTGGACAAGGCAAGGGGCTTCGGACTCCTTATCTGAAGGTCAAAGGTGGTATTCAATTCACCTCATCTTAGCATAATTAACGTAAGCCAGAAAAAGTTTTTCTTTTTTTTCTATTTTCTTTTTTTCAGATTATAATATATGGCTGACAATTGCTTATGAGTAATTTCAGGAAAAGTCGTTCACCCAAGAGGCTTTTCTATTCTCACTTGATGTTGATGTGAGCTGCGGCTGCTCCTATTATCCCATGTTTGGACTGTGATATAGCAGTCTACGAGTACAAGTATTTCAATGCTAGGGTTTACAATAACTTCCAGCCCCACTATGACCTAGCGCTATAGTCTATACCTCTAAACAGGACAAGCCAGGGTGGACTTTAATGTTCTACTCGGTTCTTCCTTTTGATGGTATCGTCTATCTACCGTTATTTCTTCAACTGCAAGCTGCAGGCGCAAACGAGAGAAAGAGATTGCCAAGGTCGCGAAGGATTATAAAAAAATATTGGCTGAATAGCATAAAAACTGGTTGTAGCTGTGAGTGTTATTGATAAGCTGAAATGGTTAATATACACGAGCCGGGGCATATTTATGTCAAAGGAGTCTCTATTTCCTTCAGTTATTGATAGTAAATAAAGATTAACGTCATTTTTTTTTTACTAGAACATTAAAAAGTTTACTTGGTTTCTTGACATTGCCACTCATCTTCCAGGAGAGAGAAAGAGAAAGACTGGGTACTATTTCAGCTTTTCAACGTCGTTGCCAGTACATTTCATATCATGAACGCTCCCGATCGCTTCGAGCTCTTTGTGTTGCCTGATGGTGTCAAAAAGTAAAAAAGCGCAGAGGATTTTGAGTTGAAAAGCCAGCGATTCACTAAATTCGTCACAGGCTAGCGATCAAACAATGAGAATATTCTCTCGCTAATTAGACATGCCTTATGTCTTACTTAGGCTAACCATCACTCCTGATACAAAGATCCCTAATGCAGCCACATTCAAAGTCGAAAAGGAAGACCACACTCTTGCCAACATGCTAAGAATGTAAGGACAGCAACAAAGATGCCAGGAAAAAAAAAAGCCTTTGTAGCAATACTTTCTAACATACTTGTTGATATATATACGCTTTAATTTCATAAGGCAACTTCTTGAGGATCCCAAGGTTTTATTTGCGGGATACAAGATGCCACATCCTTTGGATCATTACTTTATCCTCAAGGTCCAAACAACACCAGATACAACTCCAGCGCATGTTCTTGGAAATGCGCTTACAGAGTTGATTCAGAATGTTGGAAGCATGAAAAACAAGTTTGAGGTAAAAAGAGTGCTTTTCTGTTACTTTCTTTTATGTAATGGAACCTCATCGACGATATGGGCTTTTCATTTTTTTTTTTTTTTTTTTTTTTATCTTGCTTATCATTTTTTTTTACTTCCTGGTAAATTTTACTGATATAGATGGAGCTGATTCGAGCAAAATCAGAAGCACAAAAAGCGGAAAGTGGAGAAGTAGAGGACTTAGCATTGCACGGGCATGGAGTGGATATGGATTTTTAGATTGTTTCTTTTTTCGATATTTGTATTTCTAACAATAAAAAAGAAAACTGTGCTATTTTGATTTCGGGATCATGGACAAAGAATAAGATCAATCTTTTAATCTCACATATAACCAAGGTACTCCGTCCTACTCTATTATTCATCAACATCTTCGTCATCCTTGAGCTCCACTACTAAACTGGCGCTGGGCCAAAGTGCTGGTTCGTCTTTGATTAGTTTTTCTCGATCCGTGACCTTGACACGAGGAAAAGGAGAGATCAATACAAAGTCATACTCGTGTGTGTAACCCAAATGCTGCTCAGCTTCCAGTTGTAAGTCGGCTTTAGACCCATTCTCACGGAATTCAATCGTTTCAATAAACACATAGACATTTTCCACGGGCTCTGTACCTCTAAAGCGACGGATGATGCGTTCGCCATTCCACAGTTTGAAGCTCAACGTTGCACATCCTGGTTCTCCTGCAGCAGGCTCTTCTGGCAGGTTTTCAAACAAATACTTCATATGACGTTCTTTCCGTTCCAAAGCTGCCAATCGTTCAGCCTCGAGTCTTTCTTCTTCGCGCTTCTGTCTCTCTGCTGCTTCGCGTGCTTCCTTTTGTTGACGTGCCTTTTCACGATCTGCACGCAAAGACTGTTCATATGCATCATCTTGCTGTTGACGGATTTCACGAGCTAACTCGCGTTCTCGGCGCTCTGCACGAAGTCGTTCCAAAGCAGCAGACTGACGAGCTACCTGTTGAGTCAAACGTTGAATGATTTGTTCTGCTGTAGAAGGCCCCTCAATGCGATCAATCAAAACCATTTTTGTAGCAGAAGATCCTGTTGTTGATTGAGACAATGCGATCAAACCAATAAAAGGGTATCTGACCGTTTGAAGGGTTGTTGCCACTATGACAGAAGGCCAAAAAAAAAAAGAAACAGACCATTAATATGTGTGGATATAAAATCTAGAAACAGGTCTTAGTAAAGACTAAAATCTGCCTTATTATTATATTCACCTTGAAAACCTTCAGTCTCTTTAACATTGCCTCCCCACACTAGGAAATCATTACTGCGAAGATAAGACAGGAGTTCCGGATTTGCCAATGTTTCCCTGCAAAATGCATCAGTTGCGTCATGCTCATCTGAGTGAAGATATACCACCAAGTATTTAAGGTCATTCTTGGCCTTACTTAAAGCCTACATGGCACAATTGATCGGCGAGGTAGTCAGTAATTTCTTTCTTTCTTTCTTTTTTTTTTTTTTTGAGGATCCTCATCAATGGGACGTTTATGGTCAAAAGATCATCTGAATCGCTCCAACTTACTGCTGAGTATCCTCCTGCATAAAAATTAGGGTGCTCTGTGCCATAATTTTCTTCATACTCTCGTAAAAAGCGAGCAGCCACCGATGCTGGATCTTGAGGTGGACGAGATGGGCCCGACTGAGACGACCGACCTGTGATAGCTTGTCTGAATGTCTGAGGAAAGAGTGTATCTAGAAATAAAAATAAACAAGTAAGTAAACTTGTTTTTATCCCTTCATCCTGCTCAGAACTTTAACGATGCTAATCAATAAGAAGCGCTTACAAAAGTATGCCAAGAGTGACCAAGTTACGCTCCAGATCGTATTGATAGGCCAAGAAAACCAGGAAAGAAAGCTGCGTGACTAGGGGCAAGAGAGAGCAAAGACAAATGACCTCATGGTAAAATCAGCAACCGCTTACTCCATGAACTCTAATAACCAGGGCAGTGCAATTGATCCTTAAATGATGACCCAAAATATGATCGCTATATCCTTTTCCTCTTACAAAGCTATTTGTTGACCTATTATCATAAAGATACGCAAAGATCAGTCTAGGGCGTACTCCATTTCCTCTTTCAGCAGCTATAGCTTAAGTATAGTTTTAAATCTGCACAAACCTGGGAGCAGTGACATGGTGGGGTTGAGATGGTAATGGAGGGGGAGGGGGAGGCGGTGTAGTTTGATTTTCCGCATTGCGGTCAAGCCCTAGTCCGCCCAAGGATTCGTCGGGCCTCGAAGGCGTACGCGTATCACCGAACTGAGCCTGGACCGCAGTCTTTATTGTGTATTATTGTAAAAAAAAAAAGTATACATTATTAGTCTTATTGTCACTTAGGACAAAATCACTTTCAGTTAGAAACTGAGAGACACACACTCCAATAAAAATAAAAAAACTTGCCTCCAATTGCCATGAATGCTGCTCAAGCGCAAGAACTGCAATTTCCAGATCATTCTGTCCTGTAACAGCCTATGTGTTTAACAATAATAATAATAAAAGAGAAATGCACATAGAAGACAGTACATGTAGCTAAAGTCAATGTCTATTCAAGATAAGAGAAATGGATGGCTGCTTGTCTTGCATTTTTTTTTTTTTTTTTTTTTTTTTTTTTCGCCATACAAGGTAATCATCCAGAATGTTCTTCTGTTCTTCTGTTAGTTGATCTAAAGTTTCCATGTCCTTCTGCAAATGCGGATTTTTGTACGTGAGTCTATGGCAGTAATGAGTTGCAAATGTAGAAGACTGAATTGTGAAAGGGTTGGGGAAGCGGCAGAGAGAAAGAGAGAGAGAAAACAAAGTTTTTGGCATTTGATGCATGCATCTGTCGACTTCATTAGAACGGCCTTCTACACGTGATTATGATGTCCAACACTCACACGCAGCAAGAGATAATTGAAGAAAATAGCTCTCAAACAGCAGCTTGTTGCTTTTCATTGACCTAAGTAACAAAATGCCCGTACTACTCTTTTCCTTCGGCCTCCGTCCTACCATTACTCACCATTGCTTGGAATAGTCAACTAAATCTTCTAATACAGGAATCTTCTTTGGCAGAGAGACTTTGGAAACGTACTTGATGCCAGAGCAGGGATTGTTTATTCGACTTCCGCCGCTTCGCCAGATCGAAGGTCAATATCGCGATGACCTACGCCTACGCAACCAGTGAAGTGAAACAGTGTAAGCCCTGTAAAAAAAAGAGATTTAGGGAGAGGGTGAATAATTGAGGTCAATACGAAGCGAGTAACTGCGTGGGTGAATAGCGTCGGCAGATGAAGTGCCAATCATGTAGATTATATACATGTATCTTACTGTTATTGGAAGTCAGTTTGCACAAAAAAATCACTGTTAGCTCGCTGTGGTTATTCTCCTGGTCTCGTGGCCTCTTTCATATCTTTTAGGCCCTATTGATCGACTCCCTGTGTTACCGCTCCGATATTGAGTCTCTGCATTCCTCCGTCCAGGATTTACAAAAATAAACATGGACACAGGGCTAAAATGGATCGAAATAAACACATAAACATTTTATTATATTTGAAGGGGTGTGGAAGTATTATGACACTGCTAGAGAGCTAGACAAGGAGATGAAAAATACACACTCGCAACGAATGATGATAGAGGCAGTTTAAAAAAAATGGCCATAGTGATAATAGGCTGAGGCTTTGTGCTTGCTTTTGTTACAAAAAGTATTGGTTTCCACCGGCGCCGGAGGATGTCTGGGTATGTTGAATTTCTACAGCTGAAAAGATTTTGAAATTGGATTCATCCACTGTAGGTCCATCAAGTTTTAGAATAGCCGCCACATTGCCACATCTATAACAATAATTGGGTGCAGACCAGACTATCAACAACAAAAATGAGTGGGACAGAAAAAAGAGTCGAAGAGAGAATGAGCAGAATGGTTAAACATTTTTTGATATGCTTGCTGAGAGACTTGATTAGAGAAACATGAGGCAGGTATGATAGCTTTTTACCTGTAACGAGGTTGTCATCTGGGAACATGTATTTGAAGCCTTCTTGCACAAGCTGATGGGCACGTGCAATCAAGTTCAGACCGTTGACATGGTTAAACTCACTTGTTACCTTGGCACCAAACAGCCATCCTGCTCCTCTCGGACTGACTCCCCAGCCATCGATGTCATCGGGGTCAGACCACATCAGATCTGCAAGACAAAAGCAATTTGTTAGAATAATGCGATAGTTAAAAAAAAAAAAACTATCTCTAGATAGAAAAGAATTTCCATTTGTTGACGATGACCAGAAGATTGCACACGCACCACAAAATGCTCCTTCATGTGGGATTTCCTGGCAACGTTGAATGGTGCGGATTTGATCCAATGTCCTGACATCTGGCGAGAGTCCTCCGTGAACACACAGCACACGACCATCCACAATCTATCAATTATACAGCCAAATCGTATGATTAGCCGTGGCTGAGAGACGTCGATTGAGAATAATATTAAATTCACACTCGTACACTTTTTTTTTTTTTTTTTTTTTTGACATACAGCTGCCAGCGTTAAATAGTCAAACACTTGACAACAGTACTTCCAGACGTTGGCGTTGCCGTATTTGGTTTGGCATTCATCTATACGAGACGGGTATTTTAGAAATGGAAAAATTGATCATCAATACTATTACTCGCTCTGGGTATATATTTTCAGGTTCTAGCAATGCTGCACATACCATAAAATCCATAAACTTGTGTAATTTGTCTACTCTCATGGTTTCCTCGAAGGAGTGTAATTTTGTCAGGCCATCTGGTTGCCAGGTTGCCAGGTTGCCCAGGTTGTCAACATTTTAAAAAGAAGTTAACATTGTGATGCAAAAAAAAATAACTGACTCCTGTTTAATATCCATCAATATGACGAAACGAAAAAACATTAGTCGTATTCCTACCTTGCTTTAAGGACCATCAAAAGTGTAAATGTTTCCAAGCTATTGAATCCTCGGTCAACAAAATCACCCTTTTGTGATAGTTGGGTAGAGGTCAAAAAGAAGAAAAGTTTTAGCTTCTGGAGTTCAAGTAAAATGTACAGATGAATGTCAAAATCAAAAATGAATTACCATAAAGATGTAGTTGGTCTCTGGAATCTCTCCTCCGACTCTGAACAACTCCATTAGATCAAAGAATTGTCCATGGATATCTCCACAAACGGTAACTGGTGAACGTACAGGTTGAATGTTGGATTCCTCCATCAACAACTCCTTCACCTAAAGGAAATAAAAAAAAAGTTTCAACATGTGAGCTATCCCTTGAGTGTCCGATGAGCCAGAAAAATAGTATCTGTTTAAAGGATTAACACATGCATACAGCAATGTGTCATGAATATAAGGGTATAAGGGATACCATCTCGCAAAGCTTCTTGATCTCGAGCTCTGGTAAGGGTTGACATTGTCTGACAGTTTCGAGCCATTCATCTGGTCCAGGCATGGTGTATATTACAGAGTCGATTAGATGATGGTTGATGAATATGCAGTTGTTGTGTGCTTGAAGGCGAAGAATAAGAGGAAGAAAAAAAAGAGAGAGGAGAAAGGGAGAAGGGAAGTGTTGTTTAACAACCCAATCGAAGTAATTGGCAGCAGATAGATTGCCTGAACGAAGCCTTTATGAGTAAGGCGCAATGGTGGCCCAAGTTACGTTACCAAAGTCACACTTTCTTAGTGAATGTAATAATCGTGTTTGGGCCGACGGCTCCCTCTGCCACAGGAGCTGCACGCTTTTTCTATTAGTGGTGCTCGGTGCTAGCGCTGAAGTTGCCTTCTCTTGACTCTAAGAATGTACCTCCCCACGCTATCTACAAGAAGAAGGCAAAGTAGACATTCCTGGTTCATCAGTCGAGCTCTGACGGTGTTCGCATTATCCTGCGTGACTACCATGTCTTCATGGATTATTGGTTCGCAATAGAGTTGCCTATGGTTGTTAGACTGCCCCACGAAACTGCGACACACCGGATGCTTACAATAAGCATAATAGTCATCCATATCTATGACGATATACCTTGGTCTCGTGCCTTATAGATATTAAAAAGTGGATACGTTCAACCTTTCAGAGACATTACGACGACTGTTGACGTGTATCTCGCGAACAAAGATTGATTGAGGCCATGTATGCAACAATGATAGCTTGTAGTTCATGGAGAGCTTCCCTGTCCTTGCTGACCCAACTCCGATTGCGCCTGAGTTTGATGAATCTCGCTTTTCCCTGTAGAGCCTTTGGTCATGTTAAACAGGTTATCATAGACGGCACTGTGCTTCTCGTTCTTTGCCTTTTGATTTTCTGTCGATGTCGTAAATGTCCATCAATATAGCTCTGTATCCATACCCTTTCGTAAACTAGCACTCCATATCGGATCGAAAGATCAAGACTGGATCTACATCTGTTAACAACAGATCATGGACAAGCCATCCTTCCTAGACACCGATCCACTTTCTCTGCAAGCTTAGGATACTAGCATCCTCCTCCATACCCAACCATTTCCAGGACAGGGGCAGTTCGAAGAAAGAACTTCAAGCGAAATAGATGGGGTAGTCAAAAGATTCTCTAGGAGTCGAATTTCATAGGGCTACAGGCCAACTATTGAAAATGGCGAATAGGTCTGTGGGATCGGGCCGAAATTATGAGAACAAGATCGTTGGAAGCCCTAAGAGGTGCTTGTTCTGTCCTTGTTCCATAGTTCAAGCTTTAAACACTCTACTAACCATTCTTCTGAAGGTTCGCTCGCTTAGGAAGGAGCGAACAAGCATCTGACGAATAAGAAGTTCCCGGTGTACAGATATTATGTGGAGTAGGCCGAGCTTCATCCTCCTTACTGTCTTACCTACCATCGCTTCACAATCGACAGGTAAGAGCATGTGCAATGTGTTTTGGTATGCCAGCGAAGATTATTAGCTTGCATCCATTACAAAGGATGGCACACCCCTGGCTCGCCATAAGCAGTAACAGCAACAGCAAACATCAATAGGAACAAGAATAGCAACACGAACAGCAACAGCATCAGCAACAGCATCAGCAACAGCAGCAATATTATATTATAACATCTGATGATATACATTAGACCATTAATGATGGACCACTTCCAAACTTCCAAATAGAACTTTATTCAATAAGTAAGCTTACTCAAGGCTTTCAGAGACCGCCTGGTACTTTTGGAAATGATAACCCATTCAATGTGTCGGCTGTCGACTTCTTTGTATTTCGCTTCTTAATATCGTTTTGGCGCAAAAAGAAAATTCTTTGATCCAATACCCAATATTCTGGTTTTTTTCTTGCTTCTGCCTGCTGCCTCTCCAGTTCTTGGGCTTGTATCCGTGCCTTAGTTGCTTCTTCGTCGTTAATAAATGCCGAGACTGATGTTGCAGCCCTGGTAGCTACGGATCCTAGGCCTGAAAAAACTGCAGACCCAATCTTGGATACATTAGATCGTTTATCCTCCTCTGCTTTGCTACTTGCTTCCGCGGCTGCTGCTGCTTCCTGCTTCTTCTTTTCAGCCTCTGCCTTCTTCTTCTTGTATGCTGCCACAGCTGCCAGTGCTTCTGCTGTTGGTACAGGAGGGTATCCCTCACCCTTTGCAAACCCTGGATCTTGGAGATGTGAGGCACAAGCATAGAAAAAATCTCCGCCATCCTTGGCTTTCAGCACTTTAGTCGTCATCTTCATACAGATAAAGCTAAAGTTCATCATAAAATGAAATACATTAAAATTTGCCCTTTGGGTTTGGGTCTCAGTGGCATACCATATCAGTCTAGTACTAAACAAAAAAAAAAAAAAAAAAAAAAAAAAAAGCTTTTACCATGGACGTTCTGTTGTCGCTGTCTTCTCCAAATAAGCATTGCGAAGAGGCGCTGGTGATGCTGTTGACATTTAGGTCGTATTGAATATAGCGTTGGTTTCTTTAAATGAATGAGCGAGAAAAAAAAAAAAAAAAAAAAAAAAAAAAACTAGTGCGTTGTGACCACTTGTTCCTTCAACTTTAAATGAAGCGAGCATTAAAGAGATCTCTCATCAAGTCATTTCACGTAACAATAACAATATATATTTAATCATGTTGCAGGATAGATTCAACAGTGCAGCGGCATATATGGCCTCACCAGCAGCTAAAAAACTCAGCCTGCCTTCATCTACAAAACTGGCTGTGAGTCTTAATTAATCAAAGTTGTTATCCAACTTCAGCAACAGGAGTAAAAAAAAAGACCTCGAACCCAAGTTGTGTGGCATCCCATAATGACCTCCTTGCAATCGTGTCTGTCATGTTACAATTTTTTTTAGCTTTATGCAGATTACAAGCTTGCAACAGAGGGGCTTTGCACCCAGCCGCGACCTTCGTTGCTTGAGTTTGAGAAGTCAGCTAAATGGAAGGCATGGAAAGAAACAGGAGAGCGCTATGTCAAGGAACTCAGTAACGATGCTAAAAACACAACCAGCAGCACTACAAGCACTAACAACAGCAACCATCATCAGCTCAAGGACACTCCTCAACTTACACTTCCAATTAAAGCTATGATCTCGTACGTTCAAAGAGTCGAGGAGGGTCAATGGGGTTGGCACTTTGATAGCACAGTAGAAGCGTCACAATCTTCGACAACGGGAGATCATGATCTAGATGAGTTAGAAGCCTATTTAGGGGTCGACAAGGATGAGCTCTCGGCAGAGGAGCTTTTAGCTCGACCCTATGTCCCCACCCAAGGCGAGATTCCCGGTGCCGCAATGACTGCTTCTGGGATTAGCACCTTGGCCTTTACAACAGAGTAAGGATTTCAAGGTGGAAAAAAAGTGAAACGTTCCAAAATTTGTCCAATTAATGGAAATCACGCCATTTGTCCTCTACACCACAACAGCAGTGAAGAAACAGGAAACGATCCAATGGAATCGTCCAAGAGTGGATCATTAGAAGGTCTCCAGTCAGCTTTACGTGCAAACCCGGATCTCGTCTCTTTCAGAGATGATATGGTAAAGTCTAAGTCCTATTTTTATGTTCATTTTCCTCTTTTGATTATACTAATCAGCCATCACTTTTTCATGTTTTTTTTTTTTTCCTCCTGCAACATATTAATGGACATATACAAACACATCAGGGCTTCACAATGCTTCATTGGGCGTGCGATCGTGGATCGTTGGACAAGGTCAGGGCGCTTGTAGAGACATACCATGCAGATGTTAATGCTCAGGATGCAGAAGGTGCTACACCATTGCATTGCGCTTCTCTCTCAGGATGGCCAGATATTATTGAATATTTGAAGAGTCTTCCGAACGTAGATCAGACAATTAGAGACAATAGCGGTATGATTGCGGATGAATGTCTGGAAGACTAGCAAATAAAAACTTGAGGGATAATAGATCACGTTGATTTTTTTTATTTATTTTGTAAATACTTTTATTCTTTTTTTCTGTCCTTCACTTCACTTTTTCGCGGTTGCACTGATATTATTCCCCAAAGCCATGTCAAAAGTACTATGGACAAGAGCTGTGATCAATCCTATATTCACAGTCTTATTCTCAATTGATAGCCGTACCATCTCATGCTGTACTTGCTTGATGATTTGGCCTAGGTCTCTTCCTGGTAGGTCGATGCTCTTTTCTACAGCATGCACTTTCACAATCTCTGCAATACTCACCTCGGGCCGTGGAACTGCCGCCAAATGCCCGAGTCTTTGGAGCTTGATACCCAGCAGACGTTTCTGCGCTATTGTTCCTACTAAAATAATACGTCTTGTTGAAGTTGGATGAATGGATTCCCACTCTGTGACCTTGTTTGACATGGACGGCCGCATCCCCCGGAAACGGTCCATTGCCATTGTGATATGAGGCGTAGTTCCCTTTCGCGATACAACGCGTCCATACCGCATGGTGCTTGGATCCATTGTCGAATACAATGCAGAAAAAAATGATTTAAATGTCGAATAAATTTCTCCATTTGGTGCAATAATTGTTACCTTTGTTGCCATTGTCGCCTTCATATTAGTGCCATCACCAGTGATGGACTGCTTTCTTTCCCCATCTTCAGTCGCTGTTATTTCTGCTGTCGACTCCGTCATTTCTGTTTGGTCCGTCATATCCCTATCTTCCAGTCCTCTGACCTTGAGTGCCCACAACTTACCCTCCAACTCCCCTACTGCTTCAATCTCCACTAAAACGGTTGCTCCCAACCCGCCAATCACCTCCTGGAACTCAGGCACAGCTGCGCCCAGACAAAGTGTTACATGAAATTCGGTAGGAATATCCCATCGGCTGGTATCTTGGCCCTGTAGAGCCTTGGGTAGAGGAATCCACGCCACACTTTTCTTGATCTCGCTTTCGCTTTGGTTCTTCAGTTCATTCATTTTTTCCTCTAATGGCTCTCTTGGGGTCTGAAGGGCAGAGCGCTTGAGTATTGACTGGATTCCTTCTTCGAACTGAACGCCAGTATACTGAACCACAGATTCAATCGTTATATGTGCACGCTTTTGTGGGATATATGTCTCAATGGGGTTCCAAATCCCCTCATCTTCAAGCTCCTGAAATCTTGACTTGGGCATTATTCCTACGCCTGAGACCCAGAATGCGCCTCCTTTGGCTTCAATATCCGCTTGTTGGTTATGCGCGTCCACCATTGTATAAACTAATTTCTTTTCCCATTCTGGGTCCATATACCGATGTGAAATGTTGACCTCGATCACCTCAACCTCCTTGAGTAAACCCTTGCGTTGCCATTGTTGTCCTGCAACTCGAAACTTTTGAATCTGCCCAGCTCGATCGTCCCAAATACGCATGTGTTGGATTGTAGGATATTCATACAAAACGTTATAGAGAAATTCCTGCTTGACGTTGAATGTGTGGACTTTGAGATAAACCTCGGATGTTTTAGCATGCTTTCTCTTTCCGATTTTATGATTCATAATATTAGTGCATTTGTTGTTTCTGTTATCGTTTCTACTGCTGCCTGCATTACTATTTTTAAAATCCTGACGTGGCTCTAGACGTGCTGCGGTGCAGGGCTTCATTGCGATAAGGTCAAATTCCAATCGTTTGCTCTGCACTATCTGGATTAGGCGCTCCTTGTATATAAGGGTATTTCGTCCTGTTAGAAGTATTGTAAGACATTCCTCATCCTTGATAGACTTTTCTACCTCTACAATCTTGTTATAAAATAAAATAATATAATAAAATAAAACGTTCAGATTGTTATTTCGCATTATGAAAAACACAATTGTTAAAACAGAAAGACGCTAGGTCTGCTTCATATCGTGCTTACCAGTTCCTCATTCCACCAGCCATCGTATGATGAGGCTTCCGCCTCCGGCCCAAGG
This sequence comes from Lobosporangium transversale, assembly GCF_002105155.1. Lineage (NCBI taxonomy): Eukaryota > Fungi > Mortierellomycota > Mortierellomycetes > Mortierellales > Mortierellaceae > Lobosporangium > Lobosporangium transversale. Next base: position 459,102 of record NW_019028986.1, on the reverse strand, counting down.
TCTAGAGTTCCAGGGTGCTGCCACCAGCCAGGTCCACAAGTGTTCCAAGATATTAAATGTCCAATGAATGAAGCATCCCAAAGGGCTGGATTTGGTAGTGATGATCGAAATAGAGTCTGATCAAAATCAAAGACATGGACTTTTGTCAGTCGAGTTGTCTCAGGACGGCCATGTCGTAGCCAGTCCTTAGCGAAGACCACACAAGGGTGGTCAAAGAGAGAAGAGGATGTGGTGGTAGTAGTAATCAGGTCGTTGCTGCTGTTGTTAGACGAAGCAGCGATAGTGACTGACGGAGTGAAGGTGTTAGAAGTGACGGACTGTATTGTGGTTTGAGTGGACTGCATGGTAGTGCCTGAATAAAGAAGGGGGAGGAGAAAATGAATGTTCGAAAAAAAAAAAAAAAAAAAAAAAAAAAAAGTTTAGGAAATGCACTGCCGCTACACAGAGTACAGGCTGAGCCACCATTCCAAAGTAATAGACAATGTAGACAATATTTGTGTTTATTGAGCTGATTTTTTATTATTATTACTTTTCTTTTGGTTGCGAAGTTGGTAGAAGCACGCTAGTGGATAATATTAATACAAGGCGGAAAAAAAAGAAACAGAAAGAGTTATGAGGTATAGATTTAAATATGGGTATGAATGAGGGCTAACACGAAAGAAAGTAGCATTCTCATAACCACTGTAGTAGAGGCATGAAAGCAGAGCATGGCTAAAGATAATTATTAGGAGAAGGAGCTTGAGCATGGTAGGATATGGCATAGGCAGACTCATGTGAGTCCATGTATTCTATAGCATCACGACATCAGTCTCAGTCGCCTCCTCTCGGTGTGCTCCTCAGGTCTCCATCCGAGCGTCGGCTTAGTGATAACCGCCTCATATCTGATCCCATAGACATCATTCGAGTGTCTGAGCCCTGAACAACATCTAGACCAGCTTCTTCGGGTACTCCTTCGATAAACTCATCTAGTGCCGCCCTGTGCTCACCTTCTCCACCTTGACTCCACATCAGAAACCAATCCTCAGTTTTCATCACTGCTCCAAGATGCCGGAAGATGTACTCTTGCGACAGCCTCTTCAATCCATGCTCTTGTGAGGTACAGGCCGCTTGGAAGATACGCACACATGTGTCAATCTGGAGATGATGGCGGTGCAGGATCGATGCACATAGTTTTTTGAGCCTTTCCAGCAAGTACATATTTGCCATGATCATCACATCACAAACTGTCGAGCAGCTCAAATCAACATCAATAGCATCCGTATATAGAAAGGAAAGGAAAGCATATACCACAGGATATGGTTCAGGCAAAACCATTGTTGATCGTGTTGATTCAATCATGCCCGATGCGTGCATGTTCTTGAAATACGGCCAGCGCGTCGAAAGGATCATTCGATGTACATGAATCTTTTGTGTCGAGTCTTGTGGGATCACTGTAAAGTCGGAAAACTCTTCGTTATTCAACATGAGGCTCATATGGGTTTGCAACGTAGAGGGGGGAATCTGAAAGATCCCCAAATATTCGATATTGATGGAGAGTACATCTCGAAAGTGATCGTATGGTTGAGGTCGGTCTTTTTCTGTGTTACCCAAGAAGATCAAAGTTGGAGCAGAATCCGCGCTGTCTATAGCCATATCCTTGCTACTAACGGGACTATTATATGGGTCCAGGTCATCATCTGAAAGCGGTAAATCCATGAACCGCCGATTCTGTGGTCGCTTCGTAACGATCGTAAAGTAGTTCCAAAGGCCATCTTCCAGACATCGATCAATATCAATTTTTCGCCATTCGAGTTGATCCAAATCCATAATCCAGAGACCATAGAGACTTGTTCCTGTTAGTTCGTTAGGGTATTTCCCAAATACAACTAACTGGTTGCCAATGGCTTCCGAGAAATGCTGCGATTTGAGTAAAACAACCTTTCCTGTGATTCCTGTGTGTGGTAACACTCGGAGTGTGTGTAGGTCGATGGAGTGTAGATCGGATACTGTGTTTCCGATCTCGTCCTTTCCTGCATAAATCCAAAGTTTATGTCCAACTAGGCTTGCGGAATGATTGTATCGAGCTGGTACTGGGTAAGGATCTGACCATGTCCATGTTTCCAAATTCAATATCCTCATTTCATCCAGGACATATGTACCTATATTAAATATCATAGTATATTTATATTTATGAAATCGCGTCAGCTTCATTGTTGCTACTACAATTTATGCGTTCTATCTTGTCACTTGCTCGCGACATAATTTATATGCTGAAACTCTACACTTACATTTAGAGTTTTTTGCAAAGCCGCCGTAAACGTACATCTTGTTTTTGTACACTGTTGCTGAGTGCAAGTATCGTGCAGGCACCTCGCCCCTGATCTCTGGTCGAAACCAAGTCTTGGTCTGTAGAGAAAAGACGACAACATCATCTCGGTATTCAGTAAATTCGTTTGCTCCACCTGATTGAATAAAGAGGAGGTGATAAAACGATAGTTAACATTCCAAGTTACACAAACAGATTGAGCATGCCGCAACACCAAGCACGTACCAAAGATGATGATGTTTTGTTTCCACAACACTGCAGTGTGTCCGTATCGCTTTGTTGGAGGTACACCTTCCTTTGCCTATTGATCACACAAAAAAAAGCCTGATCGGTCAGTTGACCACTTCATCATGGTCAAAAAGAAAAAGAAAAAAAAAGGAAATGACTGACATGCACAAAGATGTATTTGTTTTCAGGAGTCATGCCAGTGGGACATTGTGCAAATACCCCTTGCCCTCCCTCCGATACTTCCTGACCCCTCTTTTTTTCTTTTTTTCCTTCGCATGCCAGTGTTTTTTGAGCACATCCATCTTGTCTTTAGGTCAATGTTATCCTATGCTAAATAAAGTGTCGCTGATTCCTGAGATCTAATAGATTTTTTTCAGTGCTATTACAAGCTTCTGTCTTCTTTTGGATTGATCTGTATGCCAGTTATTATAAACACTGGCGCTTCTTTTCCTGTACTGACTTTCGTCAGCGCTGGCCTGTCTTCTTTGTTGGGTCGATATTTAGTTTTGATCTTATTTTTCTGGAGCAACAATGGTTGTTTATTTGTCTGGATGATAAAGAAGAAACATGTTGATCACATACAATCTTGTTCCTGACTTTGGATGACCAAGTCTACCTCCTTGTAATATAATATCCCACATCCCGCCTGGCTGGAATTTTTTTTTTAATAAAATTTACTCTTACCAAGATGCAATCCCAATTGAGTGTGATGAGGTCGAGAACATGAAGATCATTTGTTACATGTCCTCCACCGCCAAAGAGGTACAGTTTCTGGTCTACCCGCGTAAACGATGGTCGCCAGAGCCCGACCAGATTCTGCCCTGTTGTTCCACACGACTTTGCGAAATTTATCATCTCTTTTCTCTTCTCAAATGGTAATAATATATCTGCGTGTGTTACGAATGAGCCTAGGAATGTGTGCGTATGAGTGGACAGCAAGTATGAGTGTGGAGCTTGGTATGCGTTACTACTATTACTGCAGCTGATTTGATAGTGGTTGCTGATCCAACTTGGGTGGTGGTTCGTTATTAATAAGTTTAGTGAGGCAAAAAAAAAAATAAAATAAAATAAAATAAAGTGTTTGAATACAAATAGAAATGTGGAAATCGAAATCGAAATCGAAATCGAAATGGAAGAACAAGAGAAGATGCAGTTGCAAACTAATGTTCCGAAAGATGGACAAAGTTAAGAAGCAAGAGAAGAACAATGAAAAGTAAAGATGACAAACAAGTGAGAGATGTCTCGCAACAAGGGGAAAGGCAAGGTGCAATACTAAAAACAGAGTAATGAAGAACAAGTAACAGAGGACAGAGGAGAGAGGAGAGAGAGAATAGGGGATAGAGGATAGAAGGTGGAGAATAGAGGATGGAGATGGATAGAGTTTGAGGTTGTGAGAAAGATGTACTAGACAAAGGGAAGGTGTGAAGTGAAAGCGGGAAGTGAGAGAAATGGGAAGAAAAAAAAAAAAAAAAAAAGACAAGTAAAAAAAAGGAGATGTAGGCAAGCAAAACAACAGTTGAGTCCCGAGTTGAAGTTGTCAGGGCAATTCAATGTTAATCTTTCCACAGCCTTCGCCTTGCTTAGCCTTTGCCTTTGCCTTTGCCTTTGCCTTCGCCTTTTGTCTTTATCTTTGTCTTTACCTCGACAATTCAATCTGCCTTCGTTCGCCTCCTCATTCATGCTTTCATTTCTTTCTCTCTCTTTCACAAACATTTATCCCATGATGATAAGTATTCATTATTATCTTCAACAAACGACTGTTCGTATTGCAAATGGGTTCATAACCACTTCTCTTTTAACAATCAGCAAGCATAGCAATCAACAATGCTCTCATCTTGTATGCTTTCACCGTCCCTTCCCCAATCTTCTGCCCTGATTGGTGACACAATCAACCTTAAAGACAACAGCATCTGTAAAGCTTTGAACAATGTCTAAACATTCCGAATGGCACTAGCCAACTAAAAGCACATTGTTTGACGGAATGATCCTATCCATGGTTTGATTTTTCCTTTTATTATCTTTGCAGATCAACATGAAAAATATTACAAATATAACATCCAGATAGTAAAATTACTATCCTATTCTTGACAGCCACCGTTCAAGCTCCCAATACATGATTTGCTAGAAAATAAGCAATCTCTTCTGTTGCTTCAGCAAATGCCCTAATAATATCAATATTGTTCCTGGAATAGACATATACATTGCTCTTGAAGGATAAAAATCGCACCCGTTATACACATACGTTATCAGTTTCTTAACGACTATACTGCTTCTCGGCATCTGTCAAAGGGACATACTAAATGCAATTGATAACCGAATCATTATAAACGATTTAGTGTGTGACCACAAAAAAAAAAAAAAAATACCAAACTGCAGAAATTGAATACATACCCGAACATCCATAGCCTTTTTCTTGGTAATATGGCCCTCCGAGTCCTTATCCACCACAAAGATCGCTTGCCCATGGTGCCCACCTACGGGAATAAACATCCTACCAGGCGCTTTGAGCTGCGCCACTAGCTCTTCATGCATCGAGTCAGCAGCAGCTCCAACATGACTTCCAGCAAAACGATTGTAAAAAGAAAATTAATTAATTAATTAATTTGTGCCTCTGCCTCCTTGACATCTCCATTGCGTCACAACTTCCACAGTCCAAAGCGTATACATGATGCCTACATGCAATCATATGGTGCAGCTGCGGGATACCCCACTCGTCCATCAGCAGTATGATAGACCACACGTCCTTCCTCAATATACTCGGGATGGTCCTGCATGGTATTTTTCTTTGATTGTTCGATCAGTTCTGGAATGTGATCTACTCCCACCACATGTCCCGTTGGTCCCACCATCTGTGCCATACAAACTGTCAAATATCCGCTGCCACTACCCACATCAAGCACTATGCACACAGGTATAAAAAAAAAAAGTATGACAAAGCCTTTCTCAGATGAATTATCAGACGTTTCATATCCTCGCGCGCTTTTACCTTTGGCCCCTGAGGTTAGGTATGGAGCCAAGCTTTCTAGAGCTGCAGCATGCATATGTGGAGCTGAGATAGTCGAGTTGTATCCAATAGTCTGAGGTGCATCCTGGTGTTTTACGGAATCAAATGCGTCAAATGAATAAATATACCCTTTTTTTTAGCGACTACATAAATACATAAAAGAACCCCACGATATAATATATACAAACCTCATATGGTTTAAACTTTGAATAATGACCACGATCTACTGCAAGCATAGCTTCCTTGACTCTTGACGAAGTAATGAGATTGGCCTGAGCGAGTCGGTTCACCAGGTCCGAATTCGAAACGCCTGAACACCTCCACGCCATGTGTCCTATTAAATGTAAAATGTTCTATTTGAATGTTGTTTGTATTTCAATGTGCTGTGAAGAAAGAAATTTGTTCTTCAAATGGAATGAATGTGAGGTGAAAAAGCTAATGAACTTTCACTACGAAATACATCTGTGAACCCAAACAATCCACGCGACGGCAAGTTGTCACGCGTTAAATAAGAAAAAAATTCTTATTGGGAGAACGTTGCACCAACCCCCACACTCCTAAGATGTCTACATGCACAATCCCTCTCTCAGAGCAGATGTCTTTATTTTAGTTTAATTCTTGAATCTCGAGTGTCAATAAAGATTGATAACACTAGAGATACAGCATGGAATTGATAGTGAGCACTAATCTTATTGTCTCAGAACTTTGTCGCTTTATTCACTGACTAAGAGAATCTTTAAGTGCACCAATACCATAGGCTCCGAAATTAATGACCCTTAAAGTAATAAATGTCTACGTCGTTGCTATATAGACCAAAGCGTGCAAAAAGCGCTAATAAATGAGGGCTTGCTGACATTTGTGTGCCACATTGAGCTGTAGCTGCGGGGCAGCAAAGCCTTGTCCTCATTGGAACCATCTAATGCCTCATATGAACCTTAAAACCAAGATTGGGTTCCCTGCCTTTGATCTAATGCTACTGTTCATGACTCGTTCTTCCCCAAGTGATGTTTGGTGAATATGAACCCAAAGATTGAAAACCAATGAAAAAGAAAAATTCGTAACCTTGACAATCCTACAAATGCTTACGAGGTTTATTCACTGGTCGCTGGTTAGTCTGGTCTAGCCATAATGATCTACAACATGTGGAACTTGAAGCTAAAAGTTGATACACACGCACACATTTTTTTTTTTTTTTTTTTTTTTTTGGTTTTTTGGTTTTTTATACTTATTTATCTGTTACTTTTGTTTCATTTTTCTTGCTTAGATTTCTACGTGGAATGGTGTTTCTGTTACAATCAATGACTTCATCATATTTTCACTTGACCGACCACTCGAGATTCTATGCAATGGTGTTGTCTTTGTGAAGAACGACAGCTCATCCTTGGCGTCCTTTCCCTTCCCGTTTTCTTTCTTTTGGCGAGAGCTGCTCCTAGGTGGGAATGAGAGACTACCATGGTAATATTCGTAGTCTGCATTATTGTTTGCATTTGTATTCCCATCAGAGTGATTCAACAGTCCCGCTAGTTTTGCAAGACCCCTTTGACGAAGTGGAGGCAATGATGGGAAAGGGTTGTTATTACTACTGTTACCATCTGTTACTTCAGTGTTAAAACCAGAACCAGCACTCATATTGACCAGTGATGAGGACGGCGATGCTAAATCTCCAGCCATTGCCGAGGCGCCCTCTAACAATAATGCCGATGGCGGGAAATGACCAAATAGCTTTTCTAATTTCTGAGCTCGCCTCAAGAACCGTTCTTGATCTTTATCAGACATGGCGCGCAGTCGTGGGAGGATCTGTGTTGGTTCATCCTCGTTGTGGCGGTACTTGTTGGTGTCATGGTTGTTCCCGAGATTTAGTGTTGATAACGATTTGTCTGATGAGGGATTTACACAGGAATCTTGTAAAGGCGTGGCTATAGTGCTATCCATGGAGGCATCATTAGTTATCTTACTAAGCCAACTCTGTGGCTGTGGCGGTAATTGATGCTGTTGTGATAGGTCCCCTGATGGCACGTCTTGCTTTAATCGTCCAAAGGAATGTGTCGGTGTATCTGAAAGCGATCGTTCCAGTTTTAGGTCGCCAGGAAGTGTTGTCATTATTGTCGTTGCTGCCGATCGCTTCCTGATTGTTCCCTTTCCTGCTACTACCTCAGGGACAGGTCCTGCAGCTACGGCCATGGCTACGGCTGCGGCTGTAGTTGTGGATCTCATCGTGCCCTTAAGTTCAGTGGACGCATTGCCATATTTGTTTTTATCTTTGGGTGACAGTTCATGCTTATTCAATAAATGAGACGACCCAGAGCCTGTCGAGCGTGCTGGTGAAAGCAAGTTCATGTCCATCATCTCTCGTGCCCTCTCACGCCCGAATGTGCCCATCCAAAGGTCTTGTTCGGGGACCCGATCCCCAAGGAATTGCTGAATCTTGTCCATTTTTTTCTTGTGATGAAAATGGCTCATCGAGTCCAGACTTCTGCTACGACCAATGTCAGTAGCCTCCATCTTAACATCAATACAGAGGTAACTGCCGCTGTCAGTATAATCAGATGCTTCAGAAGATACAATGCTCTGTTTACGCCTAGACGGGGTCGATGAATGTGGTAATGTTAGCTCATAATAACCATCATCGCCATGGGCACCGATGTCATCCTCATATTGAAAAGAGCTTGTATGCGTCATATCTTTAGGCTGGAGAGAGTTCAAAGAATAGTTGCTGTATGCTCGTGCTAGGTCAAGTGCATTGGCTCTTGTCATCCGGATTTGGCTCCTCTTAGATGAAACCGACACGACAGATGGGTGGTGCGTCCTCGTGCTGTAGGTGCGCCTGACTATCCGGCTTTGACTTTTTGCTCGATTAGAACGGATCCTTACTATCTCTCCAGCTTTCCTATTCACCCCATCAGCACCTTCGCTCAATTCCAACTTCTCCTTTTCATCTTGGGTTTCGTCTCTGTTGCTATAGACTCCATACCTGCGGCCATGCAGAAAGCCCCTGCGCCTTCTTCTCTGCTTCTTACTGCTGGCACTGGTGCTTGCACTAGCCCGCCTGGTGCCTCTCATCTGACTCTGATACATCCAAGACAGGGCGCGTCAATGCCAGTGCCACCTCAGATTCTGGCAGAGTCTCACCCAAAAGGCCGCGCAGCTTCTTGTTGCGCTTCCATAAAATGGTTCGCTGCCGATGTGACAACTGGTTAACAGAGGAGTAGGCCGGCCCTGTTGCCCTGGGGCGTCTGTAACGTACTTTGTTTTCAACTTTGCGTTCCTCTGAATGTTGGTTGTCATTAAAGATGGTATTGTCGAGACCGAATTCCGTATGGTCCATCGGCAATTGCGATGATAATTCGTGAGTAGTCAGCTGAGCCCCAAAGAACATCGAGAGCTTGTCGGCCTTCTTGCGCCTCGTTGTCATCGACTGACGATCAATAATTCTGTCTTGAAATTGAGAAAATGATGCAGTCATGTTCAACGTGCTTGTCGGACTTGTTGGCGATTTACTGCTGCTCCCATTCCCGCTGACATTATTATTATTAGTCCCAATGCTGAGAATTGATAGCCCGCGACGGTACCCAGGTGTTGTAGAACCAAACCCTTCCTGGTCCGAAAGAGAACCACTCCAGAGCGGATGTGGATGAGCGAAAATGCGTCGGCATTGAAGCGTCTCAGGAGCTGTCGCGGAGCTAAAGCGTCCTATACCTCCATCCTCGTTACTACTTGGCTTCCTGCTACTGACCTTTGAATATTTTGAAGAGACTGGAGATCTTTGAGTATCCATAGAGTCATGGGATAGTGAAGACGAGTTGAATGATCTATAACCATTGGTCTTGATATCTTCTCCTAAATCGCTCGTAGCCTTCTTGAACATTTGCAGGATGGCCGCGGACTTCGACCGGTTAGTTCTAATGTTGCCTCTATTGGTAGCTTTATGACCACCTGCTCCAGGAAGAAGCAACAGCACTTCACTACGGCTGGCTCCATTGGTCTCCAGGGCATTCCTTTTCGCCATGGTGTGTTTGCTTTTTCTACCAATGCTCTTTTTAGCTTTGCCCTTGCTCATGTCATGGATCGTTGAAGATGATAGCGCATAAGTCAAGTGAGGCGGTGGCCCTGAAAATAATGATGCCAGATCTGCTCCGCTTGGCCCACGCCCATGTTGATCAAACGTAAATGCAGAGGCAGATTCAGATATAATAGTTTTCTGTGCATCTTCCGAAAATTCAGCAGGCCGCAATGCTCCATCTACGCGAGTTCCAAAGAACTTGGTCAACTTATTATTCCTTCTCAAAAGTCTCTTCCTCTGTGCAGCCGTAAGCCGGTACTGATCGTTAAAATACCCTGCCACCATCCAGCGGGTTGTACGCCTGCCATTTTCAATAGCGTCGATTCCGGTAGTAGCATCGTTGTTGTAGATATCTGTTGACTCATCATCCGCATTCCATAAGTCCTTGCTGCGCCTATTGGGGCGATGGCCACCGAGTCGCTTTGCAAACCTGCTCCTCTTTGCACCTAGTGATTTACTAAAGCTGCTGCGGCAGCCGCTTGATCCATACCCGACCGAAGGAACATGACCATGACCATGAGCCAGCTCCTCGCAGACATCAAAGTCATCTAGTTCATTTTCCAAATCGCCATCTTCGTCTCTTCCTAGGCCCAGGATCACTGTTCCAGGGCGAAGAATTGATGCAGGAATAGGGCCAAAATATTGACTCATCGTTAAAGCAAGGGCCTCTTCTTTATCTCGCCACCGATCAAGATCAGATGTTGAGTTATTCCAGTTATATAGGGTTGCAGGGTTTGCAGTGGGTCGACGTGATTTTGAACGAGAGACAGTCGAGAGGATGACAGAGGGGTCAGGGCGGTAGCATGAGTTAAGAGGCCCTGGGATACTTGCCTTCGCATACACATCTGGCTCTAACAGTTGCAACATTAAGTTTACCGAGCACTAAGCTTAGCCTCATGTTATAGTAGCAAGCATTCTAACAAATATTGCATTAAAGGAGGGGAAAAAAAAAAAAAAAAACCTACGTTCTCTCTTGATCTTCTCGACCATTTTCCATAGAGCGCTCTCTTCAAAACGGACAAGAGTATGGCCTTTCATCAATTGATACGTGTGCTCCTGTGCGCTATCAAACATGTGGCGGTCTACAGGCCACCCAATGACCTCGTTTTCTTCAACGTCGTCGCTTTCATCTTTTACGTGATGCTTTGTCTTATGGCCCTTGGCGGATTTGTTAATGTCATATGATTGAGATGGCTGATAATCCAAGATCGGCCATGGAATATCTGACCGACTCTCGTCGCTCAGGTTAACTTGGAGTGGACCGCATGAATCAATATAAGTCAAGTAAATGTACCGAGCATGTTGCACTGCAAAATGCCCTGCTTCTGCTTGCCATCCCTCACTATCGTCATCACCATTGTTATTTTCATTATTTTCATCTACGGTGCAAGGATTATCTTCTTTCAGGGCTATGTCAGCACCTTGAACGCCTCGGTTTTCTCGTTGCAGTAGTTGTTTCTGCTGTTCATCTATCCTCCTCCTCTTCCGGTCCATTTCTAACAGTTCTAGGCTTGGTTTTGCAAATAGCTCCACATCCATCCAAAAAAGTAGATTCTCAATCGAATATTCTTGGAAACAAAACTGACGGAAGTGATCAAGTGCAATCTTGTTATGCAGTATCTCTTGAAACAGTGTATCGTTTAAGGACGATTCAAGATTCAATAGGATGCCTGTGCCTCGAGGCCGCGAGTATGGGCGAGTTAAGGGTCGAAATGTATTGTTGCTGTTGTGGTTACTACTATTGCTGTGTTTATGTTTTTGATCGCCACAATTTGGCGTAGTCGTCACGTCAGTTTTACTTGAGTACTCTGACGCTCGATGCCATGAATCATAATCAATACGCTTGTTGTCTTTAGGAGGAACTACTGGTGGGAGAGATGGTATGAGTGGTGATGAAGGTCCTTCCATAGTGTCCTTGGAGCCTGCCGTCGCCGCTACTTGCCTGGGAGATAGGGGTATCGAAGGGACGCAGGGCGATGTGAGCAAGGTGATGATTGTATCAGTGGTTTCAGTTGACGCCCTCGTATCCAATCCTGGTTGTAAGCCAATATTAAACGCCTGATGTGTTGTTCTGAGTGCCATCGGCGAGTCTAACGATTGAGGATCCAAACGAGAGATGTTTGTTGAATAACTGATATAGTCTTTTGGAGACTCTGACAAGATTTGAGTAGAAGACGTTGAGGCCCCTATGACAGGGACTGCTGATCGGTTTGAAGTTATCCCGGATTTACTTCTGTGAGAGGCAGTAGTGATGGCAGTGACGGTAGTGGTAGTATAAGGGTGTAGATCGATGTTTAGAGGAGATGAAGATGCCGAGGTATTGTTGGTGTTTTGAGTGTTAAAATGAGATAGAGACGACGATATCAATGATGGTGTAGAAGAGATAGAAGGAGCAGGAGGATGCGGCTGTGTGAGGCTCTGATCTGTAGCGGTTTCTTGATGAACGGCCAAAATGAGATCTCTTAGTGATAGCTTGCGTCCCAATCCAAGGCCTTTTCTCCGAATAGATTCGGAGTGTGAGCAATATAAGACAGAAAAGATGAAAAAGGGCAAAAAGCGCAGGAGAGAAAGAAGAAAAGAAGGAAGGAGAGAAAATAGAATATGTGAAGAGCGAATGAAGGAAGAATAAAAAGTTAATATCCGACTTTTGGATTGACCATTGCTTGGTATGTGATTTGAGACATCATTACAAGGCAATGTAATGGTTTTGGTATGCAATTGTTTCTTCTACACCAACAAAAGTCCATGGTTGTGATTAGAGTTCTTTTTATTTGTGACCATGCAGATGTATGCATGATATGTTTAGATGGTGGGGCTTCCCAATTGTTGCTAGCGTGGCATCTTATTTTTTCTTCTCTCCACGTTTTTAGTATTGTATTCTCTCATGTACTTCTTTTTGTAGAACTTTTTCTTTTTTTTTTTTTTTTTTGCCATCAATTAATCGGTACCATCAAATTAAATCCTTCCAGATTGCCATCAATCTCCAATTAAAAGTCATGAATGTTTACAAACGTGTGTTCGCGTGTATTGTGTTGGTATCCATCTGTTAATGTTATTTGCTCACAACCATCCGCTTGAACAACAGTAGAATAGAAAATATATAAATACGGTTGTGTGATAAAATTGTCAAGCCTAATAAGAAACAAAGGAAATGCGCGTATCACAATTGAAAGACGCGTGCGTCGTCCCGTTTGTGATATCCAATCAAACCTGTCTCTACTCCTACTTTTGCTTTTACTTTACCTTGATCAATGTTTACAACATGAACAGTACTGTTCCTATCCAATACATCCTCTATCTTGTCTGTGAACCTGAGTTGCACTCCTCGGGACTCGGCTTCTTCTCGTTCATCCGTCTCATATAATTCATTGTTGTCCACACTGTCTTCGTAGCCTCCATAGTCCTCTCCATCCTCCGTCACCCTTCCTTCTTGACTTGTTAGCCTCCCTTTTCTTGCACTTCCACTCCTTCTTCTTCTTCGTGATGGTGATGGAAATGATGATGGCAAAGGTGACTCAATGTGATCAAATAACGCACCACACTCTATCACTGGAAAATGAGAATGGCCTACTTCTCGTTCAATCAAAAATGCATATTCCGCTTCGATCTGACGGGCCAACCGTTCGATCGTTATGGATTTTAGGGCTGTAATAGAAAAGGACACCCCTGTTGGTCGATTCAGGACAATGTGCAATGGGATGTAGTGGGAGATAGATGAAAGTATCCTTTGGCGCCGACTCAACATTAGTTCCTCTTGCTTTTGCATTTTTTTTTTTTTTTTTTTTTTTTTAAGTGAAGATTAGTGTTTTTTGTCAAAGATCATCTAACTATATTAGAAAGAGCATTTATATGAGAGCCGCGTTTTTTTTTTCTTCTTCTTCCAAATGAATGAGAATGAAAGATGAATGCGACCTGAATGAGCAATGAGCGTTGAGGAATAAACAATAGGTATTTTTTTTTTTTTTTTTTTTTTAAAAAGAACCCTTGACCTGAATTTATCGCGTGAGAAGAATTGACATCAAAGAAGGCAAACAGTGGCATCAACGATAAAAAAGGAGAAAGGTAACGGTCAGCTTTATCATGCCCCACGTCGTTCGTCGTCGGGGACTTGTTCGGTCAGAACAAAATAAACAGAATTGGATTGTGGCCCAATGCTTGATGCACACTATAATGTCCAATGCCCAGTGCCCAATGCCCAATCTCAAAATATGCCCAATGCTTGGTCTAAAATGCCACATTCAATAAGCCAATAACTTTGGGAGCCCAGTTTTTTTTTTTTTTTTTTTTTTGCACAACTTCCTGTTAAACACACTGTCCCCTGTTTTTATTGCTTGTTTTGCATGCACCACGTACCCGTTCGCTCTTTCCTTCATGATATAAATTGGTGTACCTCCGTGTTTTCCTTTCATCTCTCCTTATACTTGGCTTTTTTTTAAATATGCTCAATATGCTCAATATGTTCAACGTGGAGATTGGGAGATTGGGAGATTGGGGTCGTGCTTTGGATGTGGATGTAAATGTTGAAGGTGGGACTTTGATGAGCGAGTTGTGAGCGAAAATGATTCTGTTTGATGCTATGCTGTTTATTAATAGTTGGTAATCCGTCAATGCTATTTCGAAATGGATTTTCGCTCGGATAATAGACGAGTAAACATGCATGGCACCGGTTTTACACCTGCATAACTCATCAATTATAATCTTATTTTTATTTTAATATATATATATTTTTACCTTTTTTTTTTTTTTTTTTTTTTTTTTTTTTAGTAATCTATTCTTTGATCTATTCCATCTAGCCAATCAATGCCACGTGGGAGCCGACATGTGTCCTGTATCCTGATTTGCGACCGCAATTTTTAATGCGACGACCAGACTATGAAGTCATTTTTTCACATTCATTCGAGAATGAGAATGGTTTATTTAAATTGAAACTATGCCTTCATGCCTTCCAGGGTCATTTAATGTCATACTGAGAGAGACAAACAATAAAAGTGCTACTTTTCTACGCTTTCATACCGCTAGGCCTTCGTGCCATTTCCCACAATATTTGATGAGGGAATAGATGTTAGTATCACCCGCAATCACGACGGAAACTCGATTTCGCTTTCACAATTTGTCACTTTGGGTGGGGTTAATATCGCAGTTCAACTTCGCCAATACTATAGTGTACAGATGGGGTCCAGTCGTTCTTGGATGCTGCTCTTCTTGTGATTATTAGATACACGTATCGTCAATTCATGTGTACCAGGAACAGATCAAAAAATAATAATGATAATAATATACATTGCCAATTTCGCCTAAATTGTGTAAACCAACTTTTATCATTATCTAAGTCTCAAGTTGTTATCGAGCAAAGGAATTCAAAGAGGAGCCTAGAAAGTGATGAGTCCCCGGAGGCTACTTTCAAGATATCAAAAGGCTCATACATTACTAAAAACTCTCTTCCAAGCCCCATCGACATCTACCAAGGTTTCATTTCCAAATAAGAACCAAAGAAAGTGATGACAGGGATGTTAAGAGTAGGATACCGTGTGAAAACTGCAGGATTTAGGGCCTTAGGAAAGGCAAGAAGTCCACCTTGCGGTCAGAATGGACATGCGCTACATGTAAGGTTCCTCTTTGCTTGAAAGTAAAACAGAGTTGTTTTGAGGAATATCACACCAAATAAAATAATAAAAAAAAAGCTATATTATTTTGCGTACAAAGCACATTTAAAAAACTACTCAAATTGTGACCAAAAATGGTCGCAAAAAATCTTATTCTCAAATTCAAGATCAAGGATATTTGCAATTTTTTTTTTTTTTTTTTAAAAAATGCTCATGTCGCTCACGAAACGACCAACCAAATCATTGTCTTGACGTGCTTTTTCAATGGTCATCAGCAACTTCTTGACACTGATTGAAAGTTTGGACTCAATGCCACTCTTGGCAAGCGTAGCCATAGCAGTCCGACGTTCATCGTCTGATTTGAACAGTTGCAGATCCTTTACCACAAAATTCACTTCCTCCAGCGTCCTCAAATTCTCCACATATAGCTCAGATGAAAATGAATCCATCAGGTCCATCTCCTCCAGCACATGTCGTCTCGTTGTCGTTGTCAAAACAAGTAATCTCCTGCCCTTGGGTGGTTGTTTCTTCAGTAGCACTGCAAGGGCCTGTAAGACTGTGTTGGAGAAGCGTGAGCCAATTGGAGTGTAATCTAACAAACGCTCAATATCATCCATCACAATCACACTCAATGGTGACTTGTACGAATCTTGGAAGACTCTGTGGATAGCATTTACTTTTTGTATCTCACTCATACCAATCATGGTCTCAGGAGAAATCAGCTTAATGAATGGGAACTGTGATTCTATAGCAATTGTTGCTGCCAATGCCGTCTTTCCTGCGCCAGGAGGACCATGAAGCAATAAACTGACAAGAGGTGTGCGATCAGAGTGCTGCACTTGCTCTACACGAAGCTGACCCTCTTTGAGGATTCTGTCGATCTGAGGCGAGAAATGGATGATGCCGTTGGTGATGCAAGCATCAAGTTCCTCTTCAGATGATCCAAAAGCTGCGTGGACTTCTTCCAAAGCGCCTAAAAAGTCCGCACGTTGAATCTTCATGTTCTCAAGATCGCCTGTTGTACCAGCCAGTGTCCCAACCTTGACATGACGGTTGAATGCAAACGATGTGGCTGATTTAACAAGACCATTGATCTCTGCTCCTGTAAAGTTCTTGGTCAATGCCGCCAACTCAACCAAATCGACGTCCGAGGCAAGCAAGTTATTTTGCATAGCCTATATAAGATATAAATGACACATAATAAATATATAAATAATAGAGCAACAGCAAACACCCGCTCAAAAAAAAAAAATAAATAAATAAAAATAAAAAAAATTACCTTGTGAGTGTGAATCTTCAGAATCTGAAGTCGACCATGCTCATCTGGTAATCCAATTTCCATGTGGACTTCCATACGTCCTGGACGCAACAAGGCCTCATCGATCATATCCTTCCTGTTGGTCATACCGATAATTAAAATATTATTCAACTGCTCTACGCCATCCATCTTTGCCAAAAGCTGATTCACAACCGAGTCTCCTACACCTGTGTTGTCGTTCTTGGATCCACGCTGTTTGCAGATCGCATCCAATTCATCAAAGATAATGATATGTAAACTCGAATCCTCGCCTTTATCCTTGTATTCATTTTCAGCGTCAATGAACAGTTTTCGGATGTTCTCCTCAGACTGGCCCACAAATTTAGACAGCACCTCAGGCCCGTTCACAATCTTCGGCTCACGACCGTTTAACATCTTGCCAATCTCACGAGCCATCAATGTTTTTCCAGTACCTGGAGGACCATACAGCAAGATACCCTTCACGTGCTGGATACCCATCTTTTCCACAATTGATGGTGGGAAAATGCGGGAGGCGAAGGCACGACGGAACATGTTGCTAAATTCCTTATCCAATCCACCAATGCCCATATCCTCAAACTTGAAATCAGGCTGGATGAGAGTAACTGCAGGCTTGCTACGTAGGGTAGTAGTTAGAAGACATTAGTTTTGTTATAATTTTTTTTTCTTTAGTGCTCCCCATAAACTATAGAGTACCAAAACTTACTTTCTGGCCGCACCTCGAAGTTTAATATTTGAGTCTTGAGCCCTCACAAACTGAATTTGAGTCTGCTGGGTTAACACTCCACGGAAACCAGTTCGTCCCTCTGATTTCATAAATATAGAATAAAGGAAAGCCATTATAGAAGTTGATTAGCGATCCCATTGGATGAGCAACACTCGTACTTTTTTTTTTTTTTTTTTTTTCATGGAAGGAACATGCACTCACGGATTTCCTGTCCATCTGGTCCACGTAAACCATTCATAAGTGCATCCGAGCCAACAAGCTCAACCTTCTTAGGCACCATGATCAACCTAACCTCCTGGAAATCCTGCACCAAAGCTTGCTCAATTGATAAAACTTGATTATTGAAAACCTACATTCAAGTCATCGATCATAAAACTTAGTATTTTTTTTTTTTTTTTTTTTTTTTTTTTTTCACGATAGTGGCACTTAAAGAAACTAAAGACTGGCCAAATACTTACACTAATGAACTGACGTGACATCTCCTTCGCATCGAACTCGCCTCGGAATTCATTGTTCTTCACCATCAATGCGACCTGAATGAAAGAATGATAGGATGTATGAAACATAATACTTCAGTCAATAAGACGTCAGGCAAAAAAAAAAAAAAAAAAAAAAAAAAAAAAAGCAATGATATGCAATTATAATTACAACAAAGATTACAAGCATTATAGCATTACCTCAACTTCAAGGGTCGAGAGATAAACATCATGTCCATCCAAGCTCGGATCAAACGGTTGGACATCAATTTCCTTATTAAGTGGTGTGTTGATCCATTTGCGCTGCAAGTTACTGAATCCTAAACATCCTACTGGAAAGCCATCCTCAAAACTAGATCAAATATGTCAATAATAATATTAAAAAAGATATTCTTGTAAATACACGTGGACAGTAATATGCCGCTCATATGAAAGTAACAAGAGCGCTATTGTTCTTTCTTCAAGTAATAACATCGTGTACCAAGGAAATAATAATAATAATAGCAACTGAAAGCATTGATGAAGTCCCTCATTTTTCTTTGTCTTACATACTTGATTGAAAACACAAACTGATGCTCGACCAAGATATAGCGAGTATGAGATGAAAAATCTTGGGCATTGGCCACAACGTAGTTGGTTAAAGCATAACGCTCGTGCGACGTCTTGACAGCTCTCATCCTCTTTGATGGCTGGGGTTGGAAAGCAGGCTGGTTCTGATGCGACTGTTGCTGACGTGGCGCAGGCTGTCCATACGAGTTTTGGTGGGTATAAGATCCATGGCTGTCAGGTGCTGCACCATATGAAGTCTTGGGTTGATATGAGCCTGGACCTCCAGTAGCCCCACCAGCAGCGCCACTAGCGTTGTTCGAAATGGGTCCACTCGGACGGGGAGGCATTCTCGGTCCCTGACCTCCCATGGGATTGGGTGAGGTGTTGTACCCGCGGTCGTTAGGGTAGTTGTTCATTAGGTATGTTTGATTTTGCCCGGCTGAAGCAGTTCTAGCGGAGTGTTTAGTTGTTAGTGCTGTTGTTATTATTGCCTGCCCTCCGGGGATAATGAGGATGGTGGTAATTGATGAACAATGAAAGATGAGATGAAGAGATGCAACAGGCACACGTTTTCTTTTAAACTGCACTGAGAGGAAAGAAGAGCTTGCCATGCAACGTGTCAAATCTAATTAAAATTAGACAGTCCAAGGAAGGAACGAGAGTCGTAGTGTCTACAATCCGACACACAATCTACAAAGGCTGACAAACACAAGTCCTGATGATCATGATGATAACTGCCATAATAAGAGACAAGCTTGACCATTTTTCTTTTTTCATTTCTCTGGGCAAAGCCATGTATTAAAAAAGATGGCAGTAATATAAGCCCTTATTTTTTCTATGAGCATAGACGGATGAGGCATGAATGCTATATTGGTCGCTCGGCTTTAGGATAAATGCTAAATGGTTATGGCACGATATTATGCCATACTTTACTTGCCTTCAACGACACTTCCTAGTGAGTTCTACGTTCAATAATGAGATACCTATGACTTCTAAGTGAACGTAACTGCAAAAGCAAACAAGTTGTTCGTGAAGATGATATTGCTTGGTATATCTCCAAACATATTGCACGGTTGACTATACATTCTACGATTCATATATGTATATATATATTTAGGGTTCCTTTTCAAAAAAGAGCATGTATGCTTCTACAGTCTTGACAGTTGACCAATCGACTATCTGCACATCTTCGTCCGAGATCCTCCACCATTTACTTAAAGATTTAGTCTTTGTTAAAGATGGAATCCGCCGATATGTGACAAAGTGACCCGAGTTATGGCTTCCCATGTGAACAATCACTGCCCAGAGACAATATATCACACTGTCATCAACGCTGGCATCCATGTCTTTGTCCCAACTCCCTTGTCTCTGACCATTTAACTTGGTTTCTGGACTATCGTACTCATTGCATGATGATGTTGATGAAGATAAAGAATAGAGCCCTATACTTCCTCGCCTTGCAAATATTCCCGGTCTAGCACTTGTTCCTGAGGCAAGTCCGAGGCTCATGTCAGCCATATATCCATTTGATCCATTATTAAACTGTCCATGGTTGATGGAAATGCTTGAATTTGAACCTCGCCTCGACATGCTCTTAGTTGCAACAGTAGTGAGATATCCTGAGGTTGTAAATCTAGTGAAGTCAAGGCGTTCTCCAAAAATGACCTTGCATGGGTTCTTGGCCAATTGGCCTGACGCTGTAAACATAGATCGGTTCAGATGCAGACACAGCGCCTGAGGCGGCTTTGCAATCATAGAGTGCTTTGTCGTATTTTTGGAACGTACGGCGGCCAACTCTAAGGGTGACTAGGGAAATGTGAGAATGTTTTGAGTATTAAAAAAAAAAAAAAAAAAAAAAAAAGTATAACCAGTATTAGAAAGGATATTAAAGAGACAAACGTTATTTGGATTTTTTTTTTTTTTTTTTTTTTTTTTTTCTAAAAAAAAGAGCTGTTACCAAATCCATCTCAATATTGTTGGCAAGGCATTGGTCAAGTTTTTTTTTCCATTGCTCCAGCTCCTCAAGGCTAATTTCGGACTGATTTTGTCGTTCCTCAGGCTCCTTCGTGGCAAGAGGTTGACGATCCATGCCAAGTTCAGATTGTGGCTCTGAATAAGAGGATTCATCCATAACCTCTTTCACACTTTGGTCATGATCATCGGCCAAATTCTTTTCATTCGTTTCTTCTTTTCTTTGTCTGTTTCGTTGTTCCTGACTCTCTGCTAATGTTCGCTTCTTTTGCTCAATCTTTCGTTGCAGATCCCTGCTTGCTGCTAGTATACTGCATTTCCGGCAGTTGAAATCCGTGATTGTATCCAGGTGAATGAATGCATTTAAGCAATCATCAAGGCTACACGAGTACTATGATGAATGGTTTAAAATACAGCTTTACTGTAAACCTTTCAATCCTATATTGTTCTTAGGGATATAAACATGTGCATTCCAATGACTTCATTTATTATTTTACCTGAAGAGGAACTGTCAATGACAGATTATCAAAGGTCGAGTGCCGAATTGCTGCCTAATATATTCAATTGTTGGTGTATCGAATAAATAAAAGGTGCTCAAGCCCTTTTTATCGTATTGTCTCAAGTTTCTTTGGCATGAATTAAAAACTCACTGTATAACCGCATTCGACACACGAGACCCTGCTTGCAAGTAGACCCATGAATGGACTCTTGGCTCGATTAAACTTCTCTTGTTCTCTCCCATCCAATAGTAAACTAGCTATCATGGCAAGAGGCTCCTCTTTATCTTTAGTCTCGTTGCTCCTGTTATCTATACCTTCGCCTTCTGACGAAGGCGCAGACTCCCCATTTAATTCATTTGCCAGAGGCTTTAATTGAGACAAGGAAAGTGATGACGATATGACAGATAAGGAGCGTTTGTGCCTCGCCCCTAAAGGCGGTGACGAAGGTGGATTCAAAATATCGCTCATGGCTGTCTGATCGAATAAAGAAAGGGTTCCCAAGTGATCTAGCTTTTCTCTTTCTTCGGATAGCTGAGACGATAATATTTGAAATAGCTCTTGCGCATCCTTTGTCATATAATCAATGCTCTTTTCAGGTTAATTTCCAACGAGTGACTGGTCAAGTTTTAAAATGCACTGGAAGCTATCGAAGTATTTGATGGTGTATAAAAGCAATACCTGCTGCTGACTTGTCAGGACATGTGCAGCCTTTGATTTGACAGTGTTCACCATCCTAATGAGCCGTTTTACCGTTGGGTGCCTGTGCATCGTGTTAAGTACTGTGGCAAAATAAAAAAAAAAAGAGCAACAATAACGCAGATACGACAATTTGTTAGCCAGCCACTTTTCTACTCCTCTTCATAAATGTTGCAACTCATGGTTTATAGTTTTTTCTGTGAATATGCATTACAGTCAACAGTCTCCCAAAGTGCCAGTGTTATTGAATCTTCCGCATGTCCCATGTCCTTCCGCGCTTCAAGATAGGTTCTTAATGATGGTAAAGACGCTAATGCCTGTTCGAGAATAACCAGATGGTGGTCAATATTATTTTGCTCTGTTCTCCACGGGTAATGGGTAATAGGTAACAGTTAACCAAAAAAAAAAAAAATAAAAAAAAAAAAAAATATTGAGCTAACCTGAACAACCGCATTCATAAAGCAGGTGTTCCCAACGTTGACTAGACCTGTGACATACTGGGGTGAAAACTCAGCTACTAAAGAGTGAATTATCCAGAACATGAATTTCGTCCACCGATGCGATCGTCATGCATGCTTCAAATCAATACGACATGTATTATGCATAACATTCATACATCAGACAATTCGTTTCGACATGAACTTTCTTGTAGATTTATACCATTTTTTGTCCTTGTTGCCCTCGCTTTGTTGCTTTTTCGCTTCGAAGCTCGACCAGTACCAGAATTTTCTGTGGCTGAAGAAGCAAGAGTCCGGACAACTAATACTGCAGTGGCGATAACCGCAACCGATACGGCAACTCTCCTGGTAGTATAGACGTCCATGATATGGACTTTATTCTGGTCAGGATAAGAAGGGTCAGCAAGACTTTAAAGGAAGAGATGATGTAAAATCAGGTGACAGTCCAGAACATAGCGCGTTGCCTTGAAATAAAGTTTTATTTCCTTCAGTCGCGTTGGCATACTCCAGCACGCCGCACTTTCAGTCATTGTTGTTGACACTTTGGTGCTCTTGTCCCTGACCAATCACAAAGAGAGAAGCCTCGTCAATTGACGATATTCCATCATATAAATACCGCTTGTTTTTGCTTGTTCCCACAATCATCACCAACAACTTCCTCTTTCACTCAAGCCAACACAAACCCCTATAAGATCTGGAGACTAGAAGCCAGTAGATCTATATTATAAAACATGCCATTCCTTGAACCCAATGACAATTCAACTTATGTCGTCAAGTATATGAACTTGATGGGTCGCGCAGGTACATTTACGATCAAATATGAAAAATATGGTTCATTAGCGAGTCCTGGACTCTAATAACAAAGTGAATATTGTCCGACCTTTCTTTCCTTTTTTTTTAAGGTGTCATCCGAGTCCTCCTTCATTTGGCAGGCGCAAACTATAAAAACGAATTCATCACTATGGATCAAGTCGCTGCCGACAAATCTGCATTCCCGTTTGGTCATTTGCCCGTTCTAGTCGAACATCGTACTGATGGCACCACCTTTGAATTGGCAGAGTCCCTCGCTATCGAGGTAACTCATGCAATGTAACTACGGCTTGACAAATAGAAATTATTTTTTTTATAAAAAAACCTAACTATTGCTAATTATTGCGGCATCAAAATGAAAATAGCATTATCTCGCTGAAAAGTTTGGCTTACTCGGTTCAACGCCTCAGGAAGCCGCCACCTACAAATCTGTCGCGTTCAATATATACATGGAACTCTACGTTTATTGCTTCGCTTCCTCTATTCCAATCCATGAACAGATTGCCGACTCTGCCTCAGAATTTAATGTCAAAGCTCTCCCCAACTTCTTGTCCTCACATGAGCGTTGGCTAAACAAAAATGGCAATAATGGCCATTATTTTGGTAATACACTCTCCTATCCTGACCTCGTTATGCTCAATTGGGTCCGACTCTTGAGTATGTTTGGTATCAAATTGGACGAGAAAAGCCCCATTCGGAAATTGGAACAGACCATCAAGGCTTTGCCTCAATGGAAGGGCCAATACGAAAAGTTCCATCCTACAAGTACAATCGAACCTTGATTTGTGATGTTAAAGTCAGAGAGTTAGAATGTCAATCAAAAGGAAGCCTGAATAATATCACATATCCAAGAAAAATAGCATTGATAATAAAAGTAAGGTCTACTTTTTTTTTTTAATAATTAAAGATATAAAAAATTTATAGATACAATGGCTCTAAGCGTCCTGGACAAGTAAGAGTACACGTGTTAAGCGTTCGACCAAAATTAGATGGTGTGGTAAGCAATTGGTTTGTACTGGTGACATAGACAAGTGCGAAAGCGCATGAAATTGCTTCAAAATTTCCCGTGTTGTGTTTGCCGCTGTAGCTGTTTCGATTGTTGTTGCACCTACACCATTATTAGTGCTTGTTTGTTGTTGTTGCTGCTGTTGCTGATGCGGCTGTTGAGAATGACCTCCAGGGAGGGTTGATGATGGCGATGAGCCAACAAGCGGTGACCCTGGATATTGTATAGACGCGAATGAGGGTGATCTATATGGTTGACCTGATACTGAGGTATTGGTGTTGGCTACCGCACTATGACGTGGAAGGTGATATGATGGTGATGACTGTTGGTATGGCAGGTTCGCATTATAGTTGGACAAAAGCGTCCCAGTGGATACGCTTGGTATAGGTGTGTTGGTCGCACTAGCAGGAGCAGAGGCAGGCCCCAATGGTGACGTTGTACGCTGGAGATGCAGCAGATGAACCTCGATACCTAAAGCCTCAAGTGAATGCTTTTCACGCATGACAGAATTAGCTTGAGTCGGAACCTGGATCAGATATCCTGTTGACAGCGGTAAGATCACATCGTTATCGCTGAGTGGCAAGCTCAATCGAGTCGATGGTGCTTTCGTATCTTGGTCCATTTCCTTTCTCAGCTCTTTCTGTTGCCACTGTTGATCAAGTTCCTCTACTTTCATCTTGAGGTGCGTTTTGATATCTTGACTTTGACTCTGATTCTGATTCTGATTCTGGTTCATGCTCAAGTCTGCACCAATGTGTTCACGCAAAAGGTCATCTTCAGTGCTTATATCGCCTTTCGACTCTTCAGGTGAACGTCTAAATTCATTTCCAGACTCAGTTCGCAAGGTGCTTAACCCTGATTGTGCCAAAGCAGGGATTCTAAAAGCAGTCTCTTCGTGCGATACAATCAAAGGGATACGATGGTTTAGAATCATGGCATATACTTGTCCAACACTGTTCTCCAGAACTTCGCTGCCCGACAATCGATTTGCTCCACTCATAGTACTCGATGTCCCAGCAGTAGTTCCACTTGGGTTGCTACCAGTCCCAACGATGCCTAGACCAGTCACTCCTGAGTTACTCGGTGTTGCGGGCGCTGTAGAGACATCAGGTGTCAATGTGGCTGTTGGATTTGTAGTATTGAGACCCATTGGTCCAGCGCCTATTACTGAAGCCCCTGTCTGTCCTATCCCTAAAATGATCGGGGTATTGGATCCATTTACACCTGAAGTCATGTTGGACGATAAATACTCCGCCCCGCGACTATGAGGATACATCCTCAAAGGAGAATCAATGTTGACCGCTGTGATTGCTGTATCATTGTCATCACATACCAAACGTGCCCATTCCTGTAACTCTACACGTGTCATCAATCCTAGTTTACAGACAATGGTTTTCCAGCTAAATGATCCACGCTTCTTATAAACAAGTGTCCTAGTCCATATTTCGTGCAAATAATTTGATAGTAATCCCTGTCCACCCTTAGGCTGTGCTATGGTTAAGAGACGAGCCGAACTATCCATCATATCTAGCGCCATGTGCTCTAGCATTTCGCCTCGATGATCTGTCCATACACATACAAGCCATCGACCATCCAAACTGAAGCCATACCCAACATGCATTGTCGCGGGAGGCTTTGGAGTCGAATTTGGCTTCAGGTTGACATCATATTGGATCATGACTGGTGTAGTCCTGGCAAGAGCAAAGGAAGGCGCATATGAATTGATTTGAGCCATTATACCCTCAGAATATGTTGGTCGCTCAAGGAACAGCTTGCACTTTGTATAAACAGTAAAAGCAATGTCTCGTAGCCCAAAACGCAAGTACCCTCCAAAGGTAGAAGGATAAACTATATGTTGGATGGGAACTATCTGTAAAACAAGACGCTCCCGCCGCTGCTCTGAAGGCGTCAGAAGTGACCCCATCGCTGCTGTCCGAAATTGAGTCTTCATGATCGAGAAGCATCGGCAAAGATCAAAGTAGCTTGCTCCATGAGAGAATGGATTGACCATATATACAACCACATGAATGTCTCGTCGCAATGAACTCGCACCTAAAATTGAGCCCAGACGCTGACAGCCATCTATATAGCTTCGGACCTGACGAGCTTCCATGGATTCTCCTGATATGGGCGGTAGAAGCGAGATGGGGATGAGTCCTGGCTTTTTGTAGTCCTGCAGCGCTCCTGGCTGGTGCTTCCCCAGCAGCGATGTCTCAAAAACAACACTGAGTTCCCTCCAGAACTTACTGACACTGCTCTCCATTTCATCACCTTCCGGATAGACCACAAAGTACGATATATTTTTTTTAGCAGAATAGGGCTCAAGACTAAGTTTCTCCCAAAACCGTAGAATGGTTGGCGCTGCTTCAAGCCATTCTTCATTATGACCTACAACAATATCTGGGGGCTGTAGCTGCACAAGTGATGGTTCAGCTGGTTTCTTCTTCTTCACTGGATATTTCCCATACTTTGATGGCATCTGCTGAGCTTCTGCTAGTGAAAAGTATTGGAACAAAGTCAATGGTCCTTTCATAACGACTGGCGGCGAAATATTGTTTTGACTAGAGTGGTGATGATGCCCATGAATCGTTGCCATGCTCATCGTCATATCCTGAGAGGCGTCTGAAGGTATTGGAAGAGCAACTGTGTTCTCTGACTGGTTGCCACGCAAATGATCAAACAATTCAAAGATAAATGACTTCATTTCCATAATGTTTCTGAACGACTCGTCTCCTAATGCTGGGACTGTAGCAATGCCTGTGATATATAATTGTTAAAAAAAAATTTTTTTTTTTTAAGAACGAGTAATGCCGAGTAATTCTAGATATCAATAATTGACAAAAGGAGCTAATGAATCTTACCCGTACGGAGCAACTCACTCATCGCTTTCCTACGTGCTAGCATCACATGGAAACTCTCCCCCTCAGAGATCTCTCCACTTGTACCAGTGACCTCATTCGACCCTGCAAACGGATAGTCACCCATCACAGCCTGTTCACATAGTGTCTTGACTGCCTCCAAGAAATACTCTGAAGCAAGTGAATCCTGAACTACGAGCGGCTCGTCCACAAGAGCTGGTGGAGCCGCTGATAAAACTGCAGGTGTAAAAGGCGTATCAAACTCGACCTCTGCATGATAAGCCTCTGCTGATGACCACGGTTTAGATCGCTGGTGTTCGTAAAATGGAGCTATCCTATCGAGCCGAGCTAAAGACGGTGTAACCCCTCGAGCCTGTGTATGTGTAGTCGAGGAAGTTCTCAGCCCTAGAAGCGCCCCTCCAACACTTTGATCGAGCGACTGAGTCAGGACCGCGTTGGTGAACTTTGCAGAATTAATCCCTCGGGCACTCCATGGTTCCTGTGCCTCTTTATTGATGCCATTACTATTGCGTATAGCATTAGCATGGCCGTTGCCGTCGTAGAGATAAAATCGCCTAGACAGCTTCCCAAACGCAGGCCTGTTCGGCTCGACAGCAGTATCATCATCACTTTCCTCGGACCATGTTGAAGTAGAGTCGCTGTCACTATCACTACTACTCGATTCCTCCATTTTACGTTTCGCTGGCTGCTGTAGTGATAGTGTGGATATTCCCCAGGCTGTCGCAGAGACTGTAGGTATGTTGCCAGCTGTAGCTTTTTCGGATGTGCTTTTATTTTGCTTGATCGTCTCAAGCTTTGAGGCTTGATCTTGCCATTTGACAGAATTCCAGTTGAAACTGATAGAAAACATCCTTGACTTTGTTTTCCTTGGTTTTTCCTTCTTTGCAGGCATAATCCACTCTTGATCTTTCCCTGGTTGATAGAACGGCAACATTCTAGACGGGCGACGTTGTTGGTTAAAAGGGTTAGGAATAGATGATCTCCTGCATTTGTAAAGGCGTCTATAAACATATCGGCCTCCGGCCTGGTATTTTGAGTCATCAACAAAGTAGTCCCCAATAATCTTAAGCGGTGAAAACGATGAGGGTATGTAACTGTGAATGGGCGGATGAATATGCTCCACAAGGATTGAGGGCCTCTTCGTCGGTGATTGCTCCGTCGTTGGCAAGTGCATGGTTAAAGATGAGCTCTGTTGCATTTGAATAGAGTGTTTGCTCAGATCCTTGTCCAAGGTAGTTCCTTGAGACGCAGGAGTTAACACTCCAACGTCTTGTCCAAGTTGGTTCGCAATGAAGTGATCCCCCGAACCAGACATTGTTGTAGACGAAACAGCTGTTGTCCCTAATGACAAAAAAGTGCCTGCTGGCAGCGTTGGTTGCGTAAAGCCACTCAAATCAAGCTCCATATTTGCAAAAAGACTGTCATCGTTCAGTGGACTCGTTGTCATCATGTTCTCAAAAGTATCTCCTATATCCGAGAGTGCATTCATAAGTCCGTTGCTAACTCCGATTGCCGACGCTGTTGAAACTGCTGTCGCTGCTGTAGATGTCATGGGTATACTACTCTGAGAATCAAATGCAGAAGCTGTCGCCAATGGCATGGTATTTACAGGAGCAACGCTCCGAGGTTGCTAAAAGGTCAAGGATTATGATACAAATGGTATTAGTAACAATATGTCGATACTGACCACATGAACACTATATATTTGAATTTTACAGGAAACCCACCTCATCAAAGAAACTAAAGTCATCCTTGGTAACCTCATCCCAGTCACCTAAATCATCAGCACCTCCATATAAGCCAAGCATTGAGTTCATATCCATGAGTCCCGACATCATATCAGAGTTGTCGTTTTGCATGTCGATCGAGAGTTGATAGGAAGCATTACTAGCGACTGCATTCGCTACTTGATTGTCTACCTGCACTGAGTTGCTTGTTGTATTGCCTTCATTACCGGGACCGCTGTTGAATTGAGTAGTGTTGCCGAAGCTTGACCTAAATATATTATCATCTCAACTGTCATATTAATACATTTCCAAAACACCTAAATTAGCAAGAGTATGAATATTATATGCATAGGACTCTTACCCGATATCAGATCCTTGAATCGATACATTATTCCATACTGTCTGAGATCCTTCTGATTGGTCCATAGAGTCAACATGGTAGGATTTCGGAGAGGTTAATGCTCCCCTCTTTGGTTCTTTCCGTATCCAGCCACTAGCCTCTGCTGGTCCACTGACTCTGGAAGTAGGTGCCGCTTTCGTCTTTATGAGTTTGTTTGGTGCTGAAGAGGTAACTACGGATATCTGATTGTCTATTGCAGAAGGCGAGTCTGCACTTTTTGGTTCTATGTTGGCACAGGAGTTAAGCACAATGGAGGTAAGGTAGGCATAAGGATCTATATATGACCAATAATCGATGCGATTTGTATCGTTCGTCGCGCGTTTAACAAGTGCATCCTGTTGCTGCTGCAAGAAAGAGGATTGCTGCTGTTGTTGCTGCTGTTGTTGTTGCTGTTGCTGTAGTTGCTGTTGTTGCAGCTGATGTTGTTGTTGCTGCCATGCAGATGAACCGGCTTTAAGCCTGTTTCTAGGCTCTGCTAATACAGGGGCATGCTCAGACATTGACTGGACCAGCTTCGGCACAGCGGGCGATGTAATCGCATTTCGAGTCTTCTCCTGCCACGACCAAAGAGCAAATTTGGCTCCCAAGTCCTCAATAAATCCAAGATTCCGTGATCCCAGCCCATCTAGCTGTCCTACATCGCTTGGAGACTCCTTGCATGATACTGGGACAAACACGCGTTCAGTTGGGTATTGAAGCAACACTTCATTCTTTCCACATGTTATACTGATAGGTACAAGACGTGGTAATGAATGTGAAATACTGTTGATGACATCCTGGTTTATCCCGAATATATCAGCCCAGTCCTCTAAGCATTGTTGAATTTGTTCTTCGGTGAACTCTGCCATTTCCTGTATTTTTAACACACCACGTGTACCATGTGGACTTAGTACAACTATCATTTTGAATTAAGGCGGGGATAAGAAATAAGAAATAAAAATAAGAAGCGAAGTTAGTAGTGATAGAAAAAAGCAGGAACTTGAATTTTTTTTCCTCTTCCTTCAGACTACCTTCGTATAGGAATCATACCTGACAAGTTTTTTTCTGATGATTGGCGTGCGTCCAGATCTAGTGGAGTTAGAATACGAAGTCGATGGTATTGAAAGGTCGGCTGGAAAATAAGGTTGGACGAAGAAAGATACATGGTCATTGTACATGACAACATTGTTCTATCAGTGTGTCGAGATGCATGTTAAATGTTGTGCTTAAACTTCTTGTGATCTGATAAAACAGCAGCTCAAAGGATTGGTATGACTGATACATACGTGGAAGATATCTTGGGAAAACTCGGGAGGATTGAGGCGTCGAGTTTTGACTGCAATGATGTTGGGAAAACGTATGACTTGCCCAAACGATACCCACCTTTGGTGATCATCCCCCTAATAGCAAGGAATCACACGCGTTATAAGTAGTAGGTTCTTTTTTTTTTTTTTTTTTGCTTTTGATTATGCTTTTGCTTTTGCTGTTGCTTTTGCTTTTGCTTTTGCTTTTGCTTTTGCTTTTGCTTTTGCTTTTGCTTTTGCTTTTGCTTTGGATAATGCCAAAAACAACGCATGGTTGTCGATCCTAATGTGCCCAATAGCTTTTTAGAAATGTCATCCTCAAGCCTAATTGCGT
The DNA here is from genome assembly GCF_002105155.1 of Lobosporangium transversale. Taxonomy (NCBI): domain Eukaryota; kingdom Fungi; phylum Mortierellomycota; class Mortierellomycetes; order Mortierellales; family Mortierellaceae; genus Lobosporangium; species Lobosporangium transversale. The sequence goes on along the minus strand of NW_019028986.1, from coordinate 428,789 downwards.
GCCATACATACCGATCCAAGACATTTTGAAGCCCACAAATAAACATCTCATATTCCTGGCTACTATCGACTTGCTCTGACGATGAAGACGAAGCATTTGATCGTGATGTACAGCACTGTAGAAGTGAGTCCCATGTCATAATCCCTGACTGACATTCTAATCGCAGTAATCATATAGGTTAAAAAAACAAAATATAAAAATAAAATGAACAAATTCATAGCAATAAGGTTCCAGCAAAGTATGTTCATCAAAGCAGATCAGACAAACTGTTTTTTTTAAATGAAAAAACTATATTCATATTTGTAAAATTGAAAGCCCTCTCTCCATCCACTGGCGAGAGGACCATGTCCTTTACAGTCATCACTGGAATCATATTAATCTTTACCTTTGAGATTCTCCAGGCCATGATTCCGTAACAATGACTGGTCATTGAGCCAAAAGACCCAGAGTTCTAAAGACAAGTTGCTTGTTTTCTTCTTCGACGATCCTGAGGATTGTTCATGCTCCTTGGCTTCAGGCTCTATGTATCGCCAATGACATGGTATTTTTGCGTTCAATAAGCTGACATATGCTGCCAAAAGTGGATCAGGCCCCTGATGAATTGTTGTTGTCGTAGGAAGATCACTGTCCCCATCATGATTGTCACCACGAGAACGTGTACTCCTGTGATGTGATGAAGCTCTTCCTGATTGAAATCTCTTTGCCTTATTGTCCACGTTGAGTTGCCGTGCAAACCGTCGTGTCGAATAGGTGTAAGAATAGCGCGTGTATCCAAACGACGAGAGTTCTGACTAGATTGCCTCCGATGTCATCCATGACAATAAAATTTGATCAGCATCAGTTTCGGGTTATTTGCATGACCATTACAAATTGAAAAAAAAAAAAAAAAAAAAAAAAAACAGGGCACTCATGCTTACAATTGAAAATATATTAGTGGGGAAGTTATCATGAAGCATTATAGGATTTATATGAATGTGAATAAAGGATTAAAGAGTGAATCAAGGAGTAGAATGTACAAGTAAAGAAAAAAGTTTTTTTTTATGGTGTATGCGTGAGTATGAGTAATTTGGTGAATGTTTGATGAGAATGTCTGTAATCACAAAGTATGTAGTTGCTCAAAAAACGTGACACAGTCAAAGGGATAGTAGATGAGACGCGCAAACGACTGTTGGAGATGAGGAGGTCAAACGCGCGATGTTTCTACTGTCCTTGGTTTACAACCCTTCAAGCAGGGGCAATTAGGCGAAGAGAAGGACTGTTGTGGAGATGCATTTGCATTTACAGACTAATTTATAATTGACTGTCCAGGGTTAACTGAGCATAATCAATATGCTATCAAAAAGGGGGGACCCTATTCCATTCGTATGTCTATCATGTAAAGATCCATTGGTGGATAGAAAAATATAAAAATATATACACCGCTTCTAGTTTCAAGGCGATTAATTTTTAACGTGAATTTGTATCAAAGAAACGAAGCAGCGAGTTCTAGACGCGGCAAGCATAGTTTTATACTGACAAATGGGTTAAACAACAAATGAGAAAGGTATAGACCTGAACAAGTGACTTTAGCTCATCTCTATTGTGCTTTGTCATTACTAATGGCAATTGACTATGTGTATGGAACTATAGTGAACAATAATATACAGAACACCAATGTAATTTGTTCCTTTGTTGCACCAGCATGTAATACACATTTTTATTTCGACGTGGCAATCGCCCTGTTGCTCCGTTCTTAAGGCACTGTTTATTAGCGCTGTTTATGTTGATTTTTTTGTTTTGCTTTTTTATTGTTTTCTCCACAACCTAATGAACACTTGTGTTCTGAGAAATGCAAAAAGCCTTCACATGGCAGAGTGGAGCATGTACAAATTTATTATGAGTTCAGTATTTGGCTCCGCTTTTTTCAATCATAAGCTCTCTAAACTAGGAGACCAACGAATTGTTTTTCTTTGTTTGGTGAAACCGTTTGTCATAACTTTACTCTGATACGAAAAGGTAAAATGGGTGAACACAAAATGGCACATTTTTGCCTCTAGACTTTTGCTTTCCAACATTCATCTTTTTTACATTTTACTGCAACAATAATTCATTAAACATCGAAGTTCCATTATTTATTTTTCTATTTTTTTTTATTTTTTTAAAGAGGAGAAAAGGAAAAAAAAAAAAAAAAAAAAAAAAATTTAAATGTCCAATGAGCCTTCCAGCTCAACTTGTGGAGAAGGAGTATGCGTGCCTTCATTTGCATAAACGTGTGGAGTGAGATTTTTATTGAAAAAAAATAATTCACTGGGCGAACAGGTGTTCTGTGCAACAAACAAAATGTATGCGTTGTCAGCCTCTGAAAGGCAGAGCACTCTGCGCCTGTTTTTTCTATCCGAATTTTTACACTTTAACCAAACAGAACCATTCCATGGGACGATGCCATTCTTTCTACAAGTGTCATCCCACTCATACGCGTGCATTATTCAAGGCACGAAGAGCGGGCAAAGAGAGCATTTCTGCACATGTATAAAAACGCGTTAGTTTTCAATTCCACATTTAAAAAAGACATTTCTGTCTTATCACTTCTTTTCTTCTTCCTTAACTATCCTTCTCTTCTCGACAACTCGTTAGTTTCAGCCGCTATGCGTTTCTCTATCGCTACGACAATCATCGTTGCTTCATCCTTAGCATCCTCGCTGGTTTCAGGTGCCTTGACGCCCCAAGAGCGAACTGCCTTCGAACTTTCAGCAGGACCTGATCCCAACTATTGCCAGCCCTGTCTCGAGAAGGCCATGCACAACCATTTCCCACATGCCTGCCCCAAGGACATCAACTCTGATGCTGCTAACTATCGTCCTTCTGGTGCGACAGATACGGAAGAGCGCTGTGTCTGTGTTGCATTCCAGGATCTCTTCTGGATGAAGGCCGATTGCTCCAAGGAATGCCCCTATGTCCACAACAACAACACCATGAAAAACTTCTTGCCTTCCAGCAAAATCGAGGGATGTGACAAGTGGATTGATTTTGAGACAAATCAAGAAAAGGTTATCGAGGGATTCGCAATCAAGAATCCAGATCACAAGCCAGAGGTCTTTGAGATCGTAGCTCCACCCCAAGTGGCCGAAGGTGAGGACGACCCTACCGACATTGGCGAGGACGGACGCTACAAGGTCTCAGTTTCCATCACCACAAAGGAATCGGAAGCTAAGGCAAAGGAGCAGGAAGCATTGGATAGCGATGAAACTAAGAAAGACTCAGAAGTCAAGAAAGATGAGCTGTAAAAAGAAGGAAGAGGAATTCTCAACATCACAATAATCTTGTAACAAAAAATATGTATTAAAGACACTAAATTCAGACTTGGGTAGTATGGAATGAACAGAGCATAATTGAAAATGAAATGAAAGTGTTGAACCATTCTCTCGCAGCAATGGGCAATGAATCAAGCAAAATTTTGTATTACATGGGAATGCATTTCCCGCATCGATGTACCGCCATGTGTCATATCTGTAGAACAAAAGGCAATGGTTAAGTGCACAGCTACTGCATGTCTCTTCAATATACTTCGCATTGTCATAATCATACACATACAAAAAAAGAGAACTTCTGTCCCAATGGGCTTACGGACCCCGAAAGCGACTTGTCCCTGCTCTTCCTACATCCGTTGTTGCTTCCTTCATCCAGCAGGAGTCTGCCAAAGGAGGAACCAGAAGGGGAGCCAGGGATGCATAGACTTTGTGGTGCATGTCTGTAGCAAGAGGTGGTTGTCAAGGATATGGGTCACGTTCTCACTACCCACTGCATCACGGTCCATGTAAATGCCGCAGTACTTGCTCTTCAGGTTCATAAGGAAGCTGTTGCCGAGGCGAGAACACTTGGCACTGGTAAAATACCCATGTATACCCACGAGCACATGTCCCAACCCCTTTCCTACTCCCTATTAAGCATTCTCAGAAGGATTGAGATTAGCAATTCCGGTGGCAGTCGTATGCCTTAGTAAAACTGACTCGCTTTCTTAATGAAGCAGAGCCAGACCGATTCCGAGGACGCTATAGTTTTCGATCTCCTTGGCTGCACTTCCTGTTTCTCCTGTCATACGTAGTAGCTGCTTGATTGCAACGCCCATACAACTGGTTTGCCTTCGCTTTGACTTCTACTGCTCCCTCTTGCATCACGGTTGACGATAAAACCCAATGATTTTTTCGTAGGTATATTGTGGGACTGAGATCGGATGTGTGGACTAAGGCGATACTGAGGGCTGCGTGGAGATCGATACTGTGGTTTTTATCGGGATCCTCGCTAAAATAAAAAAGACATACTACAATTCACCCAATTGCATCTATTGCACCTATTGCGCCTATTTCGACGAGACTGTCAACAGCAACGCTCTTGAACATTTGTTTCTGACTGACTCTTTTTTTTCGGTCAAGTGCAGGCAATTACAACAATTTTTTATTCTTCCAAAATGGACTTTTTTAAGGATATCAAACTAGGGTTTTGGGTGGAGCTTGGCATAGTACTTATTAACAGTCGAGTAACTATATCACTGGCAATTAATTATATTACGAATATGTAAAGTTGTGAAGTAAGGTGTTTAATTCTAAGTTGCCTGTCCAGCTTGCTTTGCAAGGCTGTAAAACAGACCCTTCTTTCGCAATAAATTGGCAGGGGTATCATACTCCTCGACTTGCCCCTTCTCTAAGACTAGGATCTTGTCGTAATCCATAATGGTCTTGATGCGGTGAGCAATCGTCAAAATCGTTCGGTCCTGGAACTCCTTTCGAATCGTCTTCTGAATTAGCTCGTCCGTTTCCACATCCACAGCTGCAGTTGCCTCGTCCAAAACTAGTACTTTGGTTTTGCGAAGCAGCGCACGAGCCAAGCACAATAGCGACCTCTGTCCTACTGAGAAGTTCTCCCCATTCTGTGCAACTTCAAACGAGAGTCCATTCGTCAATGAAGAAATATGGTCCTTCAAATGAGCTCGATCCAAAGCTTCCCAGATCTCTGCATCGGTCGCTTGATGAAATGGATCCAAGTTTTCGCGGACGGTGCCAGAGAAGAGTGTAGGGTCTTGTGGAATGATGGCCAAATGCTGACGGAGTTGATGCAGCCCCACAGTTGAAATATCGACACCATCAATTTCAATCGACCCACCATCTTCCTCTACCTGCATGGTCTCCAGCTTTGCCTCTTCCACGTCATCCTCTCTTGAATCACTGGGCACCTTTGGCATAGCTGATGACTCTATCTCAAGCAACCGTGTGTCAGGCCCGTTGTGACTTGCCTTGGCCCAATGACTATTGGCAGCCTCAATTATACGGAATAAAGCCAATGTCAAAGATGACTTCCCTGCGCCTGTTCGTCCTACGATACCAATTCGTTCCGCAGGGCTCACCTCGAACGAGACACCCTTAACTACTAGGTCCAATCCTTGACGGTACCGTGTAGAGTAGTTCTTGAACTCGATCCGGCCCTCGCTTGGCCAGTTGCTTGGCAGATTAGCATCTGTAGGCAATGACGCAGGTGCTTCCTGATTCTTAACTGAATACTCGTGAATACGCTCCACAGAGACGAGCTGGTTTTGAAGCTCCGACAACGCCTTCATCATCCAGGTGATTGCAAACGTAGTATTCAACGCATATGACAGTGCTAAGCCTGCGATCTCAGCTCCCAATGTTCTCTTGCCCAATACTGCCAAAAGCGCGGTAGCAAAAATAATTAAGGCTCCCAAGAATTCAAGCCGAATATGAAGCCAGCGGATAACGATCGTGTATACGAAATTAGCGTTCGAGGAACGGTCGGATTTCATGGCATTTTCTTGAATGAATCGCTCGTGGACACGCATAGCTCTGATGGTCGAAATCCCAGCGAGTGTCTCCCCAAAATGTTGATAGAGTGGCGATTTAGAAATGGAGTGAATTCGCTTAAGTTGCCGACTGGATCGGATGAACAAGATCTGGAATATAAGGTACAGCCCAATCAATAAAGGGACCAAGGCTAAGAAGATAGGTAGGGAAATAGAAATGACAATCAATGTGCCCAAGACAGTGGTTGAGAAGTAATAAACATCGCTGATAGCAATAGGAATTAGCTCATCTACATTATCGACATCTGACGAAAATCGATTGACAATTCTCCCAACACTAATTGTAATGAACGGGTAAAAGTAAGAATCTTAGCACTAATATTACTTTCATCTCCGATATCAATGTGAATAGATGAATAGGGGCGTTTCGCCTCAAGTTATTTGCGCACTTACGGTGTTGTGTCAAAGAAGCTATCAGTAGTAACAATAACAAACAACAACATAATATAAAAAATGATTAGGATTCTGATGTGTCAACGAACCGCGCCCTTGATTTTTCATTCAAAAGCCTTTCTCTGTACCTCATTGGGAGTCTCATTACATTATCGAGGAGATTATCATGTAGAACGCGTGTGGCACGAACGCCGCCTAGAGCCAGGATGATGACATTAGCGCCCAGATCAAAGAGAATGTAAAGTGCTACAAAAGCTGCATAAACTCCCAGAAATTTGGGCACTGAGGACTGCTCTCCTCGCCCCTCTTGTCCGGCCCATTCTTTCAACCAAATACTAATGCTGATTTGACTAGCTTGTGAGCCAACGAAGCCCAAAGCACTTAGAACTGATAAAATGTAAGAGCTGTTATAAGGAAAAAAAGGAAATAAGAGAGTACAAGCCGTTAATTACTTCTTTGCTTATAAATGATAACAACCCAAGGAATATAGCGGTACAATAGTCTTACGCTGCTTTACAGTAGCGCATGAATACGCTCCAGCCAACACTTCCTTGCGCAGCCTCTTCCTCCATTATCAGCTCTGCATTATCGTCTCCTTTAATAGCAGTTGTGGAAGCCTCTTGAGCCAGTACGGTTGTTCGTGCATCAGTATCTGCCTCTTTATCTCCTCTATGGCCTTGCAACTCCTCCGCATTGAAGATGTCTTGGGTGCGGCTATAGCCCTTAGAAGCCATATCCTCTGATTCTATTGTTACTGCTCCTGCTGCTGCAGACGCTGTAGGGCTTTCAGGCTCATTCCCCTTGTGAGAATATTCATTAATTAATTGGGCGAATAGAGCCCCTGATGTCATCAGGTCTGCATACTGCCCTTGCTCTACAATCAGGCCATCCTTGATAACCACAATATGATCCATCTCTGGCAGATGGTGGATTCCATGTGTGACTAAAAGGCGTGTCTTGTCTTTTAAGAGCCCATTTGGTCCGATGAGATTGTTCCACAGATGCTGGTCCACATGAGCATCCACTGCACTTAGAGGATCGTCCATTAGGTAAATATCTGCATCCTGATATGCTGAACGCGCAAGAGACACACGCTGTTTCTGTCCGCCGGATAGGTTAATTCCACGCTCCCCAATCTCAGTTTGATCCCCAGCGGGAAGCATCTCTAGGTCCTGAGTGAGTGAACAAGCCCTTAACACCTGCTCATACCTTTCTTGGTCTAAAGGCTTGCCAAAAAGGATGTTGTCTTTCACAGAGCAGTTCATGATCCACGCTTCCTGCGCAACATAAGCCACTCGGCCGTTCAACTTGACTGTTCCTTTCTCCTTGTACATCTCTCCGATGATAGCGCTGAGCAATGAGGACTTTCCCTGACCCACACGACCCATGATAGCAGTGAGGTAGCCGTATGGAACCTCAAGATTGATGTCGCAGAGGGTTGCACGCTGTTGACCCTTGTCTGTTGGTGACCTTTCCTTTGAATTCGTGGCGACACTAAGATTAGTCCAATTAAATGTGCCGTCGGCCACATTGATTGCGAGAGGTTGGTTATATCCACTCTGGTTGGTCGCAGCCCCACTGTTGCTTACCAGGGCAGGACTCTCGTTGCAAGGGCCCGGAGGAGGGCGAACATTGAATTCGACTTGATTTTCATCCATCTCTTCCTGTAGCAAGAACGTTTGGATTCGTTTAACAGCTACGTTGAGCGAGATAGCTTGGCCAATGATCTGAGAGGCTCTTCCGATCGGCATGGAGAGTCGATTGAAGAGCGTGATGCTGACAAAGACAACCCGGGCAGACATGACCCCCTGAGAGCCATTGGGGCCCCCTGCCATAGCGTACACGACGAATGAGAGCAAAGCCATCAAGGAAGGTAATGAACTATACATGATCATCATAAATGCGGTTGCGATACCGATTTGCATCAAGTACTTTAGTTCGACCCTGCGAAAAGCCTTAAGTCTGAGAGTAAAAGATTTTTCCCATGAGTACAACTTGACAGCTTTAATACCAGACAGAATGTCTGATAAGAGTCGAACTCGTTCATCCATAGTTGAGAGCTTCTTGTCCTTGGCCCTGTTCAGGACCTTTGCGATCAGCCACTGTGCAGGCATCGTCAAGACCACAACACCGAGGCCTGTTAAGCCGCTTGGACCCATTTGGCGATACAGTAGCCAGGTAGCAACCGCTATCTCGAAGGGCGACGAAATAATCAAAGGCAGATACGTGACCGACTGCGCAACTCTCTCTGCATCGACTGACATGTGGTTCATGATTTCACCCACGGTGGCGCCGCGCCTTGCGTCGGGAGAGAGTTTAAGAGACTTACGGTAGATGACCGAGATTAGGCCAGATTTAAGCTCGATACCCAGGTTGGTACTCTGTTGGAAGTACTGGCCATTAGTTATTGAGGCCAGGATAGCGGCTGCAAACATCCCAACGGCTAGTATGACACCCAAGGATGTTGGCTGAGACTGGTCAGTCGAATAAGATGCTACAAAGTCCAAGATAATATCCAAGAGAATTGGCTGTATGAATACCAGAATGGACTCTAGCAATGCAAGCCCAACCACCGATAACCATGCCCAACCACTAGCTCTGAAGATCACCCAGAGCAGTGAAGGCGTCTTCTTGGAGGAAGCATTATGGCGCTTTTGCAGATGGCGGTCCCAGACTGCCGAGATAAGGGTATAGCTGTAGACAGTTCTAATCCGCCGAGGCATCATATTGGCAATATCGTCATCTACCAAGGGCCGGCCAAAACCTTTCATGATGATAGGATCCAGAAATGCAAAACAGAGACGAGACAGTAGGTTGGCTTGATCATAAGCCGTAGGCTTCTCCCATTCCTTTTCCTCAGCATTAGCATCAGTATAAAGTGTAGTATTTGAAGAAGTAGAAGTAGACCGTGGCCAGTTCTCGAGAATAAATCCAACACAAAGGGCAGTCAAGTAAACACAGAATGAAATAAACTGAGGCTGTCCATTCAAATGAGTATCATTCATAGTCCTAAGATTGATCGCCGCAGCAACAATGGAAATAGCATAGAAACCGTAGATCCAAGTGGATGATCGGGTGCTAATCTGGCTCTCGATGTAATTGAGAACTATTGCACATGTCTACCATAGAAAGTAAAGATTTTAAAGTTAGTGTTGATCGCATGTTTTACATTCTTTTTTTATTTTTTTGTGTGACAGATCCATTACCCATGCCAGAAGCAAAGCCGCAGTTGCAAACAAAGTTGAAATTGATTTAATATCCTCAAGTGCGAGCTGGATCAGCCGAGTCAAAAGTGCTGAGCAGATTGTCAACATGCTACCGAGCGAAGCCCAATAAAGGGGGCGATGTAGCAGAATCGAAGAAAGCAGGCTTGTGCCCCCATTTTTGTTCTTGAGGAAGAGAAGGCCATGAGCACGTACTGCAAATACCATAATTGCTAGAAGTGATGGCAAAGCAAGCAATATCCTTTTTTTTTTTTTTTTTTTTGTCAGACACGGAAGGAATAAAATATAAAATATACACTTTCTTATTGATTGCATTAGATTAGATACATACGAGTCTCCAAAGCAGAGAGTGATATCCACACGTGCGTTTGATGTAGGGCCCTATTAATGTGTACGGATGTGATAAAGAAGAGTTAGAGAGTTGGAGAGAGAAGACGCATGTTTTTTAGGTTACAAACAAGAGTGTACCCATCCTTCGGAGTCCCTGCAATACGATTCACTCATGGTACATGTATATCAATGTACCGCTTAAAAGATAAAAAAATGTTGAGAAGGAAAAAAGGGAAAAAAGAAATAAAAAAGGGAAATAAGAAGAAAGGCCATCCTTTTATGAAACTAGCACTAAAATTGGCTCCAACAGGTACAATCAGCCCTTTGGATTTACACTGCATGCATACAAAATCTGTCATCCAAGTCATCCAATCACAGAAATCTGAGCGGCGTCAAAAAAAAAAAAAAAAAAAAGAATTCCTTCTTTGGGATAAATAGTAACCAAACTCAAAAGAATTTTTTTATTTTGCTGCGTACACATCAGAGATTATATACAGACTACAGGAGAGAGCTAGAGCGTCTTAAGCACTTGGGTACTTTTTAAGCAGTACCAACTAGATGAAGGACACATAACAGGATGACAGTCGAGAGAAAACTTGTCAAGCACCGGAGCAGCTGTAGATCCAAATCACGTTTCTCCCACATGGTCTCCGAGGTCACCAAATGAACCACAACTTCTGCAAATAGGAATATACTCAATTGCGCATCTTGAGGCATTCCAGAGCTGGAACGCGTTGATTCTTTTATTGTATTGTAATCAACATCACTTCTGATATTCCTTTTCTTTGCTGTTGTGATTTTCATATATTGGATAATGTGTAAAGGTTAATATTGACTCCTCGACTTTTTCATCCTCTTTATTCATCTCCATTTTTTACTCCTTTGCCTACAGGTCCATGCAAGGAAAGAGTCGTATTTGTTTCATATCCGGAATTAAGAATTTTTTTTAATATTTTCAAGTCGCACGCCTGTCCTGAAATTGAAATAGCTTTTTCAAGTAAACTCTTCAAGGTTCGTGTAAGCTAATTGATAGATCTATTCTACTTCCTGATGCGGGACACCATACATGTCGCTAACATTTTTTAGGTACGAGCGCTCCTCTTCGTCATCCATCATCAAGTCCAACAGGATATCGCTAGCCAGTTCTAAGCCAGACATGCATGCATAAAATAAACGAGATAAAGAACGCACTTTCATTATTAAAGATACAAGAGTAGAGCATATGACAGGTTAGATGTGCTAATAATCCATTGCTTTACCTTCCGATTGTGGTGAAAGGCCCAGGCCACCAACAGCGATACGACTGACTGCATACGCAAGTGCCCGATATTCTGTCGGTTCCTTTTCTGAAAGGTACTGTGAATAATCTGGAAAGGCGCGGATGATGTTGAGAATAAACTCTAACTCGAGCTTGAGTAGCAACACAAAATCGAACAACTTGTTTTGTGGTGATACAAATGCTGACACTAATCGTGAACCCAATCCACCTTCCTCACTCGCAGTGTCCAAGCTTGATAGCTTGTAGTACAAAAAATCATAGTTATTGTCTGGGAAGAGCGAGAACTGAGATTCTACCCCAGCCGTCATTATCGATTCCGACGACTGAAGGGGATTTGAGGGCGCTGACGTTAAGGCTATTGGGCCCTGGGCTTGGACCTGACCGCGGTAGGAAGAATGTCCGTGTGCAGCAGATGGGCCAGGTGACTCCACTTTAGGCGCTATCGAGGAAAATGAATGTGATTTTACAGCACCTTTTTGTCCGCTGCCGCTAGCACAACCATCACTTGTAGGGTTGCTCGTTTTCTGCCATACAGAACCCTTCACTCTCAGGTATTGTATCTCGCTTGCCAGATCAACGAGATTCCTAATCGAATAAATCACTTTCTTGACGAGCTATCCAGAGCCATGGATAAAGATGCAATATTTGTTAGAAAGCAGTATAATATAATAACAAGAAAGATCAAGCTTTAGATCAAAACATATAATGAGACATACTGAGGTTTTGTAAACAATTTTCTTCGTTTGCTCTAAATTCACACGCGCGGCTCGTTCAAGGATTTCAAATATCTTGAGTTTAATCCGAAAGATGGCTTTATTCTATAATAGCAATAAAAGTTTAAAAAGCATTATATTTTGACTCTATAGGCAATTCTTGATGTCTTTGTCTTTTTTATTTGTAAGAAAATAAAAAATAAAAAATACTTACCATAGGGTCCATATTCTTCCCTGTATTAACATCGATAAAATCTGTAATGATATCAATATATGGGAATGCCTCTGTCCAGTTCTCTTGACTGATGCTCCACCCCACAAACAAACGCGCACATTCAACATCCCGCGTAATGATATCAATAATATCAAAGACATAGTTCAGGGTCTCATAGTGGCGTTGCTTCAAATGCAAACTCAATACCTCTGCATAAATGCGCCTGCGAACAAGTGGAAGAAAGCAGCGGCCTATTGCCTTTGTCTCTAGTTGATATCTCGCAAGAAGACAGAGGAGTTGGAACATATCAGCGTCCAACAACCCCTCTGCATCCTTTTCCAGCCTATGCTCTCGCCTCATGACTGGAAATGGTGGAGGCGGAGGTGCAGCTGCAGTTGCCTGCGACGGTACAGCGATTCTACTCAAAAATAAGTAATGGATTGCAGCCAATGCAGAGGGTATTGACTTATCTGATGGGATGATTGTCAGAGGGTCAAGTCGTTCATCTTCCAGAAAAGGGACAGTACCTCCACTCAACTCAGCTAGCAGATCATCATAAGTAAAGCATAATGTGAACATCACATGGAGTGCATTGACACAATGATAGAGTTTTCGCTCCACAACACTGACACGCAAAAGTTCTCCTGTGGATTTGAATGCCTCCATCCTTGAAAGCTTGTTGTTGCTCTGGATTAAATCGGTGAGAGAGTTGACACAACTTGTAGTAATTTGTTCTAATTTAGCATTCTTCTCCGTATCGACAGCTCCTGTAAAGAGAAGATACGAAATTAGGGAATTTGCGGAGTTATTCTCAACCTAACGCAATGATATATGAATTGAGAGCAGATAATTATACCTGGGAGCGGACACTTGCGTTCTTCATCTGGATCAATGTTGAATAATTGCCGTAGCCCAAAAGAATGTCGCCGATCAGCAAGCAGCTTGTCACGGATCTATAATGCCCTGAGAAGGCTAGCTTCAGTAACTCCATTCTTAATGGTCATCATTAATAGAACTATAGGGTCATTGACCAAGATTCATAAGCCGCTTTCCAAAGCGCTACATTACTATTTCTTCCTCTGATTGAGTGGGAATATCATTGCTAAACCCAAAGGTTGGTCGTACTGGCCGTGGGAGCTCTCCTGTAACTTGGAACGGCCGAGGCTTCTCTAGAAGTTGATTCATACCAAAAGATCTGCTCTTCCTTGGTGACTTGGGTGTCACCGCAAAATTCTGTAGAGAAAAGCCTTCATCTAAATATACATAAGGAACAGCACGGCTATTAAGATTTCTACCGAGAAAAAAAATGGAATAGATGGAGAATTGCTATTAGCCATCACATTACCGTTCCGTGGCAGGGTACTGATAGGTGATTGTGTCGGCGCAAATCCTGAAAAAGACTTGGGGAACGTGGGGGTTGAGGATTGCTGCGGCGGTTTTACTTGCTGAGATGACCTTACTACATTTTTCATCGCTGCTGATGGCCTATCAAGAATATACTTTTGAACCTATGGGAATTACATTAACAATAGGGGATCAGAGGCTTTGCAAAGCAATTGGTGACGTATGCACAAGAGAAGATTTGCTAGGGATACCCAGTAATCGCTATAACACATACCTCAAACTGATGGTTCATGTTAGCATTGGCAAGGTCCTTTTGATGCTTTTCCAGTAGCGTCTCCTTCTCATTTTGATGCTGGACAGTTGCCGCCTTGTACTTTTCAGTGAGCTCGAGGTTGAATTTATTTGCATCTTCTAACTTGTCCTTAAGCATCGATGATTTGCCAGATTCAATTTGAAGTTCCTCCTGCTTTTTCTTCAATTGGACTTCTAGCTGATAAATGATAGAGTATATATAGAAACATCAATCAAACCCATCATTATGAATTGCACAATAAGGATAACTAATAAGAATGATGTGGCCCTAGGGGCAATAGATACCTCCGCAACCCTTTGTTTCAGCTGTGCCGCTTCATCAATAGTATTGCCCTCATCTAATTGTCTCTTCCTGATCTGCGAAGGGGATACATTGCTATCTTCAAAGGCTCGCTCTGCATTACTAATCTCCGTTTCCGTAGCTAATGCATGAATGTCTTTCTCCACACTCATGTCAATTAGACTAAAATCGTCGTCAATATCCACAGGCAACTCTAAATCATCATCCAATGCCTCTGGGTCGTATGCAGGAGCTGTCTCTGTTATCGTGTTCCTTTCAGTATTTGATGTCATGTTAGAAACCGGTGCAACAAATGTTCCAAAAGCTTCTGTATTGAACTTTGATGTCGGAATTGAAAAACCTAGAGCATATGCTTGTGTAAATCCCAGTGAAGCATGCTCTTGACTAACTACATTACCAGCCGCCTCATGATGTGCAGTGTTAGTTGTATTTGGCGCTGTAATGGGGTTTCTCGCTCTGGATGTGGTGTTGGTTTTACTGAGGTTACTATTGATAGTATTAGGGAGTATTCCCGATTGACTGCGTTGAGTACTGCTGTTGGCAAAACCTCCAAGTCCTCGCCTCAGACCAGGTGGCAAATTCCCTTGCAGTCCTTGTGTTTGAGTAGTGATGCCTGCTTGTGCTCTATGCCCCTGGTTCTGCTGCTGCCCTGTGGAGGTTGATCCTTGCTGAGCATTTTCATCAGAATGACAAGCATCATCATGAAAACGCTTAAAAGCATGGGATTGACCATGACCCTGCACGACTCCTTCCTTTTGTCGAGATTGTCCTTGACCCCATCCTGTCCTTTGCTGTTGCTGTCGTTGTGGAGCTTTCCCTGAACGCTCAGCCTGACCATTAATTGACATTGTAATGCAAACCACATGCTAAACAAGTACAGTACGCAGCAGTCGCAGGAATAGGTGTTGTTGGCGAGGCCTTTTTCTTTTTCTTCTGATTTGCCACCAATTTATGTAGTATTTGCGATTAAAAAAACCATGGCATAGTAAAATTCTGATACAAATTTACACGCAACGCTCTCCCATTTCATTTCAACTCTTGACACACGAATACTTGCACATTTAAACAAGAACATGGCATTGGAGCAGCAAAACAATAAGCCAGGAGCACAGCAGCCTCAGTTGAATGGACTAGAGGAAGACGACGAGTTTGAAGAGTTTGCTGCACAAGGTAAGCATTTCTTTCCCTAATGCAATTTGAACCAACAGTATTCGTTTATTCTTTTTTTATTTTTTATTTTTTAATATTAAAGCAGTTAGAAGAGAGAAACACAGGCTCTTTCAAGTCTAAGCCGAAAAAGACCTATGAAAGATATGGATCTATGGATCTATAGCTGTTGTTTCTTTTTTATATTTTTTTGGAATATCTTGAGTATCTGATGATGGCATATGGCAAACTACCTAAATCTGACGTCTTTAAGTATACGATTATCTTTAATAATGAACTAAACAATATAGATTGGAATGAAGCTGAGGAAGAGAAGGATGCACACCAGTGGGACGACAACTGGGATGATGATGATGTTGAAGATGACTTTTCAAACCAGCTCAGGTTAGTCATTGGCTCTAGGAACATCTTATGGCATTCAATCATAAAGATCCTTCCTTAACCCAGTAAACTTTCTTTCCTCTACTTTACTTTCTTTTGTGCTTATAGGGCTGAGCTTCAAAAGGCAAACGCAATCCAAGCGTGAACAGGCATGGAAGCAGGATAGGGATCATTGAAATAAACAACGCAATAACGCAAAATTCAACAAATCATAATTATTTCTTTATAGTTTGTTCAATTCAAATAAGAATGTCTACTCTTTCTACACCGTAATATGTATCGCCATGCCGCAGACCATTACTTTAAATCAAATCAGTAACGTTCATTGGCATCTCATCAATCTGTGTGCTGTAGTACTGTTCAATATCGCGTAAAATTTTGATATCATCCTGCGTAACAAAGTTAATGGCCACACCCTTGCGTCCGAAGCGACCAGACCGACCAATACTGCATTGATTGGCAAAAAAAAAAAAAAAAAAAAAAAAAGAGTTACAAACACATTATAAAATGAAATGCCAAGTTCGAAGGGGGGTTTTTTTTTTTTCTTTTAAGGCATGCTTCGTACCGGTGAATATAGTTTTCACGATTACTTGGAAGATCGTAGTTAACAACCAGTGAAACTTGTTGGACATCGATACCACGAGCCCATACATCTGTTGTAATCAAGACACGACTGTAGTGAAATGGAGGGATTCAGAATGGCATTAGCACACGTCCCTGAAACCTATGGCGTACACAAAGAAATCATAATACTTTATCAGTATGTAAAATATACCTTGCACCTTGGCGGAACTCCTGCATAATAGCGTCACGTTCCTTTTGAGGCATCTCTCCGTGCATGGATGACACTGTGAAGTTGGCCTCTCTCATTTTGGTAGTGAGCCAATCAACCTTTCTGCGGGTATTGCAAAAGATGACAGCCTGTGTGATGGTCAATGTATCGTAAAGATCGCAGAGCGTATCAAACTTCCAGTCTTCCTTTTCTACAGCGACGAAAAACTGCTTAATGCCTTCCAAGGTCAATTCATCACGCTTGACCAAAATACGGATGGGATCTGTCATGAATTTAGAAGTCATCTCCAGTACATCATGAGGTAATGTAGCCGAGAGGATGACGACCTGTGTGGATGGTGGTAGGTATCTGTATACATCATAAATTTGATCTTTAAATCCTTGATTCAACAGCTCGTCTGCTTCGTCCAAGACCATCATCTTTATGTTGCGTGTTCTGAGGTTGCGTCGACGAATCATATCAAAGACCCTTCCTGGCGTGCCTACGACGACATGTTGTCCATGATCCAGCTGACGAATGTCTTCACCAATACTGGTGCCTCCAATGCAAGCATGACATTGTACATTCATATAGTCCCCTAACGCAAGGATGACACTTTGGATCTGGATCGCCAACTCACGGGTTGGTGCCAAGACCAATGCCTGAGTCTCACGAATTGAGGTGTCAATCGATTGAAGGATGGAGATGGAAAAGGTGGCTGTTTTTCCTGTTCCTGATTGTGCTTGAGCAATCACATCACGTCCCTTAACGATTGGGTTAATGGCACGTTGCTGGATAGCTGAAGGGCGTTCAAAATCTATAAAGCAACATTAGAAGGAAATTAGAGGGAATATCAAGCAATAAAGCTAAGCATATATGTCAATTTCTACGTTATCGAAACGAAAATATAAAAATCATGTCGCATACTGTAAGCGTAAACTCCGCGAAGCAAATCATCCTTTAATCCAAGCGAGTCAAATGTGGGAACAACTAGTGATACAATAAAAAAAAAAAGATTAGTCACGATTCATAGCATCAAAAAGAGTGGTTTACATGGTCTGTTGAGATCTGCCGATTTTCTGTCAATTTTAAGTTACCCTTAACATCCTCACTAGTCTCGAAAACGAGCTTGTCGTCGTGCTTCCTGTTGATGCCAGACATGATGTGCTTGTCGATACTGGATGGAAGAAGAGTTCTGTCAATCCCTCTAAGCCCACAGCAAAAAAAAAAAAAAAAGAACCCTTATCTAGATCTACACATTTACATCTCAAACTACGACATCTTAGTCACGTGAGATGAGGAAGCAAAGATAGTTTCAGGCGAGCAACGGCAAGGTCAACTATTGAATGAGTGCCTCTTCTCTTTGCCGCGTGCCCAAGTAGCGCCCTGCTCCATGAAGCCTAATGTGCCCTGATATAACATCATGCATGCATAAGCGACCCATACTTGCTCTGAATAGCTGGCGTGCGTCCTCAACAGCTTTATCCATCAACCCTCTAAGATTCCTGGGCGGTTGGTGGACCTTGGTTTGAGCTTGGTGTGATGGTGATTAATGAAGTCCTTGTGCAATGAGCAGTCTTTTAAGATCGGCAGTAACGCATTTGATGAATGAACCTTTAACACTATGATTAATGATCTAGAGACCATTTTTGTCACAGCCCTACTGTGGTAAGCATAGCCTGTGGCAGCATTGCTCGGAATTTGGTCCCGCAGTAAAACCATCGGGACCTAACACAGCCCAGGTTTTTAGTCCAGACACAGTACCTTAAGAATAAAGAACAGCTTAAGTAAACATGCTGGCCTTGAGTCCTGACTCTTGCCCTTATATCACTTATAGCCCTGTTCAAGCTTAGAAAAATTCATTTTGGGTTCATCGATAACCTTCATTAATGAGAATGCGATGAAAATATGGTCTACTCATAGAAGTGGCACGTATGATAGCAGAGATATGGTCCTTGCAACGTCTTTGAGGCCGATCTACGGGCTTTGGATACAAAATTCTCAATCTGGAAAATGAAATTGATTACAGGGTATCCACCAAGATGCCATTGGAGCTTGTGGATGCTCGAGTCGATAGTGTTGTTCTGTAATTTTGTTGGTAGATTGTGCATTAAAAGACATGTACTAACTAGCCAGATGTGGAGATGTTTTTGGTTCCAAGATTATGGATAGCTCAGGACCGTGTGTGCAATACAGTGAGTAGTGGATAGCGTAGGGACTGAGAGAATAGTTGTGACTTGGCTCTCAATGCAATTCTGGGATTACGAACGCTGTAGCTCCTTTTGCATAACCAATGCTTTCATTGGCCCTTTCTATTATTTTCAAGTATTCAAGTACCAAGTCTAGCCGTGGCTCCATATTTGTTATGACAGATAGTATCGACGGGTCACGTAATATGCGGTGGAAAATATACGCAAACACCACAAGCATACGCACACATGCCACATGCCACACGCACGCTTTTTTATTATTATTTTTTCTGCTTCGCCCTCTCCTGCCACTTGTCACCTAATCCATTTTTTGTTCCAGGGGACATTGTCAGAGAGATCGCATTAAGCAATCCATTTCATTTCTTCTCTAAAATAATCTTCCTTCTTTTCTGCTGTATCTAGAAATCAGCATCGCATTTTGACAGATTTATTATTCCTTACTTCCTCCAATTGCTAAAAAATACGCAGCTGTGTACTCTTCTACACGCGCTTTTTTTATACTGTTACTGTTCTCGCCGATATGGATCATATCAATCAACAGTGGGGCGACCTTTCTACCGCCTTACATAATCTCCTCCCTTATGGCCATGATATGTCTCAGGAAGCGAGCGAGATGCTCCACAATATCATCTACCATTTTGGACTCTGTTTGAAGTCTGAGGACTGGGCGCCTGGTCTGGTCGAATGGGGCAGGCGACTGGATAAGTAAGGGCTGTGATAATCTCATCATCTTGATAAATGATATACTACAAATAGTCCTCATATGATCATACAAGAAACGGCATGAATTCTTATTAATACTTTCATTATATCGGCTCCTTGGTAGGTACCTTGACTTGAAATATGCACTCCCATTAGAAACTCGGGCTTCATTTGCCAAAATGCTCTGGGAAATATCCTTTGCGCCGGGTGTAGATACTGCCATGGTTGAACTGACTAGCGGCTACTGCTACCGCCTGATTAAGTAAGCAGACTTGCTACTCTAGCTTCCGTTGATTGATAGTCAAATCGGATAGTCGGAATGCCATTGCATATGAATCTTTGCTCTACTTTTTTAAAATATTTGGACAGCCCTCTTCTGCGCCTCTACATTAAGGGTGATCTAATTTGTGTTCACTTCCTGATATCTAATCGCTGTCTGTACTTGTATGAAACAATAATGATAAACAATAGGAAAAAAGATCCAATTGGGCCCAAGGATTTACAGCTACCATGGAGACCTGTCTACGAATATTTGGAACGAACATTGTTTCCCAAGAACAGGCAAAAAGCGCTACTGTCTGAATCGTAAGGGAAAAATTGGTTCACTTTAAATACGGATAATGAATGGATAAGATAAAGGGCAAAAAAATAAATAGAAAGCGTTACATGTCTTTCTGCATTCTCTATTTTAACACACACCAGACACTTATGCACTACAATTGTGTCGACTACCTCAATTTGGTCCACATGTTTATTGATTTTGTTAATAGCAAGCGATCAGCCAAGGTGGTTCGACTTATTGCGGCGGCAAGACGGTAATAAGCACATAAATTTCTTGAAACCCGCTTTTGTCGAAGCTATAGAGGCCATCATCTCAAACATAGATCTCTTGATTCATTACCAGGTTCTTCCCATCAGGTGCCGCAGCAGAGATACTGGAGGAATTTATTCCGAAAATGAGTACCAGCAATCTTCCGGAACTCCTTCGAGCTCAGTCATATCTCAGCACCTTTCTGCCCACAGACATTGAATCAGGAATGGACCCGCGAGAGTGGATGCCCGCCATGTTTAGACTGTGGTCCATGGTTGTAAGGTCCAGCGAATTCGATCGTAACTTTCTGTCTCTATTTGCACGTGTGGCTAAAGATAATCTAGGCACCAAAGATATGTTTACAGAAGCACAAGTGCGCACAATTTTTGCTGCTGGATTGAGTGCACTAAATTTACCTGTCGGAAAGGGCCAACGTACAAATCATGTCGATTCAGAGGGTGGCACAGCTCATAAGTCTATCAGTCGGAATGAAGTAAGTGCATTTGCTCGGTTCATATGCCCTATGATCAGCTTACCTAGCAAAAGTTAGCTTTTTATATCTTTTTGGTATACATTTATTTACTTACTTATTTATTTATTTATTTATTAAGATGCGGATGTATTCTGTTGCAATGTTCATTGTCAACACCATTGATCCAGTTTCAGAGGAAGAGAATCCTGAGTCGTCTATATTAGCCCACTTGAGTGATTTAATACAAGCGACCGAATCGTTCTTTCACCCTTCAAATTCAGGCCAATGGTCATATGTCTTAGCGCTTTTTATTCATTATCTCGCTAAAACTTACTTGGAGCGAATCAGGGATCGTACGTTTAAGCTAATATAGGATTACATAGATTAGGATATAATTGACTTTTTTTTTTGACATTTGTTTGATTCGATACTAACCTTATTGTTACTTCAAAAATATCAAATGTAGAGGGGAGCGAAAAGTGTAAGGTGCCACAAGAGCTGCGCCTAACAACGGAAATTAACAATAAGTTTGTGGAGACAATCAAAGGCGTGACCTATTTGATGATGTTCTCCAAAGATCAGCGAGCAGTCGCTCAGAACACTGTGACTCTTCGTTACCTAGCTTGGATTGCACCAAAGCTTATCATCCCAGGTATATTGGAACGAGCATATCCCTCACTTGAATCTCTCACAGAGACTCATCGTACTACGAGTGTCATCTCGGCCATGGGCTCTATAGCTATCCCAATGCTCAACCGTAACCACTACCCACAGGGTGGAAAGCATCTTTCGCCGCTGCTTCATCTGACTCTTCCAGGCATTGATTTAAATGATCCAGCAAAAACATGGTTTACTTTGATGTTTATTAGTTCCATGATCTCGACTGTTCCATTGCAGGATTTGACAGACATGGGTGGCATGGGATTTCAATGGGGTGGTATGGAGGAGGACATGCTGGATTCGAATGAGGTAGTTGATATAGAACTGGAAGATGCAAACCGAAAAGCAACTACTGCAGATTTTGAGGAATGGGTTATGAAGTTGTTACGCAGAGCAATTCTCCTGGTAAGGCAGAGTTCGATGGCTTTGTGATAAACCATAAATACTATGCTTCATTATTTATCTTCTCTCCTGACACTAAGGCAACTACTCTTTATTATGGTAGTTTGAAAATTATCCTGATGTAGATCAAGGGACAAAGAAGGATTCTGTCGAGACTTCTGTCACAGCAACCATTGCTGTAGGTGATTCAACGGTGTCTATCTATTAATCAAAATATTGCTCCTGTTCAACCTCTGAAGAAAAAGAAAGAAAGAAAGAAATATAACAATAATTTTGTCTATTGAATCATTAAACAAAATAGTATTGCTTCGATCTCCTCTTTGGCCAACTCTCGCCTAAACTCTACGACATGACGACTAAGCTTGTGATTGAAATTCTGGAGTCGGCGCCTTTAATCAACGCAAGTAAAGCTATGGGAGAATTTATTTCATGCTGGGCATCTGCAAATCGAAAGTGTTCCATGACCAAAGCCTTCCCGATCCTTGATAGGCTGATTCGAGCCGAACTTGAACATGGTGCCAGCTCAATCCCTTCATTAACCTACTCTCATATGCATCGGGATGACTCTTTGCACTACTATCAAGGACTACTTAGTCGACTTATCGATAGCAGCGATATCACTGAATATAGGACTGAAATCATCAGCCTTGCGAAACTCATGGTCGAGAAATGTCAAGATCGTAGGGGTTACAAGATGGCAGCGAAAGTTCTAGGCTCAGCGCTTCAAACTATGCTTACTATCTATACTGTCAATCCTAGATCCCATAATTCCGCAAAATGGAATGACGAAGGTAAATACCACATTCTGCCTGTGCAGTTACGACGAACCCTTTCATGATTTATTATCATTAGTATTATTGGTGAAGCTGATCCGACGAATATTATGTCTTACTAGCATTCATGGCTGAATCACACTTACATTGGGGAGAGCTTGAAGAATCCGGATCTGAAAAAATAGACTGGCATATACCTTCACAGGATGAAATCAATTTTGGCATCGAGCTTATCGAGGTATTCCATCTAGCCTCCATTGCAAAAGCTCGGGATCTGATGTCTAATTCGATTTTAGAAGGCAAACAGCTATCTATTGAGTTTTGCAAAGTGATTACGTTAATTAAAGCGTTCCTTGGCGGCATGATTACTCTGGTCGAAGACGATGGCGACAGTCCTGCCTCAAAAGCAAAGTAGGAGCAACATTTGCAATTTTTTATATTTGATAAGCTTGTATAATATCTAGAACAAGCATCTATATATGAACCAACTCCATTCTTTCATGCAAACTAATTAGCTTTGGGGATGACATGGACACAATTCTGCCGCTAAAACGCATCGAGGTTGGATACTGCCTTACAGATTACAACGATCCACGTACCGAGAAAATCCGCAAGATACGCGCTGATACTGGGCAGCTTTTACACGAGCTAATGGGGTTCTTTCTCACAAAACGCGAAGACGATGTGGAGAACATCAAAATCCTTGTCAAAGCAGCTCGTATCTTTCTCTCCGATCATGGCATCGACTCCAAGACCTTTGATGCGAATAGCAAGGGCTATGAATTTTTGAAGGCACTCTATCGACTTCCTGGGGACAAAAAGATGTATCCACGGCTAATGTGTTGTAGACGAGCAACTGCCCATCACTATACGAGGCTAAAGTTCAACTCCAGCGGACGTGTCAAGACAGAGCTTCACGATGTATTGATGCTAGATTTAACTGAGTTATCCTTGAGTCAATACACGGATGTGAGAAAGAAATCACAGCAAGCACTTCTTAAAGCCGTACATTGCTATCAAGGTGCCAAATATCTTGTCATTCCAGTCCTACTCAAGTCCTTGGAAAGTTCAAGTAAGTTCTCAATATAGATTTCTATACCTTTTTTTTAAAAGGCCAGATCATAATTATAGCCTTTAACCCCATATCAACCTTTCATATATCTATAGATTCCGATTATGAGAGGATGAAGGGCGCACTCTATTTACTCAGTGCTAAATCACTCACACCTCCGTGTCTTCGGAACTGGCGCTTCGTGCCAGACTATGTTCAGCGTCTATGCACTGCCCACCATGCCGACAAGCCAAGTGTACAAGCGCTGGTCCGGAAATGCTTCCTAGAATATATCGTGAACATGACAAACTCCACGTTTACAGTCCACACGAACCAAGAATTACTAAGCAGCGCTCAAAACTTCATTGATGTCCATGGTCTAACGTACGATGTAGAGACGGTCAACCGTGTCGCTCTCATGACTAAGAACCGACGCCTAAACAGCATAAAGGCATATCAGGACCTTATTCTAGCATTGACTGAGCTGGCCAAGGATGAATCATTACATTGGCGGTATCAGACAATGGTGATGAGTTTTATTGAGCTTTTCATGCGGCCTGAATTCCCTATCAGTCTAGATATCGCGCGATTCGAAGCCAAGAGCCTGATCTCGGAGATGTCTACAGTGCGAAGGATCGCGCTATCAAGCCTGAGCACCATCATGGTGAATATTAAGATCAGAACATTTGCTCAAGGGGATCCTCACAGCCTCATTATTCGCAAGGCCATTAATCCTCTCAAGCGACGTGTGACTCTTCCTGAAAAATTTCCTGATAATTTTACTTGGGAGTACCTAAAAGCGTCCGTTACTGAGATCAACTACGCACAGCCTGAATCGTGGTATATTTTCTCTCTTTTCTTCCATAATTTTAATTTACCAGCCCTATGAGTATATATGCTCTTAACTTGCCAACTAATATGCAATTTGTAATTTTACATAGCTATCTTGATGACTCCATCGAAACGGGCTGGCTTGCTTGGCCAAAATCAATAAAAGTTTATTTGCCTCGCGCAGAATCGTTCGCAATGCCAGATGTTGATGCGGAATCTCGCCCAGCATATGATCACTTGGAGCAGTTTTTCAGCCAGGCATCGACTTGGGAGAAATTGGTGGAAATTATGGCTCAAGAGCCTGTCCGTGGTGAGCGAAGCGATGCATTTAGCATTGATCATGCTCGATTTTACAAGTCTATCTTTGGATTATGGGAAGACAAATTCCTTGATGTCGTCGAGCCTCTGATTGTCAAGCACTGTTCTACTGTTGATGACAAGAATTCACAACGTACAGCGGCAGAGTTGGTTGGAGGATTGATCCGTGGTAGCAAGCACTGGAAGAAATCGGCATTGGATCGTATGTGGGCATGGTTGACCCCAGTTTTAAAGAAAGTATTTCAAATGTGTACGCCAGACTCTTTGGTATACTGGGAAAGATTCGTAAAATACTGCTGCGCTCACCGTGATCCGCGCCGTATACTACCTTTGGTTTCACTGATCTTTAACACACCTCTGGACAAGGACTCAGCAGCAGCGTTTTCTGAATCCAAAAACTTATTCTTTACTCGCGCAGTTCTTGTGTCATTATCATGGCGCGTCTCGTTATTGACGCCTGCATTGACAGAAAATTGTTTGGGACACATCAACCATCCATACAAGCAGGTGCGCGAAATATTAGGACATGTCATTAATGAATGTTTCCAGCTTAAACCGCACCCTTCATACAAGAATGTTCAAGAGTTCCTTAGTGTACAAAAAGCTGAACGAAGCGAACCCAGTGCGTTAGTCGAGTCTCTAGATGAAGAATCAGCGCGCCATATTACGAGTCTGGCGCAAAACCTAGAAAAATGGAGAGTTGAACGCCATCCAGAGATTCAAGGAGCTTCTGATTATACTAATGCCAGCAAATCAGGTAGATTTTCTTTTTTTGCCTCTTCAGCCCATACAATCTTTCTTTTTTTAAAATAACCTTCTAACTTTCTAAGTCTGATCATTTACGACTTGGTTTTAAAATACCAGTCTTATCATGGGTCTATCAGGCGCTTTCTAGCTTCCGTGTGCAGGCTACATATGGCGTAGTTCTGCCTTTAGTTCCCGAACTTTTCCAGATGCAAGACATTCCTGATGACCAAGACCTTCAGCAGTTGGCAACATTCACGTTGTTTCGGCTGGCTCGATTCGCCTACCCTGCAAACATAGTTCCTACGATGGTTGATTTGTTCTGTAATATCTTGAAGGAATCGACCAGTTGGCATATACGTAATAACGTATTGCCAGTAGTGCAGGTCTTCTTTTACACAAATTTGTTCTCGATGGACCTGGAGATGATGCTCAAGGTTATGAATGCTGTCTCAAGTATGCTTTTAGATCCACAGATTGAGGTAAGGGGTGCATGTTGGATTGCAATCTTGGCCAAATCCTGTGTCTTTATAGTGTCTTGCCCCGCGTTTCCTAATGATCTTTTTTCTTCGTATTGCTTCAAGGTCCGACAACTGGCTGCGTCGACATTGTCCGGTATTGTTCGTTGCTCACAACGTGATGCGACCCAGAGATTGATCTCTCATTTTAAGGAGCTTCTCAAGTCCACCCCTCTGCCAGCGCGCAAAAGACGTGGTCCCAAGAATGAGCCAGTAAATGAAGGGTATGCCGAGGCCATAGTGAGACGACACGCAGGCGTCTTGGGCCTATCGTCATTACTCGAGGCATTTCCTTATGATGTCCCGAATTGGATGCCTGAGGCAATGGTGTTTTTATCAGGATACTTTTCAGACCCACCACCAATCTCAACTACAGTCAAAAAGGCATTTAGTGACTTTAAGCGCACGCACCAAGACACATGGCATGAAGATCAAAAACGGTTCACTCAGGATGAACTGGAGGTTTTGAGCGACATGTTGATCTCGCCTAGTTACTACGTTTGATATACTTCATTGGGTATCCAGGAGCGTTGTGTCCAAGGGAATGCTATGTGTATAAAATGGAGATTAATTATCTTTATTTTGTTTGTACCCAAATAAATCTGCTCACTAATGTGGAGCATAAAGAATAAGTGATATCCATGCCTATACTCTGAACCTGAAAATGGATGATTTGCTTTAAGAGGTGGGTGAAGCTGGTTTGTTACGGGATCATCATCAATGAAGGTCAATACTCGTTTGTTTCCTCAATTGACCCTACCATTTTTAACCCGCAATTGGTGAATACTCATCGTGATACCCGAGGTGTAACTGAAGAGGCAACTATAAGCATTGCGCCTTGAAAAATAGAAATCATTCCTTACTTTGATAGAAGAGTATTCATCTCTCAAGGAGACCTTTGTGATTGGAAAATTCTGAGATTCAAGATCCTGAATATTCCATGGCAAAACCTGTACATAAAAAAAATTCAAGGGGAAGGGTGCAATACATCCATGCGAGCAGAAAAGGATAGCAATGTTATCACGAAGATACGGAACAAGGCCTATTGGCTATAAGAATGATGTGCTGTGATTCCATATATTACATTCTTTTTTCCTTACAACCAAACGACAGTTGATCTTCATTTAACCTGCCTTCCCTTACTATCAATGTTATATGCTAAACATTAATCGAAGCAAAATGAAAGAGAAGCAAAAAAAAAAAAATGTTGATCTCCATTCACTCATTCGCTTTGTTAGGCCCTTGGTCTCCAGAAAGAGACCCTTGTAATATATACTAGCTCACATTTCCAGTGAGATGTAGAATTTTTATGACATAAAGAACAGTGATGAATGTCATTCGGTGAAATCTTTGTCCTGATACTCTTTCCTTTGTGCCCTTAACCCATCCCTTAATTTCTTTGATTTATTGTCAGTTAGTATTGGTGCTCCAGGGTCGTTTGACAATCTAGCTATTACAGTTCTCTGCTTGAAGTGTTGGTTAGTGCTCATAATCTTAGTTTTGTGTAGCCATGGTCGCGTCGCTTTGGGGAGAGAGAGTAGAATCGCATTCTTCCAACACGTCTCTACGTGCCTCCGCTTCTCGTTCATTTCAGTTAGGCGTATTTATTTTCGATTGCCGCTCCCAATCATTTAAATATCTTGGATTTTTTTCAATTTTGTCTTCTTTATTATCTTTTTCATTTCTTTTCATAAACTTCCTTTGCTTTCAATAGCCTTTTACACTTTTATACATTATCCCCCTTACGTCCAAGCAACGTTGTCCTGCACACATACTGCATTGGCGATAAGAAAAACTATCGTAAATTAGGCTAGACGCGCGACAATAAAAGCTCAACAATAGCATCATTACCTTCACCAACAGTAACTGTGTCACTGCAACTGCCACAAGCTATACTTTATTCTCCATTTGCTACTAAGGCTTTTCACCCTATCTCAAGCCCCTAACAGGCCGGAACACAGCACTCACAAACGATTTTTCACTCGGCTTCCAATGTTTAAGATCATGAAGTCCTTTGCGATTGCATTGGGCGTCATTGCGCTGATAAATATCGTGTCTGCAGGTATTTTTTTCGAGAAAAAAACCCCCCCCTAATCTGTCTGCAATGTTTCTACATGCTTCCAGTCTTTGTAGCCTTTGTAATACTTCTCAACCTAACTTCTGATGCTATTACATTCTCTAATATGGGCTTGTGAACTGGACCGATCAACAGATCAAGTTTTTTGGGTAAAACCCACGAATAACAGCGAGGCCTATGCAGGTAGAGTAGTATTTTGGAAAGCTACACTCTTGTCTCTCGGCATCTTCATGTTGGCTAATACAGTCAATATACGAGCTAAAAGAGCCTTTCTCATTACGAATTCTGTATTGCTCAGATCAATGAACCCTTTTATTATACTTCTCTTTAGTGATTTATTGAAAGATTGATGTTTTGTAGACACTGAATCAATCTTATTTTTTTTTTTTTTTCCAACTTAGGCTGTAACGTAGAACTGGGTTTTAGAGTCCAATATTCTGACATGGCAATCTTGAGCTACGTCCAGCTTCAGGTTCTCAGTGCGCAAAATAAGGTCCTCATTGACAATCTTGATAATTCAACACGTGAAGAGTGGGATGGTAGGCAAAATAACAGAAATAATTGACTTGAACAAAAAGCACTGCTCCATGAGTATATTTCATTCTGACACGAAATGGCACTTTTTTTTTTTCCCTGAAAAGTCAAGCGAAATAAGAACATTACTTGGCTTGTGCCTCAAAGTTGGCCAGCAGGCGAATACACCCTACGAGCTTTTGGCAATGCACCCTATGCCTGCACTGAGGGTGGACGCCCCACATATTGTGATTTCCTACTTGAAGAATATAAAACACTGAATGTGAAGAAGCTAGCCAAAGGACAGGGCTGTCCTAAAATTCCTTCTGAGTCTTCCTTAGGCAGCGTCCTGCAATTATCACCTTTGGCTCCTACTTTTAATGGAACCGCTTTGTCATCATCACTTAATTCATCTAACTCAAGAAATTTGTCTGCCTTCAATACCGCCAATACTGGTAGTAAGAACTATGGTTGGCCAAGACTTCAGTTTGTTGTGAGTCTTTTGATTTGGACAACAATGACACAACTCATATAGGCGAAGCTGATATGTTTTGCACGAGTATAAGGGGAGCAGATCCTTGCTGCTGTTTATCTTCTGTCTATAAGTTAGTAGTCTAGTTTTTCAGATACCTTTTGAAACAAACACGAATATATTGATAGTTAAGTGCTTGAAATGGCAACTCCTTACACCACGAGAAAAAGAAATATGTACAAATGGTAATGGGTGGGAAGAAGTGAGGTCGAAGGAGTGAGTGAGCAATAGAAGGCTGAAATAAGATATAATGTAACCTTTCTCAGCCTCACGTGTGCCTTCCGTATCCGATGGAGGCCATAGAGGTTCTCTACACCAATGGCTAATGACGAGACCGCTTGATTAGGGTCGAAACGTGACTCGAGCCCTTCATATAGCAGCCCAGATTGTCATATCGAATCCTGAAATCGTGGAGGTATCAGAGGGGTGCAAGCCATTGAGCGAGTTGTACAGCTCAGTAAAGATTCCTCATCGACGCTTAGAGCACAAGGAAAAGCATACGCATGGACAGTTAGACGTTGTGGAGTTCTGATGAGCCTTATAGCCTTTTGTAAAGCCTTTCATGGTAAAAACTACTTAACCAGATCTGAAGAAGTCATGCAGATCCTAGAACTGCTACAATGAGCAAGACATATGAGCATCCCAGTCCTGGCTTGATCTGGAAAATGTTGACACCACGGTCTGTGTGAAGGAAGAGACAATAGGATTACAGATTCTTCTCGCAAGCCAGTTCGCATCTACAATGCCAATAATGTTTATACTTACTTCCATTGTAGCCACTCACGAAGGTGCATTCCTCGACGGAACCTCATGTTCAGATACTTGCAAATGTCACACACCTATAGCCTTTCTTTTATGGCTGTTGGGCCGAAGCCACAGCTGTTTAAGAGTAGATATGATGCTAGTGATACAGATCCTCAGTCTACGTTTTCGCCCTTGTATATAAGGATCATTATGCAACACCTATTCCATCATTCTACAGAAAGAGAAACTTCAGCAGGTTGACACAATTAAGCAGTCCTGATCTGCATAGTGCTATTTCAGAACTGATTGGTGGTGTTCTTGGCAGCCAGACTG
Source organism: Lobosporangium transversale (assembly GCF_002105155.1). Classification (NCBI taxonomy): domain Eukaryota; kingdom Fungi; phylum Mortierellomycota; class Mortierellomycetes; order Mortierellales; family Mortierellaceae; genus Lobosporangium; species Lobosporangium transversale. Next base: position 398,820 of record NW_019028986.1, on the reverse strand, counting down.
TGTCTTAAACTAATTTTGCTATTTAGGGCTCTTCATTTGATGCGGTGTTACTACGGAATCGGTCTCCACTCACTAATATATAATTCAGGTTGCGTCTTCCACCTCTTGGAATGGACTTTACAGTTCAGTTTATGGATAAGGAGCCAACCATTTGAACTCGATACTTCTTTTTTTTTTTTTTTTTATAGCCAGACAAGTCAATTACAGGCTTTTTAGCATCAAGCCAAAAAAAAAGAACCATTACAGGTGGATTTAGCTTTCAGTGAGGTAGTGATTAAACAGGGTACGAACATGGATAAACCTCAGATTCATGTGAGGAACGATTGAATCCACCCCTCAAATCCAACTTCCTATAGTCCAGCGTCATTGCCTCGCCAGTAACCAACAATAAAAATAACAATATTTATATATATACCAGTGATCTTGAACAGCTTGTTGCCCATTCTGACATGTGTATGCAAATCATCAAATTTGGAATCTAAAAAAAAGGATTTTTCCGAATCTGGTGTGGAAAGAACAGATTCAGCTTCTGGTCAATCGACAAAACGGACAAATATACTTAGCTCAACATAATATGCATACAATTTAAATAAAAAAAGGAAAATTTGTCCATTTCTAGCGCTTCTAAACAAAATGCATCTGCACATGCGGATTGATCTATCAAAGTTTGTTGATGTGTTGATTGTTGGTTAGGATATCATTTGTCATGTCGTTCCCACACGTGTGGGAAGATGAACAGTTTGGTGGCTATAAACTTCACAAAGGACGCCAATAGGAACAAACATGACATTTGACATCATCGTACTGTTCCAGCTGGACTAAAATTGTTTACTCTCTCTGTTGCACAGTAGTACTGACGGCAAACTTTTTTTTCACTCCTTAAACTTTACCCCACTTCTTCCGCTCCTCCCTACATTTGTATGGAGAAGTGGAGAAGACGATAAGAGAGGGGTTGCTTTTTATCATGTACATGTACAGGCCATGCCAAACTACAAATACATGTAGACAGGAATCAATGGTACTTTTTTTTTATAATTTCACTTTTACTAAATGTATTAGCTCGACAAAAGAAGAGCAGCAGAAATATATGCTTTTCAAAAAAAAAAAAAAAAAAAAAAAAAAAAAGAAAGAAAGAAAGAAAGCATTACAAACTTGCATGAGGTAGTGTACAGACATTTGCATCCTAAGCAACAATGTGCTTATTGAAAATGTGCAACACTAACCATACTGATGAAAAGGCATCAGAAACAGTTTATCTTGATGATGGATGGGCTTTTTTTGTCTAAATTAATCAATAAAAATGAGATCGAATTGCCAGATTTGTATGAATGAACGGAACTTGATCAAACAGAAAGAACCCTTTTATCCATGCGGACACGATAGAGTAAGACAAGACAGACGGGGGTGCGAGATACTGTAGATATAAGAAAGGATGCATGCACTATAATCCCCGTTTAGAAAATGTTAATGGAACATTAGGAAAGGTCTGGGAAAAGATGAACAGGGCCTTCATCACAAATATGCACTTCCCAAACTTTAATTGTCGATCCAGAATAAAGAATTGACCAACATTGATGCACGCGGTATGGGTAACAAAAACAATTGGTTGATGATTGCTACACGTGCAGGATTCGTTCGCAGACAGAAGCAGTGCTCCCTACCAATCCGATTGGGCTTTCTCTCTTTTGCTCCTTGACCCAAACAAACAAATAAACATTCATGTACTGTCTACATTTGGTTGTACTACACACACACCACCAAAAAAAAAAAAAAGTTTGCTTGTTCATACTCAGCTTGCTGACTTATCCTTGCCTTTTAAGCCAGACACTGGCACTAGCCACAGCATTTCAATACAATTATAGAACACCACTCTTCCTTTTTGGATCGAGATAAAATGCGTCCAAGGGGACTAAATCATTGTATAAATATGTCCTGTTGCCAACTTTTTTTCTTCTTTTTTTTCTAGCCTCACTCATCAACCCAGTCTTCTCTCTCACTCTTCCTCTCTTCCTCTCTTCCTCTCTTCCTCTCTTCTTTCTCATCTGCAAGCACAGAAACTCGCAGACCTCTTTTCTTCCTTACTCTCACACTTTCCCTATACTCCCTCCATATCAAATCACAATGTCCGCTGTTGAAAAATCTGATGATGCTGGCTCCATTGACCAGTCCGTCGCACAGCCAAAAGTCAGCCTTTCCAACTTGGAAGAGCAGTCCTCTTGGAACTGGTTCACTATTCGTACCCTCATTACCTCCGGAACTGGCTTTTTCACCGATGCCTATGATGTTTTCATCATTAACTTGATTGTCCCCATGTTGGGCTACGTCTACTACAAGGAGACTAATGGTCACATTCCCACTGGCATTGAAGGCGCTCTTAAAGGAATGGCCTCTTTCGGAACCCTTGTTGGTCAACTTGTTTTTGGTTACCTCGGTGATGCCTGCGGTCGTCAGAAGATCTATGGTCTGGAGCTCATGATCATCATTCTCGGAACTTTCTGCTGCGCTATGGTCGGCTCAAACGCCAAGGGTGCCACCGTCATCTCATACCTTACCTTCTGGCGTTTCATCCTTGGAATTGGTATTGGTGGTGATTATCCCATGTCTGCTACTGTCACGTCTGAGTGGGCCTCTGCTGGTCGCCGTGGTCAGCTTATGTCTATCATTTTCTCCATGCAAGGCATTGGAAACATGATGGCCTCTGTCGTCACTCTTATTGTCCTCGCTATCTTCAAGTCTTACATTATTGAGGATGTTGATTACCTTGACATTGTCTGGCGTATCTGTATCGGTGTCGGATGCATCCCTGCTGTTTCCACCATCTACCTCCGCATGACCATGCCCGAATCTCCTCGTTACGCCATGGACGTTGAGAACGATGTTGAGAAGGCCAACCAGGCTATTAATCGTGCCACTGCTAATGTAGCTCTTGAGAACAACACTATCTCTGCTACTGAGGTCATTGCTCAACAAACTGCCATTGCTGACGCCAAGGCTAAGCGTAACCACGGCCGTGACTTCATCGAGTATTTCTCTGCTTGGGAAAACCTTAAGGTGTTGATCGGTACCTCTTCTACTTGGTTTTTGCTCGATATCGCCTTCTACGGTATCTCTCTCAATCAGTCCTATGTCCTGAACGCCATGGGTTTCGTCGGCGATGGTACGGTCTATGACAACCTCTGGAGAACCACTCTTGGCAACTTGACTGTCTCTCTCCTCGGTTTTGTTCCCGGTTACTGGTTCACTGTGTTCTTGATTGAGAAGATGGGCCGCAAACGTATCCAATTCATGGGTTTTGGCATGTTGACAATCCTTTTCATCATCTTGTCTGTTGCATTCCACAAGCTGAAGACAATTGTACCTCTTTTCGTTGCTGTCTTCACCTTGGCACAGTTCTTCTTTAACTTTGGACCCAACACCACCACTTTTGTCGTTCCTGGTGAGGTCTTCCCTACCCGCGTTCGCGCCACTGCCCACGGTATCTCCGCTGCCGCTGGCAAGCTTGGTGCTATCTTGGCTACTTTCCTTTTCAATAAGGTTGCAGAGATCGGTGGAGCCCCCGGTGAGCACGCCTTCTTGCCTCAATTGCTTGGAATCTTTGCCGGTGTCATGGCTCTTGGTTTCTTGTGTACCTTCCTCATTCCCGAGACTAAGGGTATGTCGCTCGAGGAAATTGAAGAGCGCGGCACCAAGAGAGCTGCCACTGCTTAAGCACCCTAAAAGAGAGAAGACTTCAAAACAAACAATCAGTCAGAAACTTGTACACATACCACTCTTTTCTATTTAATTCATACAATAGTTTAGGCATTATTCATCTCATTGTAATATATATAACTCAATTAAAAGAAGAAAAAAACCAGAACAAACTAAGCTCTACTGAGGTTATTGTTATCAAAAAAAAAAAAAAAAAAAAAAAAAAATATCTGGTGTCAATATCCCTGTTCAATGCAATGAAGTTCTTTGGGAATATAGTCATAGCGCACCAAGCTTCATAATCAGAATTAATTATCAGGATGCGATGTCTTCTAGCCATGATTCTATGAACCGCTTTTTTCTATTCTTTTTTATTTATTTATATACTAAGGATAGCGACATAATGAATGATCAGAAGTTAGAACTAATAGAGTACGGCTATCAGGGTTTTTCTCCGACTCCCGAGGGGTCTTCGGGAGATGCTCCAATGCTTAGAGGATAAAGTCTGGTTCATTTCATCATTGAGTACAGCACACTCTTGGCTGAATTGCGTCAGCAAGAAGTGCGGTTCAAAACTTCTGATGTGTTTGCAACACAAATGTGAACTATTTTGATTTTGTCGTAGTGGCTCGCTTACATGCAAACGTGGTCGGTTCCATCCAAGGATATCCTCTGTGTTTGTCTACTGGCTGGAGATACGCAGGTCGTTGTTGATGGAGAAGGTGACCACGAACGACGTTGCAAATGTTGTATCCTGCCATAACGTCGCGATGCATGAATGCTCCACAGGTTTTGCAATATAACCTGCCGACGAAATCCTTGCAAACCGGACATTTCTTGGAAGTATAATATTCGTTGACACTGACGACTTTGTAATCTAAACTTCGAGCGTTTACAATATCGTTTATAAAAAAGTCAGTTTGGTATAATTGATGTAATTAAGATATATTAAAAACGGGGTCGAACGCAATGTGTATCTTCTGCACGAAATACGAAAGAAATGTCCTATAGAAAGAAGACAGCTTCATGTTTGAGGAGAATTGGCCGAGTCCAATTCCAATAACCGCCTTGGCAACATCGCGCCTTTCTCCAATAGATCTCTCAATTGACTTGCGCAGACAGTTGGTGATTTTCTTAAACTCCGTATCACGAGCTTTCCTAGCGTTCCATTGAAGTCTCTTCACTATATTTTTGTCTCCATCATAGAATTCGGAAAGTAATTCTTTTGTTTTCTCAAACTGCTCATAATATTTATCAATATTGCAACCATCTCCTCGGACTGCTAGTAGACTATTCTCGGTATCGCAGACCGATTTTGTACCAGAAGGAACGGCATCTTTTCTATATGCTAGCTAACGTTGAAACTTGAGTGTAGACTAGTATACTGTCTTTTGCTTCACTGACAGATTGTGGAAGACTAGTCATACGGATGGAGGGTCTCCCTTGTCATCCCTGCTTTTGTCAACTACAGGAAGTAGTGCGCTGGCTCCAACTACGCAAGCTTGTCCAAGATCGAGGCCTAAAATTTGATATCTTGTGGTAACATCATCCTTAGACTTGACATTCCGAATCTCTGTCAAATAGCGATCGAGGCCACCAAGGGTGGAAGTAGATTAATCGGGCAGTTTTATTCTCTAGCAACCTCTTGTACCGAACACATTGCAATTACTTAAGTTTGTAGGCCGACAATTGGGCGCGGAACCTATCTATTCGAATAGAGCCTGCCAAGGCATACCCAGATCCGCGATATTCCTCAGGATCAAAGTTAGCTCGGCGAATGTCTATGGTATAATTGGTTATACCATCTAGGGATATCATTCTGGCCTTGTCTTTTAGCCCTTACGGTCCCTTGCGGACAATGATCGGTCTTTTTTTTTTTTTTTTTTTTTTTGGTTTTAATGGTTTACTTGGTAGTGATGTGCATCGCATAAACAATTCCTCTAATCTATGGTACTGTGGGACGATTGCATTTTTTTAACGATGCAAAGACTGCGTTACAAAGGAAAATTAACCTGTTCCATACTTAGGCCGGTACCTTTCTGCCCAAGAGAAAACGGAAGGAAGCTTTAGCCACTAGGCAGCAACAAATCAGCTGACATCTCTTTTTGAAGGATTCCATGACGCAAGCATCACGTGATAAAACCAACCCGCAAGAAAGAGAAGAGAGTGTGCGCGTCCTTTCTGTCTACAAGCAGCATTTTCTCAACATTTCACTCATTCACAGCAACCTTACAAATTTTTCATTCTCATTTCTCATCTATTGTATTTATCGATACTTTAAGCAGCAATAAAGACTACAGGACCTCTTCTCAAGATATAAACACTTACAACTTGCAACCATGGCACCACCAAAGGCAAACTGGGAGAAATGTAAGGCTCATATAAACAATGACTTAAAAAATTATGGTGACGCGTACAATATTATTCGAGTAGGAGGAGCCTCAACAATACATGCTAAAGATTATGATGTTTCCTCCATCCTTCAATATTACTTGATTTACTTATATGTTAGATGATAAGCCTGTTGATGACAAGGAGATAGAAAATATTGTGGCTCTAGATGAAGGCGATATTGCACTTCTCAAAACCTACGTAAGCTTTTTTCTCTTTTATTTTAATCTATGATGATAAGCCAGACCAAAGATACTTCAAAGAGCAACAACCAGAAAACTCATAAAAGGCACTTGAGGAAGAAGAAGGAACGTAAGGATGAGGAAAAATAATTTATGATCTCCCACCTTTGATATATTTTATAGGGTCAAGGACCTTATGCCAAGGATCTAAAGAAATTAGAGAACGACATCAAGGATGCACAGAAGCGTGTGAATGACAAGATGGGCGTCAAGGAGTCGGACACAGGATTGGCACCACCTAGTTTGTGGGACATTCCTGCAGATAAGCAGCGTATGGGAGAGGAACAACCCTTGCAGGTAGCGCGTTGCACAAAGATCATTCAGGCAACAGGAGACGAACCCGCTAAATATGTGATTAATGTCAAGCAGATCGCCAAATTTGTGGTCGGATTGGGTGAGAAGGTTTCGCCCACAGATATTGATGAGGGTATTCGTGTCGGGTATGTTAAGTTTTTAGCAATTCCCAAGTCATCAGCGAATTTTTCCCTCCATGGAGCCTGCTCATTTATATATATGTAAATTAGAGAAAGGTGTCTTGATTTAACATTGCTATCTTTCCTTTTTTTCTTCCCAATTGTAGAGTTGATCGTCAAAAGTATCATATCCAGATTCCGTTACCACCCAAGATTGATGCCTCAGTGACAATGATGCAGGTCGAGGAAAAGCCTGATGTGACATACAGTGATGTTGGGGGATGCAAAGAGCAGATCGAGAAACTGAGAGAGGTCGTTGAGCTTCCTCTTTTGCAGCCCGAGCGATTTGTTAACTTGGGGATTGATCCTCCAAAAGGAGTTTTGCTTTATGGACCCCCCGGAACTGGAAAAACTCTGTGTGCCCGTGCTGCTGCCAATCGTACAGATGCTACCTTTATCCGTGTCATTGGTTCTGAATTGGTACAAAAGTAAGTAGTTTACTCACCTTCTAATGGAATGCATCGTTTATTATTCATAGAGAAATAAACTGACAGTAATTATAATTTTTTGTTTGTCTAACAATAGATATATTGGAGAAGGAGCGCGTATGGTTCGTGAACTGTTTGAGATGGCCAAGACCAAAAAGGCTTGTATCATCTTCTTTGATGAAGTTGATGCGATCGGAGGTGCTCGATTTGATGATGGTGCAGGAGGCGACAATGAAGTCCAACGTACCATGTTGGAATTGATCAATCAATTGGATGGATTTGATTCTAGAGGCAATATCAAGGTTCTGATGGCCACGAACCGACCTGATACTCTGGACCCAGCTCTGATGCGTCCTGGACGTCTGGATCGTAAGGTTGAATTCGCATTGCCAGATTTAGAAGGACGTGCACATATTCTCAAGATCCATGCTCGATCGATGAGTGTAGAGCGGGACATTCGATACGAGCTAATTGCAAGACTGTGTCCCAACAGCACAGGAGCAGAGTTGAGATCCGTGTGCACAGAGGCAGGCATGTTTGCAATCAGAGCAAGGAGAAAGGTAGCGACCGAGAAGGACTTTTTGGAGGCAGTGAACAAGGTTATCAAGTCGTATGCAAAGTTCAGCAGTACACCCAAGTACATGACTTACAACTAAAAAGAAGAAACCAAGACGATTCTCCTTTTTTTTTCGATAGCGGTTGTAGTTCTCATCTTTCAGTTTGTAATAGAAGAAACGAAAAATTTGCTCTGTTGTCTAAAACGCGATGGTTTAAAATACTTTTAGACTTTATGAAATCACGAAATGAGCTATAGCTGCCTTCCTTTTTCTACTTTTTTAAGCACTTTTACAATTTAAATCCAGAGTGGATGGCAGCGACGCCAAAAGTCAAATCCTCGTATCCTTGACCCATAACAGTAAATCCAGCATCCTTGATCATCTTTGCAAACTGTTTCTGAGGAGGAAATTTGCGGATAGACTCGACCAAGTACTTGTAAGAATCTCTGTCATTTGCAACGATATGACCCATGGTTGGGATGACTTCAAAGGAAAACACATCATAGACCTTGGATATGACCGGGTTTTCGACCTTGCTAAACTCAAGACACATGAAACGTCCGCCAGGCTTTAAAACTCTGTAAGCCTCCTTAAGAACACGATCCACATGTGTGCAATTACGGATACCAAAAGCAATAGTGTAGGCATCCATAGAATTATCAGGAATATGTTCCAGGTTCTCAGCATTGCCCTCCATGAAGGAGACCTGTGAAGCTGATCACAAGCATAAAGAAGAAGAAAAAAAAAAAAAAGTCAGAACAAATGCTAAAAAATAGAGATCTTATTTTTTTTTTTATCTTGACTTGGCTCGAGACATACTATTGTGGTATGGTGTCTTGGAAAAGCGTTCCTTTCCGACTTCCAACATGTTGGGGTTGATATCAAAGACTGTGACCTGAGCAGTACCATCGCCATGAGTTTCCTTGCAGTAATCCAAGAAACGCATAGCAATATCACCTAGCGAGAAGTCAAAACCAACATCAATATTAAAGCTAATCTGGTGTTTTTTTTCTTGGTAGCCCATATATAATAATGATAGCAATAAGAACAAAATAGTAATAATAATAATAATAATAATAATAATAATAAAGTACCTGTGCCACCAGCAACATCCAGAAGCTTGGTCCCGGGAGTTGGGGCCAAGGTACGCATGAAGTGGTCCTTCCAGAGACGATGCACTCCCCCACTCATAACGTCATTCATCACGTCGTATTTAGTGGCGACATTGGCAAATACCTGCCTAACTAATTTGAATTATCTTTTTATTATTTATCAAATTTAAATATTCAGGGTCCAGATCCAAGCGCTGTAAATGCCATGAGGAACTTTCTCCTTCTAGTGTCCATACCTAGAGTTTCCTTCATATTTTCAGGGACATTCTTAAATCCAAAATGGGTTTCTGGTTCGCCCAAGTTGTCAGAACCAGTTGTGGCTGAAGTAGTGGTGGGACGGGGCGCCTGGTGCTGGTGAAGGATTTTGGTCACTGTTGAAAAAGCAGCAGTCCTGACGGGTGTCCGCAGTAAGGTAAGCGTGCGTTTTGGCCAGAACCGTTGTAATGTTGACCTGCTTGCCATGACAAATGTGTTCTTTTTTTGAGAATGAGAGAAGAAAAGTGAAACGCACAGGAAGGAAGCTCTTTGAAAAACAAAATGGTTGCTGTGCAATCGGATTGAAATGTCTTTCCGGGCAAGCCACATCTGAATGCATTTTTTTTTTATACGGTTGCTTCATATAAATATAATGATAATGACTGGGATAAGTGCAGATGATACAAATGTAAAAATAAATGATCAAAGGGTTACTGCTATCTTCCTGCTTTCTTTCTGTTCATGGCTTGTACGCAACTGTCCACAGGCCCCCATAATATCCAAGCCGCGAGGCCAGCGAATCGTAGTTGGTACGCCTAGGCTCTCAACGATCCTAGAGAATCCAACGATATGATCTCGAGGAGAGCTAACATAATGACTACCCGGCCATGGATTGAATGGGATTAAATTGACATGAGAAGGGATATCTCTTAGCAAGTCTGCCAGCGCTCTAGCTTCTTGGAAACTGTCGTTTACATCCTTGAGCATGACATATCTATGGAAACGAAAGTGGAATTAGACCTGTAAGCTGACGTCTTTTTCTTTTTTTTAGGGCAAGAGTATGAATCATCGATTGATTCCAAATCAAAGAAGTGAAGGAAATAGGGACAAAAAGTATAGCATAAGTACTCAAAAGTAATCCTTTGGCTGTCACGATTGCAGCTCTTCATCGCTTCTGCATACTCTGCACAGGCTTTCATTAAAACACGGATCGGAAAGGTTCTAATATATGTAGTTCACAATGTAAGAAAAATAAAAAGAGTACAACACTTTCTTTAGCCAGTCATGTGGTATTAGAATCCCGCAACTCCTTTAAACTTGATGCATTGTGTCTTTCAGCATTTGGACAAAAGCGGTTCCATTATTGGACATTACTTATTGATAGGGACAATCTCATCTCGAAGGCGATCATTTGTGGCATGTAATGAGATAGCAAGACCAATACCACCCAACTCCGCCAACTTGGCTATTCCTGGAGCGACACCAGAAGTTGAGACTGTGATCTTGCTTTTTGGTAAACCAATCCCATCTTTATCAGTAAGAATCTCAATTGCTTGCTTGACATTTCTATATTTTTTTTTTGTCCAGACATGGTTTCAAAGATCAGATAGGTTCCTGTCTTGCCTACATTTTTTTATTTATTTATTTTTTTTTTTTTACCTCCAATTGTAGAATGGCTCTCCCTGACCCATGAAAACAATGTTGTTGACTTTGCGCTGAGAGTTCTTGAGCAGCGGTAGATCACCATAATCCTTGGCGGGAATCATATATTGTCCAACAATTTCACCCGCCGTCAAATTTCTCAACAGTTTCTGAGTCCCTGTATGACAAAATGTGCAAGCTAAAGAGCAGCCGACCTGACTGCTGATGCATTGGGTGCCTCGTGGGCCATTCATGGGGATGAAAACGGATTCAACCTTGGTCTTAAGATCCTGGAACCCTATCAAAAGCTTTCTGGTTCCATCATTAGGTGAGACATGGTCGGACTGACAAAAAAAAGTCGACTTAGTATACAATTTTGCTTTTCATGGATTATTTAAAAAAAAGCGGTTTTTATGCATACCACGATCCGTCCATAGTCAATAGTGTATTTCATTTTCAAGACCTCTTTCACCTCCTTGGGGATATTGAGCATCTCGTCGATAGTCAATACGCCTCGCTGATATAAAAACCGCCAGATCTGTGAAGCAGTATATGACTTGACTCCTGGTACTACTTTCAATTCATCCTGGAGTTGAGTTAAAGAAAGTCCAATGAGGTTTTTTTTATCCCAATCCCGAGTCGGCAGAATAGCTTTGTCAGCGTAGGCATTGGAAGCATTGAAGTTATTAGCAGCAGTAACAGCAACCCGATCAAACTGAGAGTTGACAGGAATAGCTCTGTTTCTGTGGCTGGTAGAATCGAAAGTATGAGGTCTCTTTTTCTTTGTTGTAGTTGTTGCTGTACGGGAAATAGACAATAACCCAAGGAACGGGTTTTTGCAGGGCGGCCTTATCCATGTGCACAGAAAGCTGCTATTCCTTGCAAGAGATCGTTTGCAGTGTAGAGAAGTGGCCATGTCAGCGTAACTGTCCTTGGGATATTGAGTGGAGGAGAGACATTAAAAAAAAAAAAAAAAAAAAAGCATTTGAAAAAAAATCCGAAAAAAAGCCACAGAATCAGAATGATTGCCCACCAATTGGCGAGGAGTATAGTGAACCTGCAATCAAAATAGCCTTCAAAGGAACCAACTATGAATACGCGCCAAGAATACACTGGACATGTGCCTGGAAGAGAGTTTTAGTCACATGCCCTCTAATTCATGGTACAGGCTTATGAACACAACATCTCTTTTTTTTTCTATAAAGTCCATCTTCCATCACCCAGCGTTCAGCACTCAGCACTCAGCACTCAGCGCTCAGCACTAACCTCTCTACTCTCTTTGCTCTCTCTATTCTTGATCCCTTCCCTCCTTTCCTTCTTCTTTTTTTTTTTTTGTAGTTGTGTATTGGATTGTTTTTTTTTTTTTTTTTTTTTTTTTTTTTTTTCTCGATCGTTGGTCAGGTTTTTTTTTGTGTGTGTGTGTTTTTTAGCCTGATTGTTTTCTCTATTATTTTTCCTTGTGAGTTTATCCATCCTGGCGACCCCAACTCCTCCTGTCTCATCAGCTGATCAGGCTGCACTCTATGCGGAGCAGTACCAGCAATACGCTCAACAATACCAAGCCTGGTAAGTTGTGAACAGATACGCTATACATCTGAACAACTGAAATGCTTTGGCACAAATATGAATTGCGTGCTCATGTTTTTCTTAATTGATTAACTATTGCGCAACAGGTTAGCAGCAAACCCAGGGTATCAGCCACCCGGAACAGCAGCACCAGGAACATCAAGTGCTGGTGCTGCAGCAGATTACTCTGCGTATTATCAACAGTACTCACAACAGCCCCCGCCTGGTCAGCAGTCATCTCAAGCACTAACCCCTGAGCAATACGCTCAGCATTACGCCGCTTACTACGCACAGTACGGCTATTCAGTTCCACCTTCCACAGGTGTTCCGGGTACAACCGCAGCTCATACGCCTGATAATCAGGCTCAGTCGTATCAAGACTACTATACTCAACAAGCGTATTCGTATCCACCATCAGTAACAGTATCGGGAGCTGTTGCCCCACCAGGCACTCAAGCGCCCTCTTCATATGCTTATTCAGCCTATCAAGTACAGCCAGTAGCACATCCTTCAGCCTCTGGCAGCGCTTCACTAACCCAATACCCTCCATATTCTTATCAGCAGCCTCCTTATTCATCTTCATATAGCTCAAGCCAGCCGAATATGTCGTCATCAACAGCAGCTTATTATCAATCTTCCAGTACCTCTGATCACTCTAGCTATCAAGGAAATCATATCTCTTCCCAAGCACAGCAAGCAAAGTCTACATTTGATAATCAGGCATTTCAAAAACGGAAACATATTGAAGCTGAAGAAAAGCGGAAGCGAATTCAAGAAGAACAGCAGCAGACCCATCTTCGTCAGAAAGTGGGCGAAATTACTATCAGTGACAATATGTATGCTATATAACGTGGATGAAGTTTTTTGTTTGCTAAAAAAAAAAAAAAAAAAAAAAAAAGTTGAGCGCAATGTATCTATTTCTCCCATGTCAATTAATTTTTTTTTTATTTTTATTTTTATTTTTTATTTCTAGGGGAAAGGTTAAGAGCAAGTTGGAAGGTAACACTTGAACTTTACAATTCTAGAAATTCTAGCAGTGTGCGGTGGTTCATTATAAATATCTTCTAATTCCTTTTTTTTTATTGCTCTTTTAGAACCTGCTTACCTTTCAGTGAAATCAAAAAAAGTAACACCTTTACCAACTAATGTTTTGCAAAGCAAGGACCAAGAGATGTCAAAATCGTCATCACCATCAGCATCAACACCATCTACGCCGACAGCATCCTCATCCTCATCATTATCAAAAGAAAATTGGCCTCAATCACTCAAAAATTATGTTGTTCGTTTTTTTAATACGGTTTCAGAAGAAGAGCAAGATGCTGCACAAGAGGAATTGAAAATAATGGTCGCACGATATCATGCGGAAGGAAGGTTGTTTGATATCGACTGGGACAATATGGAAATCCCAAGGTATCTTTTTTTTTTCCTTTTTTGCGGTCAGAAGGTTTGATTAATCTCATTAATTAACTTGTATCTTTTTTTTTTTTTTTTTTTTTTTTCTCTCCATCCATTACTAGGAAATACCATAGAAAAAAGTACGTTTTTTGTCCTCATTCAAAAATTCTTTCTTTTGTTTTTGGATCAACTTTTATTTATTTATCTTTTTGATGGTTTTCATCGAATACTCATCTAGTCGACGAACATCGGAATCTCCAGAGCGAGGGACAGTGAAGGCATCTGAACTTGCGCGGCGTGAAAAGCGTGCCCGACGTTTCGAGTCGGAAGCTCTTGCACATAAAAATGCCTCACGAAGCCAGTATGTGTCGTATGCTCTGCCGGTCAATAAAGATGTTATTGATTTTGACAAGCATACGATCGTTGGCACCTCGACAAATCTGGAAAAGAGGTATCTTCGTTTAACTGAGGTATGTCCTATTAGAAGAGTATAGTTAGTATTATTGACTCTATAGATATATACATGGATATGTTGCTCTGAAAGATATCTGATACAATGCCTGCCTTTTTTTTTATTTTTATTTTTTTGCAGGCACCAGATCCATCAACAGTGCGTCCATTGCACGTCCTTCGTGAAACTTTGGAATTATTGAAGAAGAAGTGGCATAATGATGGAAACTATGCATATATCTGTGATCAGTTCAAGTCAGTACGTCAAGATTTAACGGTAAGCCTTTACAATTCAAATTTAGATGATTATATTGGTTTAGATTATTGATACTGGTTCATTTCAGATGTTGATTTCTCTGTTCTGCTTTTTTTTTTTTAGGTTCAACGGATTAAAAATGAATTTACAGTGGCTGTGTATGAAATTCACGCCCGAATTGCTTTAGAGAAAGGTGATCTTGGAGAATTCAATCAGTGCCAAACACAACTGAAACAATTATATGAGGAAAATCTGCCTGGTAATGTGATGGAGTTTACAGCGTACAGGATCCTATACCAGCTCCATACCCGTAACCCTTCAGGTAAGCGCATAATCTTATTATTTTCTAGTTCTCTCGACCGTTGGTATAAAAATACAACTGGGTATTGACAAATTTATTTATTTTTTTACTTCTCCTTGCACTACTGTAGATATCATTGCTGTTATGCGATCATTGACTCCTGCACAAAAGCAAGATCCTGCAGTAAAGCATGCTCTTGAAGTTCGTACAGCGTTATCATCATCCAATTACCATGCTTTCTTCAAGTTATACCGGACTGCGCCGAATATGGGACCTTTCCTCATCGACCAATTTGTCGACAGGGAGAGGGTTCAAGCCATGGCGCGGATTGCAGTAGCGTAAGTAGTCCTTTTTTTTTTTTTTTTTTTTTTTTTTTTTTTTCTGCAGCCTCATTCTAATAGATGTAATTGACTATTTGCTGTAGACAATTAACTTTATTTATTTTAATCTTTTTTGAATAGATATCGACCAGGTGTACAGTTAGATTTTTTGACATCAACTTTGGGATATGATACAGCAGAAGAATGCTTAGAGTTCTTGAAATCTATTCGTGTCAATCATTTGTTGACGAAGAAGGAAGCAGATTCAACAACGGGCAAGGGAAGTTACTTGTATCTGGATACCAAGAGCGCTATTCCCTATTTAAACGAAGCCAAAAAGAGATATCAGACTGTTGATCTCAAGGGACAAATCTAAGGACACAACAAGCAAAAACAGGATAACCAACGCTAACGCTTTTCTTTTCTTTTCTTTTCTAGTATTTTTTTTCATCTCATTTATTTTTCTTACTGAGTTATACTATTGTTTGTAAATGTGCAGATATTGACTTGTACATGTAATAATAAAGCCCAAACATTCAAGTAAAATTTGTATAATTTATTTTTTTATGGTAGTGGGTATGTGTGTTAAATAATTACAGATGTTTCTTTTTTTTTTTTTTTTCAAACAAACTGATCCAACTCATTCTCCTCGTTTTCATCAGTTCCAACGCGCATGTAACCGCCACTGCCGCCCTTGGAGGAAGGGACTCCTCCAAATTTGACTTTCCATTGTTCACGGATAAAAGCCTGCTTCTTGGTCCTCAACTGTTCACGGATTGCTTGCTCTCTTGCCAACTCGGACGCATCCTTGACACAGGGTCTCTCCCACCGCTTCAGCAACAGACTTGAGAAGACGACGCTAACACTTGAGAAGGCCATCATCAGACCTGCCACCATTGGATGGAGATGATAGCCCCAAGGCAAAAACACACCCATGGCCACAGGAACACCCAAGATGTTGTACACACAAGCCCAGCCAAAGTTATACCGGATTCGTCTAAAGATGGTTCTGCACAGGTCAATCGCAGCAACTACATCTGTCAAATCCCCGCGCATCAGGACCATATCTGCAGCCTCCATCGCAATATCTGTACCTGAAACCAATGCAATGCCCAAATCTGATTGTGCAAGTGCAGGAGAGTCATTGATACCATCTCCAACCATGGCCACACGATGACCCTGAGATTGTAATGTCGAAACGATCGTAGTCTTCCCATTGGGAGAAACACCTGCATGCACTTCTTGAATACCACACTCAGATGCAATCACTTGAGCGACCAAGGGCTGATCACCTGTGACCATCGCCACTTGAATACCCATCTGCTGTAACTTTGCAACTGTCTTGGCTGCCTCAGGTTTGATCTTGTCTGACAATGAAATGAATCCGACAAAGATATCATTAATGCTGACCAAGACAGTTGTACGACCCGCACGTTCTTGGTGTGTTTGATCTGCTGCAAGACTAGCAGGCAATTGAATCTGACGATCATGAAGCCAAGATTTGTTTCCGACCACGACATGATATTCCTTAAGAGATGGTAATGTGACTGTGCACGCGATGCCCTTGCCGGTACTGGCGGCGAAATGAGAGACAGTAGCATTAAAAGTAGCCACATTCAGCTGTGTCTGCGCATAGAGTCCGATCGCACGACCCAGTGGATGCTCAGATACTGACTCTGCAGAACCAATGATCGTCAACAACTCCTCGTCCGTCAAAGAATCCAAAGAAGAGACTGCAGAAGAAGAAGGAGATGGAGTTAATGGTCCAGTAGTTGCAGCTGTCGGCTTTTGAATGCTCCAGCTGGCTACTTCCAATTTCCCAAGGGTCAAGGTACCAGTCTTGTCAAACACAACTTTTGTGATCTTATGAGCCGCCTCCAATGCAACACCACTCTTGATTAGGATTCCATTTTGCGCACCAACCCCAGTTCCAACCATGACTGCCGTCGGTGTTGACAGACCTAGCGCACAGGGGCAAGCGACTACAATGACTGAGATGCATAACTTGAGACAGGCCACAAACTTGGATGATTCCATCATAAACATTTCTGGCAGCTGAGCTGGGACCATCGTATGTGAGACGATCATCCAGACCACAAACGTTAACGCAGCTAAAAAAATGATTGCAGGGACAAAGTATCCTGAGATCATGTCCGCATACGCTTGAATCGGTGCTTTTGACGTCTGTGCATCCTCCACTAACTGCACAATCTGAGCCAATGCAGTCTCGGACCCAACTCGAACGGCCTCCATATCAAAGGCTCCAAGGCCGTTCACAGTGCCTCCAATAACCATAGATCCCACATGCTTGTTGATAGGCTCGGCCTCTCCTGTAACCATGCTCTCATCCACGGTCGACTCACCCGAGACTACTACTCCGTCTGTTGGGATCTTGTCTCCTGGGACAATCTTGATCAAATCACCCTTTTGGACCAATTCAGATGGAATTTGTTTCTCAGAGATACGCTCACCAGTCTTGGGATCCAATACGTAGATGGTGCAGGTGGATGGAGTCAAGCACATGAGTTTGGAAAGAGCTACCGAGGTCTTACCCTTGGCCATGTTCTCCAAGTACCGACCAAATGTCACGAATGCGATCAACATGCTGGACGTATCAAAGAAAACTGTGGCCTTGTGTGCAGTATCAAACATGGAGTAAATCATCGAGAAACTGGAGAATGTAAACGCAGAGAGGGTGCCCAACGAGACCAAGACGTCCATGGTGGCCACACCATGCTTGATTGACTTGTATGCGCTCACCATGAATCGTCGTCCGACACCAAATTGTACAGGAATGGTCAAGATACAAGCCAAGACATCTCCAAGGACTAGGTTAAACAGTACTGGGATATTATATAAGGACAGGCCCCAGCTAAACATTGGCAAGATCATGGAGATGATAAAGACCGGGACTGCAAAGGTGAGACTTGCAAACAAGGCCCGTCGCCATTCGTTGATTTCTTTGGTCCTTCCAAGAGACTCGAGCTGTGCATTATGAGATCGCTCTGCCAGCAGAGCATCAAATCCCATATCCTCGATCCTCTCGACAATATCTCGGACACCCAAGACAGTGTTGTCATATTCAATCTTGGCAGCCTGAAGAGTCAAACTGACAGAGGCAGATAGGATTCCAGGCATCTTGCGAAGCTCTCCTTCGATCGTGTTCACACAGGATGCACAGGTCATACCAAAGATCTGAAGATCAACTGTATTGGTCCGTTGCTCAGCAATAGGAGTTGCTTCAAACCCAATGTCATCAATCATATCAGCAATTTCTCGAGGTGTTGTCTGACCCTCAATATATTCAATAGTCGCCCGTTCGGCCAGAAGAGCTACTTTAATCGATACAAGGCCAGGTGTATTTTTGAGAGATTTTTCGATCGAAGCCACGCAGGACGCACAGGTCATACCTTGAACAGACAATTGAGCAGTTTTGATTTTTGTTGATGTTGATGGATTAGATGATTGATCGATCGCTTCTGATAAGGTCGCATGGGATACTAATGCCACTGTTGTTGTTGTTGTTGTCAAGGGATGTTTTGATGATGAAGGAGAAAAAGAGGAAGTGACCCGGACGTTTGGAATAGGTGTTTTTGGTGATGCAACATAACTGTTATTGTTGTTGATAGCAGATATGGGTGTTGTTGATGAGATTGTAGAAGGAAGAGAACTGGTATCAAACGGTACGTCAAATCCACAATCCTCGATAGCTTCTTTGATCATAGCAGGCGAAATCTGAACAGGATCATATTCAACTTGGGCCTGCTCTTGTTTCAATGAGACTTGGACTTTAAGAATACCAGGTGAAGTTGAGAGAACAGATGTAATGGCGTTCACACAAGACATGCAAATCATGCCCAAGACTGGTAATGTAATGTTGCCCTGTTGTTGTTGTTGTTGTTTATCGGCCGCTAAGGACTCTTCGACTCGTTGTTCAAACTCATCCCAGTCATCAGCTCCATCGAGCAACAAGAGATGTTGATCTTCTGCAACCATGACTGCAATTTATAATTCAATGGTAGAATGCGTCTATTGGAAGTTGATTAGAAGGCAATGTTATAGTAAGCCCTATAAATATAAATATAAAAAAAAAAAAAAAAAAAAAAACTTTGCACACACACACATCCTTTCTCCAACAATGGACAAATGCGAAATGAATTTAAAATTGTGAAGGCTTACCAGCGAGTCTTTTTGTTGTAGCTGTTGCTGTTGCTGCTGTTGCTGTTGCTTGCTATTGCTGTTGCTGTTGCCTGTATCTGTTGTAAGTGTGTGTAGGTAGCGATTGTGTTGAGAGTGAGGAGACGAGTGTGAGGATGTGAAGATGTGAGGGTGTGAGTGTGAAAGAGTCGAGCGAAGGAGTGTAAGTGTGAAGAGAAGGGAGTAAAGAATGAAGAGTAAAGAGTGAAGAGGTTGATTATTGGATTGAGACTTGGACTAAAAAAAGGCTAGAACCTGTCCTTCCAATGAGCAACAAGCAAAATAATATCTAAAAAAGCTCTTTTTATTCCAACGGCTAATTCCTCAAAAAAGAAAAAAAAAAAAAGGTGTCTTGCTTTAACGATAAAGGGAGGTGTGAGAGTGTGGGAGTGTAAGTTTAGAGGAAGAAAGAGAGAAAGAAGGAGAAGGAGAGGGATGAGGAGGAGATAAAAAGTATCAGGGATGGGATCGTACCCTTTGGGAAAACAATTGTTGCTGTCAGGTTTGGATTAGTCAGGGTCAGTAAAGCGGTAATTCAAACAGGCAACATCTTTTATGAAATTCATGCCCAGCATCATCTCTCTCTTCATCTCCTTTTCTGAGATATCTTACTGTCAACTGTACACTTCATTTCGTACACACACATTCTCACACTCGAGCAACCTTGTGTCCATTTGCCACATGAAGAAGGATTTACGATTGATGTTGTGTGCAACAAGTTTTTTTTTTTTTTTTTTTTTTTTTTTCACTAGATCTTTGAATTGTCCTAGGGGGGTCTAGGGGATTTTTATGCTCCCTGTCCGTGGCATGGATGTGTTTCTGATCGATAACTAATAAATTGGTTTTTTATTTACCTTCCCCCTTTCTGACACACTCATCGCTTACGGAAAAAAAATTTACTGACCCTTTCCTCATTAATTTAATTTCTCTCCTGACCAATGACGGATGTGTTTGAGCTTTTGGCAATGACCATGATGAAAATTTCTCATACAGTAATAGAAGGCAACACAACATTGTCAACCTTGTCGAATTGTCAAGAAAATTGAGCTGCTCTTTATCCAATAACCAACAGTTGATATTCCATTGACGCCTTCAAAAAAAAAAAAAAAAAAACGCAGCGAAATGTATATATATCATTCATGTGTAGATAGTGTAGATAGCGTATGAATATTCATATAAATATTATAGAAGATGGATTAATATTTTACTAATTTATATAAATGTCCTATCATTTGAGCAGAGTCAATAAGCAAGACTTCCTTCTGTTTTATGTTCCTCCTTACTATCATCTTCAATCCTCGATTCTTTTACGCGACATTTTTGCGTAATACTATCATCATGTAAAAATCTCAATGAAATGTAATTTTAATATCATGGGCTGGAAGAAGGTCTGGATAAACAACTAAAAAGAAGATCCAGATGTTCGATCCCAATTCACTTCAAACTGAACTGTTACTGGTGAGACATGCAATTAAAGGATTTATTACAATATTCCTATATTTGCTTACACCTTTACAATATATCCACTAATCCCTATCTGCATGTCTCAGCATGCAATTGAAGGAAATTTGTTATCAGATGAAGCTTAGTTTTAACCTAATCTGGCCTGATCTCTGAAGAAAAAAAAAAAAAAAAAAAAAAAAAAAGACAGATGAAAGCGCCCGAATGGGTGTATTTAATCTTGTGTATGTGTGAATAATGTGTTTAGGTGCGTCGAAAAGTAAAAAAGTTCCTTTAAATCTTACAATATTGTCCTCGTCATTTGGTCATGCACATATTGTAAAAATATATTGATTGAATTGGAGGCCAGAAACGAGAAAATAATTGAATAAAAAAAAATTGTAGGCTCCAATCGAAATGGACTGTCCCTCTAAGAGTTCGCTATCTGCAAGGCTTTCTCTACATGCAGAGTCATATACTGAGTATCATCTGACTTAAGCCACTTCAAATTGACACAACAAAGCAATAACCAGCTGACATTCATTCATATGGATGGTACCAAATACCATTTCCATTCACCGGACAAGAAACCAACCAGCCTTAACCGCAAGGCTGAGATTATAAATTGGCTGAGATCTCATGACATAGAAATACCATCAAGTACGCGAGGGGATGGCATTGAACCAACAAAGCGGGAGCTTCTTGAGTATCTCAAAACGATCGAGCATCAACCGAGGTACACTGTTCGGGATATCGCATTTGAAAATGGTGACCACTGGATCATGAAGACCCCACCTTACCATTGCGAGCTTCAACCCATCGAGATTATTTGGGGGGTCATTAAGAATATGGTGGCATACAACACTCTTGGATTGATGACTGCCGAAACTCTCACTATGATGCTGCATTGTAAATCCAATTTTACGTGCGGTTTTCGGTGATGTGCATCCAGAGTCCAGTTCCCAGGCGTAAGTCTTTTTTTCGTCAAATCAACCTGGTTTTTGCTGTATTTAATTGTCAGCCCCTGAACAAAGCTCTCCTTGCTGTACCTTAGAGCAATGAAGGTGCCCGTTCCTTCCTATTACACACAGACCCTTTTCCCGGACGAGCAATGGTCAGTTTAAGGGCTGGTCACCATGGTGTCTGAAGGCAAACGTGACAACTCTTCTCTCGCCCTTCTGAAGAGTGATAAAAGAAAGCTATTTCACCTTCAGAAGCTTGCGCTAGATTTGCTCCTCGTCAATGGCGCGACGAAGCCCAAAGTTCATGGGATTCTAGTGCAAGGTAAGAGTAAAATCTTTAAAACTTGATGTTATGCCTTGATTCTCCATGCACATTTACTAATAACAATAAAACACACCGTCTTTACGACTTCAGAGGGCATGATGGAATTTTTCGTGCTTAGTTTGGAGTATGAAGCCCTCTATATTGTAAAGGAAATAGGGAAGTTTACTTTTCCAAGAGACAACACGACTTTCCGATACATTGAGGAGGGTCTAAATATCTTACTAAAAGCACGGGTATGTATTTCATTGATTTGTCAGGTTTATGTTAGCTACAGTCATTGTATCACTGAGAGAACTAATATTTCTATTTGCTTATCATTAAGGAAATTCTCGAGGAGATGAGTGAAAAAGTCAATGCGGAGGTCACCCTGCCTTTGACGAATATTGTACCAACAAACATCATAGAGCGGGAAGGGAATATACGCAAGGATTGGATGCGGCCTTCTTTTGACTTTAGAAAAGGCTGAATAAAGTTCATGCAGTTTGGATTATGAGGACTCCTCCATATCATTGCGAGCTCCAGCCTATTGAGTTAATCTGGGGTGTTGTAAAAAACTGGGTGGCTTACAAAATAACCGGATCGATGACTGCCGATCAGCTTATCCAGATGCTGAAGGAGCTCTTCCGCAATGTTCAAGTCAAAACTTTCGTTTCTGCCTGGAAAAAAACCCTTAGTTTTGCCCACAGATACATGCAAGAAACTCGCAGTCAGATTTCTGAGACGGCTGAGGTGGATGAAGGGCTGGAACAAATTTTCCCTCCGGTTGATTTTTCTGAGGCCACATTCGACAGACTTTTCGGGGCTGGCGCCGCCAGAGGCCCTTAATTGAGCCAATGGAAGATGGCGATATAGGAAATTTTTAGTATAAATAACTTAGTTTAGGTCTTTTTGTTGGTTTTCTTTCTTCACAATTCCTATCCAAGACATATTCCAATAAATAAACTAACAATCAGTTAGCTTCAAGAGCACGTTGATCCGATGCCGGCATACCGACTCTTAGCTCCCGAGGAAATAGATGAAAACGTTGATTCAATGCCGACTTCACCCTCGGTCCGTTTCTACCGACATCAACATAGCCTGTAGATGCACTGCTCCAGCCTCGCTCCTCCTGAACATTTGATTTCCTAGTTCCGCTCATATTGTCCCAGGGGCAAGACATTGTCTTAAGCAACAAGCCGAGTTTTGTCACTCTCATCTTCGTAACACTTTTAAAAAAACTTCCGCACCACTTTATTAAACCTCTTCAGACAAAATGGCCATCAACTCATTCATTTTCGAAAGCATGGTATGCCAATTTCCAATTGGCGAATGACCAAGCCCAAAGGATCTTACCATTTTCCATTTCGTCGAATGGATCGCCAAAGAAAACTGTATGGGCCGTAGTGCTAAAAGCTTCGGCAACATTATTACAAGGATCAAGAAGATGACGCGACCAAAAAATAACGATTCGGTCGAGAATATGATTTACAAGGAGAGCTACTTGTAGACATAAAAACAAGAAAAATCAGAGGTTACCTGGAGGGGGTATGTATCGAATAAATTAACGTTGAACCAACGAATTGATCCGATTTGACTAATGATTCCAATATTAATAAAATAATAACAACTAGTCTAACGAGTCTGACAAGACTAAAAAGTCTGAGCCTGTCAACCGCCTCACTGGGGAAGGCGAGAGGAGTAGCCAGGTCACGGATAGATTGGTCTTGAAAGGAGGTTTCGACGTGTCTTCTCTCCTCATGGAGGTACGAGAAGAGCTCGTTAAACTTGAGGAACAGCGCCAGGGAACGCTCCTCTCTTCACATGATATTCTGTGAGTGCTTTTTACAACCATTTATTTCATTGCTTGAGAATACACCGAAGGTCGTGACGCTAATACAATTCTTACTGTGATTTCAAGCTCCATAAACTTCATTTTTACAAAAGAATTATGGAAAAGTATTGTCCAAAAGACAGGCATGGTATGATCCTTAGCCACTTTTTCAAGGCTACAACGACCGTAGCCTTGAGTGAGCGGGATTTGGCTTTTTCCAAATTCTGCATGGAGAAAGCAGCGTCAAACTCTGCTCCCGAGTACAACGCCTGTCTCAAAGAGGGTTGGGAAGGAGCAAGTGAAATGCTCTTGAGTATTTTCACCAAGCTTGGCGAGGACGCATTGTTTTGGAAGTCGCCTCGCAAACTAAACGAGCTGACGTACAGCATGCTCTACGTCAGGCCCTACCTCTATGCCATCACGTCGACATGGGGATTCTGGTGAGTAGTAGACCTGTCAGTTCTTTGTTCTTCGTTCATTTCTGCGGGATATTCACATGTTGTTTCTTCACTCTTGGTATAACACGCCTCCGCTTCCAGCGATTACGAATTCCCAACGGCGAAATACTATAAGGAGCGCTTTAGAGCAGATAACTTGGTTATGGCCAACGATCTGCCTCTACTCATAGTGGAGGTGAAGCTCCCAGGCATCACTCAAAAGCTCCTTGATAAAGGAAGTTGCTTTCTGAAATGAAGCTGGCACTAGATCTATTATTTCTCATATAAAATACATGTCTTGTTTACATAAAATGTATATTACTTTTACATGAGCACACATATTAATTTTTATGTGACGCGTGTACTGTGAAATATGCAACACTAATCCTCAAACCATGAGGCAAATAATGCCTCCATTGACACATCCCTTGCAAAAGTTCTGCAAACGTGTTATACAATGTTGGGCTCAAACCTTTGAGGAAGGCTCCACTATCACGCGCACCCCGAGCCACAACTCAGTGTTAATTATCAGTATAAATAGTCCACTACGTTATAGCTAAATAAACCATCCTTTGACCTCCGATTCCACCTAAGATCACCTTTGATTGTTACTATTTACATGTGCTAAGAATATTGTTTAAGGGACGTGGAGTAGTCAATAGCATGTGGCAGTGTTCAGGTGTTTATACAGTATCAGATGGGTTCACTAGGCTCGTCACCAGCCTGAGGACGAAGTTCATGTGCACATGCACGTGCTGGAAGCCAAATGTGGCTTGCTCTTCTCTCTCACAGGCTGGGACTTGACATTTTGGCTTAAAAAAATTTCTTAAGTCGCAGGAAAGGCTTTTATTTTGTTAAACAAAGTTTGCAGATCACAAGAAAATGGCCTACATGTGAAGCATGCTATTGTTTTTCTTGCTCTCATTTCACAACCTCATTTATTCATTACGAAATTTACCTCCCATCATTCTCATCTTAAAAAAAAAAAGCTCCCTGTGGTGTAAATGACTTGGAAATAAAAAAAAAAAAAAAAAAAAGAGCCTTTCCTGTGGTGTGTTCAACTTAGACCTCCAGCCAAAATGTCACGTTTGGTCCCAGAGAAGTGTCTGCAGGAGCATGCCACGTTTGCCTTTCGGCGTGTGCATGTGCACATGAACTTCGCCCTCAGGCTTGCACAAAACCAATATTATTGAGTCCATTCTTAACGTCCAAATGCCAAGTTTTTTCTTTATTACTCTCAAGCAATGAACTAGACTTTATGGGGCAACTAATATAATTGCTGGGATATCTACTTGATCATCCTCCTCTTTTTCTTCATTGCCATCTTTTCTTTCTTTGCTGTCATTCTCCCCATCCTTCCTAAAGTTTGACGCGTCAAGGGTTTTCTCCAAAGCATAATTTTGCTTAGATATCACCAAGAAAGCACTGATACAAAAAAATTATTATTCGCGTTTGAACACTTACAATATCAGTAACAGCTTCTTGTTCTTGGAATGAGGGAGTATTTGACTTGTACATAGTGGGATGAATGTAGGGTGAATGTGTGCATACTTTCGATTGTGTGGTGAAAACAAGAGAGTTAAAGAGAATGAATAGTGTTTGTGTATTTAAATAATACATGTTACGTCACACTTGGAGGCCAATTTAATCTTTAATCGCATGGCGTCTTGTGCAACAAGAAAAACACACACAGCATAGCCCAACCATGAAATAAAGGAACAAATTTATCAATTGTCGCTCCTTTCTTTAACTTGCTTCACTTCATTTTTGCACTCTCCTCTTTTCACTTTTTTCTTATTTCTCCCCAGTTTTGCTCCTTTCACATATCTTCTCCTCTTCCTTTTTCATTTATTCCAAGCCTTCATTCATTGCCTTTCCTTTCCTTTCCTTTCCTTTTTTTTTTTTTTCTTTTTTTCTTTTTTTCTTTTTTTCTTTTTTTCTTTTCCTCCATCTTCATCTCCATTGTCACAATTTTGAACCATCCTGCTACTGACTTACCATACTTAACATTTTGATCAAACTTTTCCTGTTTTCTGTCCTCCGTCCATTTACGCCCTTGTTTTTAAACAGTTTTGAAATCACAATGGGAAGCGGAACAACAACACCAAATGGTCCATCTAGACGTGGTTCGATTGAAAGAGAAAGAGAGGTTGAGAAAGAGCCAACCAACCTAAAGATTTATTGGATGGAGAAGCAGCGCCTTTTTCTGTAAACATTCTTTCCAATCGTTCAGTTGATGAACTCAAGCAAGCCATCTATTCGCCTGCTAGATTTGGTGATATCCCACCGGAGAAGCTCACTCTCAAGCTCATCCCCGGCGGCACAACGAAGAAAGGATTGGAAACATTATCCGAAGAATCGCTTGTAGTGCTCGATGAACTTGAAGAACTCAGCACTTATTTTCCAAAAGGTGCAGCAAAAGGTTGCATTCACATCATTGTCAAGCTGCCGCCGCCAGGTATGTATTTAGCTCTTGATGGACTGATGGCTGTTGATATTTTTAATTGACGAAGCTTATTGTCATTCATGACGTCATTGATTTGACTTGATGTAATTCAAAAACAGCTCTTTATGTTTGAGATGTATCATGGCTAAACTATCTAACCAGGGGCGGCTTTGGATTTCTTTATAAAAAGAATTTGAAAAATCGCCCCATGGTTCGTGCCTATACTCTGACTCTCACTGTCCTCTCGCGAGTCTTTTTATTTGAGCTTATTTCGGCTCCCCACTGCCCTATCGCATACAAGTACTTTTATCAAGGCCCTATCTAACTATCCTCTTGTTTATTTATTGCATGGATTTTAAACAGCCCCAAGAAGTCCAAAAAGGAACCTAGAAGACACAGAAGACGGAGATTCAGAAGGTGAGTTCATCCCACTCATAGTTTTGATGATTCTTGAGAAAGTTTGTTTATTTCATACTCACGTCAGTCTCGCTATTCTTATATGCTCAAAGAGCACTCTACTAAGCGCCTTCGCCCCTCGGAACCCCGAGAAGTTTATACTTTAACCAATGGGCAAACAGTATCTCTACCCAAGTTCATGACAGATATGCTCAATAGTACCGACTTCCAGCCGGAAAGTCGCTTGAACTTCTCATCACTGAAGGATGTTAAGGTGGGCGAAGAGGTCGAGATAAAAAGCCTTGGTCGTAGCCCAAAGTTCTTTGGATTAGCTAGTCAGAAGCTCCTTGTTACCGAGCAGATGATGGAATTATGGGAAGCGATGACCGAGTCTAAGTTTCCGTATACAAAATGTTTGTCTGGCCCCATGGGAGTCGGGAAGTCCTATATAACTTGGTTTCTTGCCGCTAAGGCATATGCTCACGGCTGGCCAGTTCTTTACATCGCTGACGCAAGGGATCTTGCTGAATGTTCAGAAGAAGATGACGCATCATCAATGATTTGTCAGAGCTTCCTAGATCTCAATAAGGATATCTTGACTGTAGAAGTTCTCTCCATCATGGCAAACCTTGAAAGCAAGAAATCACTTGTTTCAGCTGTTGCTAGGCATATAATACGCTTATTCCGACGAGGACTTCAAAAGACCCTCTTCATCGTCGATGAGCATGGTTCTTTGGTTTCTGGCGACAAAGCAGCAACAGAGAGGTTTCTTGACTTGGCTCCTCTGGGTAACTTCAACACTTGGATGACAAATGGTGGTGGAGTATGTGTTGTGTTTACGGGCACTGCGCATGGCAAGTTTGAAAGGACTATGCTCAGGGACCCAGACTTTTATCTCGTTTATGTCGGGCCTTTGTCGCCAGACACGTTCGAAAAACTATTTAAAATTGTCATTGCTCACCTCGACTTGACAACTCAAAGGAATCTCGAGAGTCGTAAGAACACTGTTATTGGGTTTACCAACCGAGTACCGGACGATTTGGTCAGCTTGATTGATTCAATAAAACGCATAAAAGGAGAACAGCTCACGGTGGAGCAGATCGACAGCGGCTTAATAGCACACAACAAAGCATGCTTCGATTTCTATTCCAATGCGGCATCAACTTATTTCGACGCGCTCCAAGGATTCCGGAAGGATATAACTATCCTAGCGCTGACAAAAATGTTCTTACCTGGACGTAAGGACGCACAATGTGGATCTTTTGGATGGGAGTTCCTTGATACAGGGATGGTTTATCAGACGAATAATGAGAACAATGAGCCTGAATATCGTCCCATTAATCACCCTGCACTAAAAGCGATATTGGATTTATACAAAGCCATCCCATTGCCAGACGCTCTTCGACGTGCACTTGCTTCTGGTTATTTAAATGGGAACCACTTTCAAGAGGCCCTATTTCGGGAGCTTATTAGAGGAGAGTCTCATACATTCCAGTCAACGGATCTTGCAGGCAAATACAAGATGGATATTATTTTCAATATCTCGGGATACGAGCTAATAGGAACGCCACCAAGGATGCTTGAAACTATAGGAGAAGATGGCAAAAAGATCCTGATAAACGGAGGCTCGTATGCACGATTCGATTTTATATTGGGCTACATGTTCATCCAAGTGTCGGTTAGTTCGTTCACGGTCCATAACGACCCAACAGGTTCAGTATACATTGACAAGGCATTTTCGAAAAGGGAAGCCACAGGTAAGAGCCAGATTGAGGAATATTTGGATGCTGCATTTGGTGGTGTTCACCAAGCAACTATGACTGAAAGCATTGAGAATAAAAGGGTTGTCAAGAAGTTTGCGGTCACAAGAGATGGAAAGCCCTGCAATGACTTTCAAATTGTCTACATCTGTGGTGGAAATAAAGCTGATAAAAATGCAGAGCCTCCTAATCACACAGGCAAAGTCACCGAATATCCTCAAGTCAGACAAATATGCTTCAATGAACTCAAGTCGAAGTTATTTCGGGCTTATATGTCGTAGTCACCTAAATCAACTCGAAATTTTGGACAGTCAATAAAAGACTTGTATTATACATCTGCATCACAAAAGGCGCTATTTCAATCGCCATTGTCAATCCACTCAAGTATCCATTCATTCATTCATAGCTATGGGAGCTGTTCTGTTCAAAACTGTGAATCCGTTTCATTGTTCCACCTCGGTGAAATGTTTAGCCGGGGACGACTTTGGATTTCTTTATAAAAAGAATTTGAAAAGTCGCCCCATGGCCCGTGCGCGCCATAGAGATCCTCGCTCACTTGTTAAGGCGACTGTTCGGTGCTTGTTGGTTTTCCAAATCTGCTCTGATTTCACCGATTGAAGTGGTCAGTAAGACATCACTTCCACGGCCTAGTGCGTTGCCACTATGACAATATTTTGGTACCATTGCAAAGGCGCCTGAAAAAGTCCACTATGTTTGTCGGTTTAATGATTTTCACCTGTGAATTCTGTGTGCCACTATCGTATGTTAGTATATATTATTAGCTCAGTAGCATGATGGAGGATATCTCACCTACATTTAAAGACAGAATGAGGTGACCACTCGTTTTGTTTGATTGCATAGCTGGTCTTCCATGGTGTAGTTGATTTGACTTGTGGGTCAAATGAGGTGGCTAGAATTTCCTTTTTAGACAAATGCGTCAATTGAGAATGTCAAGAGATTCTTCACGTACGTATATATATATGGTGAAAGATAATAGGGTAGAGCTATAGAATAGAAAATATAAAAAATTTCAATTGAAATGTGCTCTTAGCCAATCATAGTTTTAGATTTATAGAAAACCTTGACATCTCGTCCTTAGTGAAGGGGGAGTGTACACTATTCTGCATCAGCCACACAAAAAAGAAAAATGGTGCCAGAGCATTGTGTTCCTCCACCCAAAAAGCATTCATAATCATTTTATAAAAATATGTAACATATATTTATTGCTACTACTATCATTATTGTTGTTGTTGCTATTATTCCTTTTAACAATAATGAACACTTGCCTCGAACCTACATGTAACTGTGAACAAAAAGAAAAAAAAAATAAAGCAGTTTAAATACAAATGCTCTTAAAACTTCTTCCTTTTTTGTCATTTTGTCCTCATTCGATCCATGAAATATGAATCCAGAAAATAATAAAAAGAGTCGCGTCAGGAACCATCTGCGTATTGACAGTTCTGATAAGCTTTATCATCACCGGTTATTGCCTTAGACTGGTGCCAGCTTGGGTCTCATCGTGCGCGACTCTTTCCTCTTTCCTCAAATATATTGATCCCGTTCTCTCTCTCTCTTTTTTTTTTTTTTTTTTTTTTTTTTTTTTTTTTAATAAGGGATAATCATAGATCATAGTCAAAGGTTATGGTGTTCTTTTATTTTACTTACAGATCAGATGAGACGGGGGGTTAGATCAAAAGAAATAACAGTAGAAAGAGCCTGAAGAGATAGTAATGGGAAACAGTAGAGATGATGAAGAAGAAAAGGGTTTGAAGGAAGAGGAAGGAAAAAGTGATCAAACGAGAAATAATGGTGCTTTTTACTCTTTTAAAAAAAAATTTTTTTTTCAAAACAAAATTAACGCCACAATATTTATTAACAGTCAAACCAAACGGCTTGCTCGTGTGAGATGATAGCCTTCATTTCAGAGCCACACGCTTTGTAATGGATGCATGGTATGCTTTAGTACTCGGAGTACTTTTGATCATCCGCTGTACTTCATGTTTAACGTCATCAGAGCACAACAGAGCAGCAGCAGCAGCAACAACAACAACAACAACAACAACAACAACAAAAAAGGTCAACAGGACAACTACTTCTTTGTCGAGCTTTCATGTATGTATATATTTATGTAACAGTACATTATTCATTTTATCCTTGATAGGCATGCATTGAACTATATCCTACTGCTGACTACTTGTATAGTATATACATAGTCTTCCCCTGATAATAATAAAAAAAACGATAACAATAATTAAAGAGTTGACTAATTATCAGATTGGACTTCATTTCTCTTTTTTCTTATTATCAATTAGGCACGAAATGGTAGCCTAGACTGGCCTTTAAACAATAAACTCAGACAAAGATGGAGCTCATTTCATTTCGTTGTTCTTGATGTTCGTTTGTACGCCCGCTTGAATATATTTTGTGTCAAAAAGAAAATCTTTTTTATTACTTCCCAACCCTCCTCAACAATGTAAACAAGAGTTTAAGCGAAAGTATGAGAAGATTTGTGTACAATTGTAAGCTGCATCATTTTTCATTATTGATCTGAAAGACAGAGAAATCAATTCAAAGAGCACAAGCCTCTCGGCGGTTCTTGATTCTCTGATCTCCCTACCCCCTTTCTTCATGGATGGAAATGAAATCATTGTGCTTTCTTCGCCTTTTCCCTTTGACTGACAGTTGATAGACTAAGAAAAGTCTTAGCATGGATGCGTCATGCATGCATTAGAAAACTACAAAGCTTTCATGTCCTGGACATAAAATTATCCTTAAGCTGCGGCATAAGCTCAAAACCTACTTCGAACAAGTGTGTACATGAAATATACACAAGGGCTAATCCAACTCCGAGGAAGAGGGGGAGAAAATGTTGTTTTGATAAACAGGAGAGATGATCTGCGAGCCTTTTTTTTTTTTTTTTTTTTTTTTTTTTCAAAAGCGTCTAAATAGAAAATTTGTTTGGCTCGGATGAGGTACGAGATTGAGCAAGGAGAGCCAAGTACTCGAACATGCGCATAGACCATTGGATCATGAACGATTCTCATCTCCAGCTGCTGTAGACTTTTTTTTTTTTTTTTTTTTTTTTTTTTACCCGGTCAATCTTTTCTCCCCTCCTTCAAAGTCCAGCCGACGATCTGTTTACGACCTTGGGGTACTCTTTTTTCTATTTACAAACCACAATATACTTTCTAGTTTCTTCATTCGAATTAACATAAAGGACTCTTAGATGAACAGTGCCACAACCAAACACTTACAGCATCATCCCTATCTACTGGCTAGGGCGGAATGAACGTGTATGCCAACAGAAGGAAGAAATATGAGATAAGCTTCAACATCATCAGCATTTCGCATCCTATCCTCAACGCCCCTCTTTGTTTGTGCTTTAGTTGATTAGTTCATGTGCTTTTTTCTTTTTTAGTGCTGCTTGTCAGTATCAACCCCTTTCATGTGTCCATTATCCATCTCATCTAGTATCCGCCCCATCATGGAGCTTCAACAGAAACAAAAAAAAAAAAAAAAAAAAAAAAAAAAAGAATGGTAGTAAGCTACAGTAAACATAGAGTAATAAAATAACATTATAGCAGTTCATTAATTGTTCTTTGCCATCAACCGCAACGGTTGTTTTTTAAAAAAAGAGTAGCGGGATCCATTTATTCATGGTTTCGGTGCTAAATCATCTGTCTTATTATCTTCTCAGTCTAAAAAAATATACTACTGACCGTCACCGCCATTTGCCGTGGGCTCTCATCGTCACTCTCCATGTTATGGGATGGTCCCTGAAAACCAAGTTATATAAACAATAGGCAACTTTGACAACGACAGTAAGAACAATACCAACAGACAAAAAAGATACAAAAAGATAACACCGACCACGAAAAAAAAAAAATAATAAAAATTGCCCACCCCACCCTCCTTTTCTTCCTCCCTTCTCCACTTTGACAAAGCTGACCAAGCAAAGAATTTTCTCCCCCTTGACATTCACACCTGAGGATTTTTTTTTTTTTTTTTTTTTTTTTTCTCGGCATTCACACGTCGAGAATTCTCATTTGATTCTTCGAATCCACACAAACCTTTTTTTTTTTTTTTTTTTTTTTTTTCACTTCTCACCTCATTTATCTTTTCTCACCACTTTTCATACTTTTTTTCTTTTTCTTCTTCTTTTTTCCTTCCTCTTTACCCAGCATTCTAAAACAACGACTCGTGTCATTCAAGGAACGCATTCATTTTCAACCTTTTATTAAAAATTTTAAAAACAAGCCTCCCACACAGCCCATGCCTCTCGCATCGTCTGTGCGACCTGTGGTCACGCAGGTTGCAATTCTCGTCATTGTCATCACTGTTTTGCTCTTCAGCACTGCTACAGTCTGGCAGCTAATGCCCAAGCTTCCAGACAACTCCAGGGACGGCCGCCCTCCAGGATGTATTTCTCGTGCTCGGTATATTACCGTTTTAGACAATCCTTTGGACCGTAATCGTGATAACGTCAACAATGACGACAATGATGGAATGTTCTCGTTCATTGAAGATAAGGCTGACCAAATTCATCTCACCATGAAAGAGCCTAATACGCCACCGGAATCACTTCCCTCTGACCGCTACGCTCAATACATTTACCAGGAAGAAATCCATTTTAGCGACAATTGTGGTGATGATAACGACGACAAGGATGATAAAATCCAATATAGCGAACGACCCAAACAAGTTCGAAGGACTATCATCTTGGGTGACACGCACGGAAACCTTAAGGAATTTAACAAGTTTATGGAAAAGTACAAGTATGATGCCGAAAAGGACGTGATCATTTTGGCAGGCGATCTAATCTCAAAAGGACCGCAGTCGCTTGAACTTCTCGACCGTGCCATTGAGGTTGGTGCCAAGTGTGTGCGCGGTAATCACGATGATAAGGTTATCCGGTGGCGTGGATATTTAGATAGCCTCAGTCCAAAAGAACGTGAAGCCCTTGAAGCCGAGGAGGACGTTGTTGACGATGATGATGATGACAATGATCTCATCCGCCAGCGCCATCATAGACACTCGGGTGTGGCGATCCCATGGGACCTAGACAAGAACTCGGAGCATTACCGCCTTGCTCGAGCCATGACCCGAGCACAGTACAACTACCTACGTTCCTGTCCACTTATTTTGACATTGCCGAGGGAGCTCTCTATTCACAATCTACCTACCCATGTGGTCCATGCTGGCATCGACCCACGTCGTGATATCTTGAGTCAACAACCATGGGTTCTGATCAATGTGCGCAACGTGCTCGATGACGGGACACCCGCACGTAAGAAGCGTTTTGGTCAAGGCTGGGCTCATGCGTTCAACCAGATGTACAGTCGCCGTCATGGTCATCGTAGGCCATCTTCGAGATTTGATTTTTTTGTAGTCTATGGCCATGATGCAGGACGATCACTTAATGTGATGGACCGATCAGTGGGCATAGACACTGGATGTATCTATGGACGTGAGTTGACCGGCTATGTACTTGAGACAGGCGAAATAATGTCAGTGCGCTGCACAGGAGTCCCAGAGTTTGCTAAAAAAGATTAATTTCTGCAAAACATGGAAATGATAAGCATTTCACATGCATGGCGATCTGACTCAGCCACGCCGCTAGGTTGCACAGCCGCTTGGACCCTCCCCTCCACATTCCTCTCTCCCTTATTTGTTTTATTTCCTTTTTGCACCCCCCCCCCCCCCCCCCCCCTTCCCATCTCTAACGCCTTTTGCGCTCAATTAAATACCACACGGCAGCACCAACAGTAACAACAGTAACAACAGCAACAACAACAATAGCAGTAACATCATAGCATCCATATAAGAAATATGCATCTTTTCATAGAGCCGTTCTAGTATTATACCACCTTTTCTCATTCATTTTAATTTTTTTGCTGTTTCTAAACATACCCTTCCCTATTGTCTTGTAGTGCAAACTGCTGTGATTAAAAATAAAGAAGCACAATCATATTGGCATATCAAGTCAGAAAAGAAGAGTTCATCAGTTTCTTGACATACGCGTTGCATAATAAACTGGGAAGAGATGACTAAGGATATTGGGTATATTTATTTTGTTACTATGGTGGTGATATGGTGGTGATATGAAGGGTTATAGAGCTCGAACTAAAACAACCTTTTCTCTCATTCATATCTAAAGAACTAGATGTATATAACTATCATGATGAGGATGCGCCCTGATAATATGTCATAAAAGCTAACCTACTGGCTGATAAAAAAAAAAGAAAAAAAGAAAAAAAGAAAAGACTGCTAAAGGAGGCCAAGATATCTTTTTCCCACACTTATTTTTCAATTGTCAATAAAAAGGGTTTCGGATTAACTGAACTTGAAGTGAAGTCATTAGAAAAAGTAAAGCAAATCTTCCCCCCTGCTCTGCCCCTCTCTCCCCCCTAAAAAATAGTATACTAATTGAGTTTGATTCTTAGTCCACATGTACAGTCGTCTTTTTTTTTTTTTTTTTTTTTTTGCATTGTCTGGGGTTTTTCCACCCAAGCCAGCCAGGACATCATCTTGCATGCATTGCTGACGAAGATCCGCCCTTTTTTTTATTTTTCTTTTTCATGCAGAGGACACATTCACTTTGATATATATGTATCTCTATCAAATATTGTGCTTACGTTTTTCCAATAAGATCAATGCTTTCTGACGCCCGCAAGATGTGACTTTGTCCATTGGGAAGAAGGAAAAAAAAAAAAAAAAAGGAGATCCTTTAATCTCGCGCTTCTACTCTTTGGCCGTTTGTGCGCATTTTTTTTTTTTCTATGCCTTCATCACTTTGGCTGAATCGGCTTCCACTTTGCCGATGTCTGGTGTCCGGTGTCCGGTGTCCGATGTCCGATATCCAATGCAAAAGAAAAAATAAAAAAAAAAAAAAAAAAAAAAATAAAGACACGGTTTCAGAGACTACGTTTATTTTTACTTCTTTTATAATTCAATGTGTCTCGGTAAGATCATCAAGGAAGCTGTTGAGCCAACATATATATATGTTATATATCACATGCACGTTAAGCGCCAGTTTCAAAGAATTGTTCCATAGCCAAAGAGATTCAGGTTATAATAAAACTAGATCAAGAGAGCAGAGAGAGGAAGGCCCTTTTATGATATTTTACATCAATATTAGTTATTTCAATAATAATGCAGGCTGTACGGTCTTGGCATAGCCTCGATCACAACAACAAGAAAGAAAAAAATATGAAAACTGCCGTTTTGCCGCTCGATCAAGGTAATGCTGGCTCAGTTTTTTTATTTTTTTTTTTATTTTATGGCAGTGTATAGAATATATATTATTCAATCCATCATGAACATGAACATGATGGAACCCATTTCCGAGGAAACGTTACACAAAAGTGGGGCGCTTTCTTTCATTGGTCAATCGTTTAAAATAATTGTAATCATATCACGCGCAATGAAAACGAGGATTGGACCAATGAAAAAAAATATATATATTATTACCTTATTGAATTAATTTACACAACAGATGACATGTGTAAAATTGCATTTCCCTTTTCTGCGCCATATCAAGGTTTTTGTAAAAGAAAAGAGCAATGGTAAAAAAAAAA
The DNA here is from genome assembly GCF_002105155.1 of Lobosporangium transversale. Classification (NCBI taxonomy): domain Eukaryota; kingdom Fungi; phylum Mortierellomycota; class Mortierellomycetes; order Mortierellales; family Mortierellaceae; genus Lobosporangium; species Lobosporangium transversale. The sequence goes on along the minus strand of NW_019028986.1, from coordinate 362,672 downwards.
AAAAAAAAAAAGAGAATTCTAGGTTCGAAATGCGAAAAGAAAAGCGTAAAGATGTATATGTTGGTTGTATATAAATGTAACTTTCCAAATATGTCAAGTGCATGCGTCTGGGGTATGGGGTCAGTTAAACAAGCTTATCATTATATAACGTCTTTCTGAGATGTTCTGGGCTTTTTCAAAAAAAAAAAAAAAAAAAAAAAGGCTACGGTTATAAAACAAATGTCCATGTACAGTTAAGCTTGTACTGTATATATATGTATGAAATATACACATGGCATAAACATTATTAGCTTATATTAATGACGCTCTTGTATAGGTAGCTTGTTGTAAAATAATAATAATAATAATAATAATAATAATAATAATAATAATCGAAAACCTGTTCTTGGAGGCTCAATGCCATTTATGAATCAGATGCTTAAGGCGAAAAAGTGAATAAACTACAACGATGAACAAAAGAGAGTGAGATGCATCCACGCAACAAACATTAGAAGAAGAAGAAAAAAAAGGCCCTGAGAATGCTTAACTTTGACCTAATCATTGCGCCTATTTTCTCTTTCTTTTAGGACGATGTTTGCACACATGCCCTCAAAATTGTTGTTTAGTTTCCATGCGGACTCGAGGTAGACCGGATAAGGAAAAGCTTTTGCTGCGTGTGAACATATAAAGAAATATTGGTTCACAATCAAAACTGTGTTTGTTGCACAGTGTTTGTTGTGTTTGTACGCCATTAAAAAAATTGCAATGTAAGTTGATCAGGAAGGATGTTTTGGCCCTTTTGTCAGTTGTAGTGCTATAGTCCGTATGAGAGTACATCTATACAATTGACATTTTGTCTTCTTTGTTCTAATATAGCCTTTCTAGAAATCTGGGGTATATATTCTTTTCTATAATTCTATGCTTCTATGCCTTCTATACATGAATGGAATGTAAGTTGAAATCAGATCTGGTGGGCCGATAGAAATGTTAAAGGAAATATAGTTCTTATTCCAATCCCCGCTCTGCACCGTCATGTGCTTCTTCCAATGGTTCCTCCAATCCCAATGCAGTACTTTTTATCTTTTTCATGTATCTTTCTGTCATATCTGCTCTGGGACACTCACATAAAAAGAAGGTTTTATTTTATTTCATCTTTTTTAACAATGATCATTGATTAAGAGCATATCGGAAAGAGGGCAGCTGTCAAAAACGAGATTACACCCTTAGTTTGTTTGACGTGTTTATGCTCAGTACTTTTTAAACTATACAATGTCATATATATTGATTCCTCAGAACTAAATTTTCAGGGGATATGGAGGACACTAGGGGGTTTGGAAATGTAAAGAGGTAAGACAAGATAACAGCATTCAAAAAGAGCTTGTGGGGGGAGGTTAACAAAAGGGCCAAAGAGGGAGGGAGAGGGTTTTTGCGATCAACAAGACAAAAGGCATCTTTTATTCTCACTCACTAAAAGATGTACATGTATGTATACACAAATGGGAAAATACTTTTTATGGGCAAGATCAAGGTATTCTTGCCATTGTATATACCCTATTTTGTGCTCAAGGTTTTATTTCGCGTTGTTTTTTAATTGATTCGATTCGGATTCGGTCGATTTGATTTGCGCAAACGAATGAGAAACCTCACCACTTGAGCTATTGTTGGCAACGAATCAGTTGGTCTTTACTCTCTTCTACTACTGTTGTAATCAAATCGTGACAAAAGTGAAAAGTAAAAATAAGAATAAGAATAAGAATTAAGCGAGCGTTCTTATTGACTCACGAATCAGTAATTTATTATACTCATTGTTCTTTTCTTGTTTCTACTTCAAGATTGCAAGGGATATGAATTATGAGAGACATTGGCTTGAGGAATTACTGCATAGATCCTTCTTTCTCTTTCTTTCTTTCTTTCTCTCCCTAGGCCAATCAAAACTAAAAACCTTTTGCCCCAAGGATCAACTTTAAAAAAAAAGTGAAAGAACAGGTGAGGCTGAAAGAAAAGAGGCATAAAGGCGAAAATACAACATGCAGTACTCTTTTTTTTTTTTCTTTCCTCTGTGCTCATGTTTGTTCGATCAAAAAGTGTGTCCTGAGAAAAGTGCTGTTGTACATGTATATAATTTGATCACAAACATTTTTTTTTTTTCGAATAGAACGTCAACCCGTTCTAGACAAAGGAGAGAGTAGGCTCAAATGATACAAACACACATGCTGCTTATCAATAATGCAAATATAATAATTTTACCTTATTCGTACAATAGAATTCATTGTAGTAACTGTATTTAGTAATAGCAGCACCGAAGACAATGGCCAATAGCAGCACAGGAGTAAAGGCCAATAGCAGCACAGGGGCAAAGGCCAAAACACCAAGACGAAAAAGGGCGATTGTCTGTTCACACTTGTGTTGGCCTCTATAGTCTTCTGGCAAACTAAAAAACCTTCATTCCCAAGTAAACCATTAAAACAAAAATCCATGAGCCTAGCCCTTTCCTAATCCAAAAGTTTGTATGGTCGTAGCCTGCTCAACGTCTTTTCCCATAAACATCATATAAATAAAGCTGCAAACCCCCTCCTCTTTTTTTTTTTTTTTTATCCTTTTCTCCTTGACTTTGTTACTTCTACAAATCCATACTTTACCCTTCCCCTTCAATAATCATACCTCTTTCACTCTTCCTTCCTTCATTCCCATCCATTCTTGTCTGATCGTGTCTTCGATCCTATTCTCTCCACCGTATATCACTCTTTCTGTTTTCCATCTTCATTCTCATTCTCACATAGATCATACATATATACAAATCACATCATGTCAAAAGAAGAACATCCTTCTGATGAAAAATATCAGGTCGACCATATGGAGGATGTGGCTCACCATGAGCTGGCTCCAGAACAAGAGGGCTTGAAGCGCGACTTGCGTCTCCGCCACATGATCATGATTGCTGTCTCTGGAACCATCGGTACTGGTCTCTTCTTGACTTCCGGAAACACAATCGCTACTGCTGGGCCCGGAGGAGCCTGTAAGTCTTTTTTTTTTTATTTTTTTTTATAGAACCCACGAAATATTAATGCGGCAATGCAAAGATGGCAGTGCTAAAAAAAAAAAAAAAAAAAAAAAAAAAAGCTGAATGCTTACATATTTGCCTCATACCCCTTTTTTTTTTTAAAATAAAAAATAGTGCTCGCCTATGCTTTGATCGGTCTTTGGTTGGTTTTTGTATGCCAAGCTATCGGTGAGATCGCCACTCTTCTTCCTCTCCCCGGAGCATTCAATGCTTGGGGTGGACGTATCTTTGACGAGGCTTTGTCATTTCAGATGACTTGGATGTACTTTATCAACTGGGCTTTGACTATCCCTGCAGAATTGGCTGCTGCTGCTGTAATCGTTGATTTCTGGTTGCCTGAAGATTCTACGTTCCCACCTTGGGTTGTGCCCTTGATCATCATTGTCGTCATGGTCATCATCAACGTCACAGGTGTGAAAGCGTACGGTGAAATTGAGTATTGGCTCTCGATCCTCAAAGTCTGCACGATCATCATGTTCATCGTCTGCGGTATCTTGGTCAATACTGGTGCTATTGGTGGTAAGCACTATGGTATGGATACATGGCGTGTGGATGGTGCTCCTTTCAAGGGTGACTTCTTGACTTTCATCAAGGTCTTGGTCTCTGTTGGTTATGCTTATGGTGGTTCCGAGATGACAGGTGTCACCGCAGCCGAGTCCCGCAACCCCCACAAGCATGTCCCCAAGGCTGTCAACACTGTCTTGATTCGCATCGCCTTCTTTTACATCATCTCAGTCTTCCTCTTGGGCTCCATCATCGATAACAATGATCCTCAGCTCATCAACACCACAAAGTCTGCTGCCACAGCTCCTTTCACCATCGTCTTTGCTAAAGCTGGCATCAACGTCGCAGCCAATTATATGAACGCTGTCGTCTTCACCTCCATCTTCTCAGCCATCAATTCCGACTTTTATGTCGCCACTCGCATGTTGTTGTCTCTCTCCCGTAACGGCTGGGCTCACAAGTCAATTGGCTACACCAACGGGCGCGGTGTCCCATTGGTCGCCTTGGCAATCGTCACTGCCTGCTCCTGCTTATCCTTGATCACCATCTTTGTTGGCTCCGGTGTAGTCTTCCAATGGTTCGTCTCCATCATTGGATCTATCATCTTCCAGTCCTGGTTGCTGATCTTGATCCTTCATTTCCGTTTCCGCTACTGCTGGAAGAAGCAGGGTCGTGCTGTCAGTGAACTGCCTTATGCCTCTTGGGGATATCCTTATGGTAACATCTTGGCCACGATCATCGGTGCCGGATGTATCATTGCTACCTGCTACCTCTCAGTCCTCAACCCACCTCAAAACCCTGGTGATGGCGCTACAGAGGAACAGATGGCTCTTTTCAAGAAAGGCCGTGATGAATATGCTCAGGGTCTCTTGGGCGCTTGGTTCCCATGGATCATGTCTTCAATCTTGTTCTTGAGCTACAAACTCGTCCACAAGACAAAGATGGTTAAGCCTGAGGAGGCTGACCTTGATACTGGTCGCTTCATCCCCACAGAGGAAGACTTGAAAGACATGCAGGTCAAGGCTCCTCTCTGGAAGAGGATTATCAAGTTTGTGATTTAGACTATATATCCATCGTAGAAAAAACTCATTGTAATACCTGTATTTATTATCCCCCCACCAAAAATAAATAATATTGAAAAAAAAAAAAAAAAAAAAAAAAGCTTCTAATGTTTAACTTGAACATTGTCCCCCTTTCTATTTGCTTTCGTGACTACAATTCAGAGAGAAAATGCGTGTAACCCTGAAGTGCATTCTGGAGTATTTGCTTTTCGCCTTGGACGCAGAGGCCTCCATAGTACAGAGGGCCAGATAGTTTAGCCTGATTAAAAAAAAAAAAAAAAAAAAAAAAAAAACCAGTAATTACAATCATTAGTAAATCGAACCAATAAACAAATAAAAACAATAGCGCAAAAGAAGTAAAAAAAAGACATACTTTCTTCAAGGACTCAAGGTCCTGCTCTGCAGTCGTCTTGTCTGTCACGCCAAAGGTATCAGCCCGGATACGGATCAAGGCAAGAATAGCCTTTAGAACCGCCCGGCGGACTTTTTTGGACTTGACATCGCGAGGTTTGAGTTCTGGTTTTTGAAGAGCCTTCATCGTTACCTTGGCATTGTCCTCTTCATCACCTTCTTCATCTTCTACTTCCATATCCTCGTCTTCGCTCTCGTCCTCGTCGTCATCATCACCATGTTCTTCTTGCTGACGACGCCTGAATATATCGCTGAAGTACTCAGTTGCGATATCCATATCTTCCTTGACCTTCTTAAACTGATTCTTTTCCATGAACAAGACGTTCAGAAGCATCAGCAGGCGGTCGTCTACTGAACCATCATGCATCATGTACATGAGATCTTTAGGGAAGCCCTCTTCATCTTCATCTTCTTCATTTTCTTCATCCTCCTCACCGTTTTCACTCATATCTTGTCCTTCATCTTCTGTTTCTTCTTGATCTTCATCATCAATCTTCTGCTCCTTGATCTGGCTCTTCTTTTTGCTATTCTTGAAATGCTTATGTTTCGCATCCACTTCCTCCACTTCCTCTCTTCCCTGTTCCACGCCATGGTCATGCATGTGATTGTCGTCGCTATCGCAGCATCCACCTTCATGTCCATATTCATGATCATTATCTTCATGCTCATCCCCGATGAAGGCGTCTTCATTTTCCAAAAACCACTCGATCCTTTCTTCTACCAACGTTTTATCTTTGATAAACTGCTCTGCAGCCTGACGAACCATCTCTAATTGAATCGTGACTGTATCATGAGCATTATCTTCGACTGCAAAGCCGTACTTGCTAAGAAGGACCTTATTGGAGTAAGGACCATAATGGCGTGTGATCTCTTCACCCTTCTTGACTGGATAGTCCAAGATGATGTCGCAGGTATCGTTGATAATTTCTTCATCGTCTTCATCGTCTTCATTGTCTTCATCCTCATCTTCCCATTCTTCTTCTTCTTCTTCTTCTTCTTCTCCTTCTTCTTCTTCTTCTTCTTCGTGATCATCACCATCAATAGTATCGTCATTCTTGGTGTGATTCTTCTCGGGTTTCTTAGCAATATGTAATGCCTCATCTTCGTCTGGCGAGCCAAGAGCTTCTTCACTATCACTGTTGTCATTACCATGATGATTGCCACCAACGAGATTAGGCACTTTATCACCATCACCATCATCTTCAAGTTCTATATCTTCATCATCATCATCATCATCATCTTCAGAGTCGTTACTTTCCTCCCGATGTTCACATACCAAATTGCCACAGATCTCACAAACATCTTCGTGTGTCAAGTAGTCAGCATTAGGCATTTGATTATGATTGATTCTAGATGAATAAGCAAGAAGAAAAAAAAAAAAAAAAGAAAAAAGAAAAGAAAATAGTGGTAAGCGTCAAAAAAAAAAAAAAACTGAATTAAATATGAATATCCTTTTTTTTTTTTTTTTTTTTTTTTTTTTTACAAGTCTGCAAAGGGAACAAGAGCAGAGATATGAAAGTTGTCGACATCCATGGCGCGCGAAGAAGCATGCTGTGTCATAATTTTGAATGCCTCAAAGGTAAAGAACTTGGCCTTGACTTGTTCCGTGAACACATCTGGATGCCGATTGATGAATGGGATTACAATGGAGTCATAATCATCCTGCATATCTTTCTATATAGAAATAAGAAAAGGAAAAAAAAAAAAAAAAAAATGTTGGTATTGAGATTTCTCTTTTTTTTTTTTTTTTTTTTTTTTCTACAGGATCAAGGCTCTGGAGGAAGAGAGAGACTTACAATGTCAGCTTCAATATCATGATAGGCTTCACAACACTTCATCATTTCACGAGCATCCTTAGATAAAGATGTGGCCATTTGAGGTGGACGTTTTACCAACAAAGTTAGATAAGGAGACCAAGGAGATCGATGTTGTTGAGACATTTCGAACATACATCCAATGACCAGGCCAATGTAACCTTCAATTTCTTCATCTGATAACAAGTTGGCAATGCCTGTCGTTTCAACTGATAAGACAATTGACTTTGGGACCTTGACCACTTTTTTTTTTTTTTTTTTTTTTTTTGTATAAAAGAATGGAAAAAGAAGATGGTATTGGATCAATTATCAATAGGAAAAAAAAAAAAAAAAAAAAAAAAGATTATTGTGATCAATGTTAAGTGCTAATATTAAAGCCAATGCTCTGTAGTTCCACAATTTCTAGGGCGAAAGCTAAGAATTTAGTCCCCTCCATATTTATACCTTCATATCCTTCATCCAATTGCTTCTTTGCATAAACACCTAAACCATGCTTGCCCTCCTTTATTTCGATCGCCTTTTTATCCCACAGAATTTCATTCTCCTCCGCCCAAGAAAGAAACATTGATATGTCCTTGGAAGACATTTTTCTTTTTAAAAAAAAAAAAGGCTAGGTATATTTTCTGCAAATGCGAATGAAGGAAGGAAGGAAGGAATGAAGGAAGGAAGGAATGAAGAAGTCTGGAGAAAGTAGAGGCAAAAGTGTTTTTGGAAACGGCATTTTTTTTTTTTTTTTTTTTTTTTTTTTTGGGTAAGAGTAAATAAATAAATAAAACACACGTGATGTCCATTTGTTACTGGGCAAAGCGAATTTTTATTTTTATTATCTAAATGCTATATTATATAGATGTTTTTTATTTTTTTTATGTGAACACAAAGAGATCGCGTCCTTCCTGCTTACACATACTATTCGCTCTCTCTGTACCCACGATTCTCTGCAGCTTCAATAGGTCATACTTTGTAAACAGGGCCGTGCACGACATGGCTCTGTCCTCCAATCCATTTGCAGCTGCATGTTTCGACCTAGATTTCTCACCTCCGCCACTTGCAGGTAATGCCAATAAATTCAACATCTCTGGATAAAACTGTGGATGGTCTGGCAAGCCATAGAACGTCAAATGGAAGGTACCTCGGATATTATACCGTCGGAAATAATGAAATCGCTCCGTGTACAACAAAAAAGCAGCTTCACCATGAAAGAAACTTGAACGAGCTCTGGATACATTCGCAGTGGATGTGTATTCACAAATGGCTGCAAATGAGTATTTGTTCTCAGAGAAGTAGTTCCTCAGTCGTACGAAATCAAAATAGGAGGGAATAAAGATCATAGTATGAGTCTGTGTCACTGCTGAACGACGAAGTTGAGGCAATGTATGGTTGATAAAATATTGAAACCGATTATCATCCGCTTGAGCGAGCGTTCGAGTCTCGATCCGGTTGAAACTCTGCTGAACAAGAGGCACTACGTCGACAATAGTGCCATGTTCGTAAGGTTGAGTGATCTTGAGCTTGCCCGCCACATTCTTGGAAAATTTTTTGAAAAGTGCATTGATCTCTGGAGTCAAGTAGTTGGAAAACATTAATGTTTGGCGGACATATTTAGAACGTCCATCCAAAGACCAGTTCCGGACTCTGGAAAAGTCGCATCCATGTGCATTCTTTGGAATCAAGTTCATGTGCTCGAAAACAGTCTAATCGAGGATAAAAAAACAAATGATCAACAACCCTTCGAATACGAAATGTTTGAACTTGGGATACCTTTCCCTAAAACTTTTTTTTTTTTTTTTTTTTTTTTTTTTTAATTTTGAATTGTTTTTTATCCTTCTTACCTCCAGATGGTCCCAGTTCTGCATAAGCATGTCATCCGCTTGATCAACAATGACTACTTCTAATGAGGATAGGAAATCGAAGTCTCTCTTTTTGTCACCCTCCGCTCCAATAACGGTCTTCAGGCCCAATGGTGAAGCCAAGATGATATCAGCCGAGTAGAAGTCCGAATATAGCTTCAGAGTCTTGCGTGTAAACTTTATGCCAACACGAAAGTGATCATCAATGTTTCCTTTAAACGTCTCCAAAAAGTCGGCTAAAATAAAGAAGAATTATCAAATTAGTCCATGATCCTCATTGTTGATGCTGAAAGCCGACTTTAACAGACTTATTCACGTGAATGCCCTTAATTTTTTTTTTTTTTTTATACCTGGGCGATCTTGTTTTCTATTATGATCCTCTAATTCTTCATCAAGTCCAAATTCTTCAAAGAAACGTTTCTTATTGTCCTGCTGTGTTGACCCACTCAAAGCAATTAATGACTCCACTACATCCACCACTGTGTTCTTATAAGGCAAGATGATCAAGACCTTAGGCCTTGTGAATCCTTGATCCCTATACTCTGGAGGAGAGGCAGAAGATTCTGTATTCTGTTGATAGCGTTGTAATTTCCCAGAATTCTTGAGAATACGATCGCGAGTTTTCAAAACATGGTTGAGTGCATGCATCACATAAAGGTTTCGAATCTCTTTTGAGTTTTCCATGCTACGATTCGTAAAGAGGATGTCCCTGTATTCAGTAATAGGTTCAACAAGTGCCTCCTGCAATGGTGAAAAAAATTTTGATGTCTTTGAAGACGCTATTTCGAGTACAGATTCATTCACAGCAGCCCAATTAGGTTGAATACGTTGCTTGACCTGTCGATTAGAGAATTAGCAAGTTATTGTGTTAAAACCTCCATATGTCCTTGACTCCAGAACGTAAACCTTGTAAGATTTTTTTTTTTTTTTTTTTTTTTCATCTGGCCCAGAAAGAAGAAAAAACTTACTGAAAGAGATTCCAAATCTAGTTTCTTGCTCTTTTTTGACTTTGTCTCCTTTTGTTCGCCCTTGACATTATCAGTGTCGAATTTTTCCACACGTTTCAAAACAGGATCTTCATAACAGATGCTCTTCCACTGATTGCCAGAAAGCTCAATAACAGCCACTTTAGGCGCCAACAAAGGTGTGACCATGTCGCTGAAGTGGCGGTCAAAATTATCCTCTATAAATATGATAAAATAAATAGTATTATGAGTGGCAAGCCTTCATGGCGCAAAAAAGAGGGAAAAAAAGATACATACTTGATTTCATATAGTGTTCTTCCTCATCAGAGTCATCGGAACCTTCCCGTTCTTCAGCAATGGCTTCACGATCTTCCTCATCAGTTCCTGCATCGTCTTCTCCTTCTCCTTCTTCTTCTCCACCCTGTTCATGTACATCGTCTACGTCTTGGTCGTCCATATCATCTTGATCATATTCATCATCCTCAACATCACTTCCTTCCAGAGCCTTCAAATAGTCTTTTCCATGTTTCTTAATGAGTGCCTTTCTTTCTGCTTCTGTTAGCGTAACAATCTCTTCCTCTTTAACTTCCTCATCTCCCTCCTCCTCCTCCTCCTCCTCCTCCATATCTTCAAGTCCTTCTTCCTCGAGTTTCCTTTTCTTCCATTCATCCTGACGTCTGCTATTCTTTTTCAAAATCCCAACTAGTTTGTTAAATGCGGAAGGTCGATTTAATTTGTATTCGTCTTCCTCGGGTTCATCATCTGATTCCGCCGCCTCACGCTCCCTTTTTAATGCTGATTGATAATCTAACTCTGATTCTTTGACAATTTTGCGGAAGGATCTATTATGCACATATATATACAAAATCAGTTAGTACGTCAGAAGCTTTAGACCTACTTTGAAAAAATAAAAATAATAAATAAAAAATAAAAAATTATAAATAAAAAATGGAAAAAAAAAAAAAAAAACCTGTTCCGTATGGGTGTTAAAGCCGCAAGGCCGCCTTACCCTACACGATCATTCTCATCTTCATCAAAATCCTTTGGGACCAGCTCTCCATATTCCTCCATCATTTCACGTTCCTTCCGACTGAGTTGTCCAAATTTCTTGGGCGCCTTCTTATCAGTCAATGAAGTGGTTGTGCCCCGTCCAGAGACTTTCCCAATAGCTTTCCTGCCACCTCCGCTTCTACCCGCACCACCACCATTACTTCGTTTGTTGCCTTTTGCCATTAATGAAACTCTCGTCTTCGGGGGGTTTTTTTTGTTAATGAACGTAGAAAAAAAAATATATAATAAAGGAGAGGGACAATGGCTCCTTTTTTGAATTCCGAACTTTGACTCGAATTGGAAATTGAAGGCGATGGTGAGGATGAGATGGTTGAATGGTTGAGTCGTTTGTTACCAAATAGCGTCCGTCTGCTTTGTATGTCCTGGAAAAAAAAAAAAAAAAAAAAAAAAAAAAAAAAAAAAAAAAGGCAGCTGTGTTTACACAACAATGACTGTGACTGCATATTTTGATCAATTAGAACACACCAAAGAACTTTTTCTCTCTCTCTTTCTCTCAAAAAATAAAAAAATAAAAATAAAAAAATAATATAAATATAAAAAGGGCCATGGAAGAAAAGAAGACCATAGTATTGCTAGAGCCTAAGAAGGTGTTCGGGCACAGTCCAGATCAGCGTAAGTCCTCCTTTTTTCTTTATTAGCAAAAAAAATAAATAAATAATAAGACTCAAACACACCATTAATTACAAACGCGTTCCTTGCTGTTCTCTGTTTAACAAAAAAAAAAAAAAAAAAAAAAAAAAAAAAGATATCCTGAATGTGATCAAGGAAGCTTGCCAGGATGCATTCAACCTCCCTTCCTTTGATACGACCTTACAAACCATAAAGTCCCATTTTTTCGACCGCAATTATGACGCAGTCTTTCAGAATCCGGCCCATCTACCCGTCTACAGTGCACGGTATGCACCCAGCCGGGCCCTTTGCTACTACCACATGTTTTTAGAGCATCCAATCTTGATGAAGAAGCTGGAGCAGACGCCTTCAACTATATTATGTATTGGATCAGGTGCAGGAAGTGAATTGGTTGGGATTGCGGCTGCTATGGTCCATGCCACACCCAGCTCAAAAATCAAAAAGAGTACAAAAAAGAATACGACGGATCCTGAGAAGAAGAAGAAAAAGAAAAAGGATGATAAGAAAGAAAAGAAGAAGGAGCAGGAGGAAAAGAAAGAAGAAGAGGAACAAGTAGGAGAAGCAGAGGCAGAGGCAGCGGAAGAAGAAGGGTCCAAATCAACAGCAGCTACGGTAGTGGCAGAAGTAGCTGTGGAGTCAAAATTAAGTACAGCAGAAGGTAAAGAAGGATCATCTTCTATTAATGGATCAGGGTCGAATAGTGAGGTTGCATTGGAGGATGGTCTGAAGAGAATGGGCTTAGCAACCGAAACAACAGATCAAAATAGCATTGCCACAGGATCCGAGCTTACAAACTCCGTTCCTTCTGCAACAACAATAACAACCACTACTCCTACTACTCCCACTACCGTCAACAGCGTCAAGGCATCAAAAGCAAACAGACATCAAGTAACTGTTGTCATGCAGGATTATGTTGATTGGTCACCAATTCTGGAGCCCATGGAAAATGTTATTCGTGCTAGGATGCAACTGGGCCCTGAGCGGTTACAATGCGAGACTGAGATTGGGAACGTGTTGGATCTATCGGACGGACTGTTGGCTCGCGTGGCAAAAGCAGACTTGATCACGTTTATGTTTGTATTGAATGAGCTTTTTCAGGATAAGAAACGAACCATGCTGTTGGTTGCAAGGATCGTTGCTGCTATGCCCAAGGGAGCGCACATGTTGGTATGTCAAGAGATTTAGCTTGACGTGGTTTAAATAATAATAATAATAACAGTGAGATAAAAAAAAAAAAAAAAAAAAAAAAAAAAAAAACTAAACATTTTTTTTATAATTTATTTATTTGTTTATTTATTTCATAGGTCGTAGACAGTGCAGGATCATTTTCAAATCTTCAGGTGGGAGGAAGGACATACATGGTTTATATGCTGTTGGATCATCTTAAAGATCTCGAAGTTGTTTACCAGGACGATGCAACGTGGTATAGATGTCCACCTAGTGTTACCTACCCACTTAAATTGGAGAACATGCGCCATTTTATTAGAATCTATAAAAAACTATAGATACCGGTTCTCAACATTGAGGAAGAGTTGGGGTATGAAATTTCTTCATGAATTTTATTTTTCCTTTCTTTCTTCAATTTGTTTGAGAGTTTATTGTTCCATGTCTATATGCAAGGGAGAAAAAAAAAAAAAAAAAACCAGCCGCTCCACTGTGTCTGAAAAAATGAAAAACAATAATGAAAAAAAAAGGCATTATTTGTTCTTTTCTTCCTTTGCTTCTTCTTCTTCCATGGCGTCCATTTGTGTGATCACCCGAAGTACTGTCTTTTTACTAGACTCTTGCATCTCTCCTGCTAATAGTAATTCGTCCAAGATGAAATATGCTCTTTGAAAGTTAAAGATAAGGTCCAATTCACAGACCTGAAAAAAAAAAAAAAAAAAAAAAAAGACTGTTAGATTGCTGAGGTAATGATTACAAAAATCTACTTGGATGGATAAAGTCGCCCACGTTTCTTACGTTTCCAAAATACCGATCCAGTACTTCAACGTATCGATGAATGACCTCTAATATTAACAATTCGTTCTCACTTGGGTCAACTCCAGTGATGAAGAACAAGCTTGCATATCTACAGATATATGATTGAAATCAGAATAACAGTTGAGTCTTTTCTCCAGGAGATCAACGAGCCCTGTTACAAATAAAACAAAAAATTCCTTTTTTTTTTTTTTTTTTTTGATCCAGAGTGTCCGATGATGTCCCAGGAAGAAAGCATACCTCCGATAAATGACCTTTGTGTCTAAGTTTTTTTTTTTTTTTTGAAAAAAATAAAAATAAAAATAAAAAAAATAAGAAAATAAAAAAAATAATAAAAGTATAAAATATAAAAAAAGGAAATATTCTCTGGATCTCTATCAAAAGAAAGATGCTTACCTTTATATTCCAAAAAGTTACACATTTTAGCTCGCCTTGCAAGGACGAGTTGAGTGACATCTTTGACGATCTTTGTCTTTTCTTTTGGACTGAGGGTTGTGAACCATTTTGCAAGACGAGTTTTGCCTTGCCGACTTACGAGCAGTACGTAATTGATCTAAGTGAAATAAAGAGGGAAAAAAAAAAAAAAAAAAAAAAAAGACCATGCCAAATGTAAATGGCTTTGTATCGATAGGATAGCCCCCGTGATAACGGATAAAAAAAAAATATTCCCGAGTCGAGATTGGACTTGTGGTTTTATCAAGCTGTGAATGTCACAGTTGCCCTGTGCGAGTTGAATGATAAATGTCCAGATATTATGATTAACCGCTGGCATATATTAGCTGTAATGACTTGACTGATAACAAATGCTCTGCAAGTAGAACAATCCAGTTCCTTTATCGCTTTCAATTCCTGTCATGGGCACGCTTTGCCGACTGTAATATTCTGAACATTTGCATCATCATGCCTCCATCTGTCCAAGCGCGTCTCTGTCCACGAGTTGGTTTCAATCACTAATGAATCCCATATTTTATTTGCCAATGTCCTTTTCCCTTGCATTCTCCTCTCGATCGGTTTATATTCCTTACAGCCATTGAATAAGATGAATCTGTTTAAAACACTGTCAAAGAGAGGAGCAAAGATGAGAGAAAGGGCTAGTAGACTGTCTGGACTGCTTGCAGACAACATGGCACTTTAGTTTAGTCCGTTGCCTGAGTGAGAATAACGACATTTCATTGGCCACTCCCACGTGCACAGCCGTTCAACCCTCTGAGACGCTTCGCGTCCACTATTAAGATCTCTGGAATAATGACCTCCTTATTTCCCTATTCTCTCTCCTTCTCTTCCTTTTGACCAGGTAGAACATAGTTGAGATAGACTCCCCTGTTCATCCCCCCACTCCAGTCTCTGGTTTATTTCCACTGTACTCTCGTCTGTTCACTGCATTTCCTCAAGCAGTTCTAGTATATTCCATCATCAATCCAAACACCTAAAATCGTCATCGTCAATCCTGTATAGAGACCTTTACAGAGCCTCAAAAAGCGAACCTTTTGTCTAGCTTCACCAATTGATAATATCGGAAACAGCTTGGTAGTTACAGGACTATTTCTAATAAGTTTATTAATATTTTAAATGCTATTATAGTATATATATACATGTACAGTTATTAATAAGCTAATAAATGACTGCTAGCTCGATGACGACCACAGAAAGGGATACTAGGATCACCATGGGCATTACGCCCATATTCCACTTGAAAAAGTTCCAAAATCCTACACCACTATTCTTACTCCTCAACACTGAGTCCCACATCAATCCCGCCAAGGAACTTATCAATGTCGTACAGGCTCCCAAGTTGCTACCAACGATCAGCCCAAACAGACATCCCTTGACAACCTCTTCTGTCGCTAAAGGCGAATTGATAAAGTTGGGATGCTGCAAGATTCTTGCTACGAGGATGGTCATCGGTACATTATTGAAAATATTACAAAGTAGGACTGAGATAAAGCCTATAGCGTAGGTCGCAGCAATGTAGTTAGGAACTAGATGTGTGGCCCAGTTAGCAAAGATCGCGATCCATCCAGAATGGGAGAGACCCTCAACCATGATGAACATGCTGAAAGTGAAGGGGAGGATGGCCCAAGGCATACGGATAGCAATCGCGTGCAAGAGTGGGAACTTGTGCTCGAATCTACTAGAGAACCTCTTCACCCACCCGTGGTGGTGAGATGATCCGTTATCGGCGGGTGGCATAGGTTCTGTAGATGATGCGGCTGCGGCGTGGCTCGTACCTTCTATGGGATTGGTATTATGTTTATCAGACATCCTCTTCTCCATCATGCCCAGTTCTTCGACCCCCACGGTTTCAATACTCTCTTTGTCGCCCTGGGGCTCATTTTTGTCAAGGACTTCAACTGGACGGACAATACTATGTTGAGGGACCGCAATTTCGGACAGCCCTTGTTCTATCCGGTTCTCAACGCTTTTAGAATCAGCGACGACTTGATCCCCTTGGGATATAAGGCTTACTGCTTGCAAGCCTTTGAACTTGCCTTGTGAGTCGTACCAGATATCCCTAATCAGCGTAAGCAGTGCGAAAGGGCCAGTGACGATCCAAACAGAGACATGGGCAAAGGATGTTCCAATTAAACAGATCAACGAACATGCCAGCACTGACAAACCGAAGATGGCTCCAATCGGATCAACCAAGCAGGACCTGGGATCGACATCAGGTGTCTTAACGATCTTGGGAATATATTTTTCATGACGGAAGTTGATCCGCAGCATTATGTAGCAAGCGGCAATGGCAGCGAAGCAGGGCAGAAGCATCCAAGCACTGTATTCGAGGAAAGAGATCTTATAGGCCTGACAGGCGACCACATTAGTCAAGTTACCAATGTATAGTGCCATTGAAGCTAATAAAAGATGGTAATGGACGAACACAAATAAGCATTTTAACATCAGTATTTTTTGGGATTGACTTTCTCCAAGGCCCAAATGAATTAAGCAAAGCAGCCCCTTACCTATATTAGCTGTCTGGATTTCAGCCATGAGAAAGGCCACAGGTGTTACCAAGTCGACAGCATGGGAGTAGTACACTAAGAAGGGCGTCATGGTTAGGACAACGACATCATTACTGGTCAGTCCACTCATGACACTCGAGAGGAGGAAGAAGGAGAGGAAGACCCGGTGTCCGCTCCCACCGCCTCGCTTAGAGATCCAGAAAGCTGCGTATTGAAAAACACCAGTCATGTCAAGGCTAATGCAAATGTAGGCCTGTGACAAGAATTTTAAAATGGTTAGCATTGGTCCGTGCGCACATAAAAGCTGGACATGAAAATTTTTCTACAAGGGCAGAACTGGAATTTTAGATCAACATACCAATGAAAAAAAGAGAATCATAACTGCATATGGTTCAACTCCACTCTCTGGTGCACCAACGATGCCATCTCTAACACTTTCACCACCGATAGACCGAGTAGCGAGAAGGAATAGAACTCCAATGACAGGTGCTGTAGCAATGTCAAGCGTAAAACGGTAAGGGAATCTCACTTTAGTTGCCTTGGTGTTTTCGAGCTCTTGTTCATTGACGGCAGTATCTTTTGAGGTCAAAGAGTCATTGTGATGAGATTGAGATTGAGATTGAGATTGAGTTGAATGAGAAGATGCAGGGATGGGAAGAGGAATGCGAATGGGCCGAATCACAATCGCAATCACAACCATGAAGGTAATGACCACTAGCCAACTGTGGACATTGAGATCAGTATTCACTGAATCCATTCCAAGCACGCTGTTTTTCGGCAATGTGTTTTAAATGAGTCGTTTGGAGTGAGAGGAGGGAAGAGAGGTAAAGGAAGTGCAAGAGGATGAAGAGTGAAGTTAAGGAAGAAAAGCAAAAAGGGGAAAAGGCATCATAATGATCATTAAAACCTGTAAACTTTTGGGGTCTTCAGTTAAAAACTAAAGGGGCCTTCCAATGGGTTCAATAGATGTTGATTAATCCCGATGAGACTGGGCTGTGAAACCTTCTTTTTCTCTTATGAAAGAGCTGTGTTTCCTAGTGTTTCTACACAAACTTAAACAATAACCGGTGCGGTACTCTTTCCCCTTTTCTATATAAACTTTCCGCTCTTTCTTTTTTTTTTTTTTTTGTTTTTTTGTTTTGTTTCTGTTGGCCATTTCTTCCCGAAAGGTACTCATCCTGCTGCCCCTTCCATTGTGCATTTGATTCTCTTTTTCAACTTTTGGAACGTCTATTTTCCGGAACCCATTACACGTGGATCAGGGGATACGATCAAGTGGAGCAACGACGACCTCGATGGAGGTGATTCATGAGCAAATGTGGATCAGAGCGCCTTTTAGTTAGATGGTAATAGCTGTTGGGGATTGAGAACATTGATGTAATTGCATGGAAACTGGAAAAAAGAAGAAGAGGAAAAAAGAGACCAACAGACAAAAACTGTATAAAAAATCAGTTATCCTTTTCACTTGCTCCTTTCCGTTACCACAGCAATACCTTTTTCCTCTTTCTCTCACCATCCCAAGTGCTTTCAGATTTACAGGTAAAGGTTGCAGTTTGCTGCGGATAAAAAATTCCTGTGATGCCAAGGCCAATGTTGTAACTTTTGCATTCAGGGCTTGTATTGGTTTGCATTAGCTCTACTCACATTTGCCTCCTTATTGGCCCACCATCTCTGCTTTGACTCCTTAATTTTGCTATCAGCAATGTAATCCATTTAAACTGATTCATTCAAAATATTGACGGATTGTATGCTAAATCATCTGTGTATTTTCTCCGTCCAGCCACAACCCAACTTTCACAACAATAGATTGAAAGCAATGGCCGATATCATGTTTGCATGTGTCCACAACGCCGGACGTTCACAGATGGCCGCAGCATTCTTCAATAAACACAAGACCCAAGATGAAGTCAAAGGTATATCTGCAGGGACAAACCCAGCCTCTGAAGTGCACGATGTCGTTCGTGAGATCATGTTGGAGGTTGGTGTAGATCTCTCCAATATCAAGCCCGTCAAGTTGACGCCGGAGCTCGCCAGAACAGTCAGCACGATTGTCACGATGGGTTGCGGTGAAACATGCCCTTATGTCCCTGGTGTCAAGGTTATTGATTGGAGCATCACGGACCCTAAAAACAAACCCATCAATGAAGCCCGAGAGATCAGGGACGAAATTGAGAACAAAATCAAGGTGTTTATTGCCGAGAACAATTATTAGGAGCATAGTGATACTCTTTCATATTTTTTTTTTTACGTTTTTTAAATAAATCAATCGTCTACTGACCTTAAAAGGTGGTTTAATCAGGGAACGAAAGATAGTCATGAACATGGGCTTACAAAGACTCATCTCTTAGGCTTTGCAAAGGATATTTTTGGCCTCATCAACCAATTTCCGGTGTGGTGCAGGAAATTTTGGTCATCGGTGGCTTTCTTTTTAGCTTCATTCGCCACACCAGGGGAATAAAAAGAAGACATGGGAGAATGCTTGTTTAGATTATGGACAGAAGTATTCCAGCGTCTTCTTCTTTACGACGCAACAATAGCACATTAATTTCTCCTGCTCTCCTGTGTCCAGAAACGATGTTTGAATGTTTACATTGAAACTGTGGGTGGTTTTCAGCCTTTTTTATTGCTCACTCATCTACGTTATACTATTTAAGCGAATTGACTTTCGGTGCCCACGATGATTTCATAAGCTACTTTTGTCAAATGATATTGGGCTCCTTCGCATGGCTGTCTCTTTATTCATTGAGAAGCGTTTGCATCATATTAGCAAAAAAAAGGTAAAAAAGTCAATGAAAATATGATACTTAAAAAATAAAAAAAAATAAAAAGAGTCAAATCCATTTGGCATCACCCATAAAAACAATTCAACAATACATCCAGGTGCTGGTTATTCATAGAGAGGAGCCGTTACTTTATTTTATACAAAGTGGTTGTGAGAATACCCGAAGACTTTTTTTGTGAACACTAAAATATGAGCAAAATTACTGAATGAACACGCGAGCATCGGATTTTATTGACGTGAAACAACTGCAGGTCACCCCTGGGCAGTTCTAGAGGAAACTTATATGCTTTCTCTCGCTCTTACTTTCAAACCTGTTGTGTATAAGCTTTTTTTTTTGTCAAGTGGTGTATAGTTATTCTCCTTCATTCTTATATTTTCTACTTCCTTTACTCATTTTCCTCATCTTCCCCTCCTCCATACAGCTCCTGGCTTACTCTCTTACTCATACTATCCTATTTGCTTTCAACGCTATGAGCCAAAAAGGAGAATCGGATGAACAACGCAAGTAGTTATTGCCGCAAAGATGCGTCAGCTTTATAAACCTATATGCTTTCAGGGCAGCATTTTAAACTCTTTTTTTTTTCTCCAGATTATTTGGAGATGGAGATCAGAACATTGGATCTCTAACATTTTGACACGTCCTTTGGATGAATACATAGATAGAGCCTTGGGTCGATCCGAGGCACACGATGCGGCGACGCCTCCATGCTCTGTCCTAGGCGCCTCATTTGGTTCCCATACACCTTTTCACTCGTGGTTTACTTTCGAATCACCATTCATTTCTTTCTTGCACAAGGATGAAGTTAACACTAACCCGCAATCACCAATGCAATCTCCACAGGCACCACCGCCAATAACAGGTGAAGAACCTAGCATTGACCATCCAAAAGGCGATAGGCGTCCGACTTTACGGGCCTCAGGGCTTAAACCCCGGCTCTCCATTACATCCGATTTATCCAAGACAGAACAGAGTCTAAATTCTTGCTACTCTTCACCTACATGTCCAGAATCCTCCAATGAGTCAAGGTCTAGCTCAATTCGCCCACAAGGTCAGCCCTTCTCGTTGCCCAGAGAGCCTAGGACTCCTGTCAATACGGAGATGAATGATCGACTTCAAAACTATTCAAAAAAGCTTGAGCTTTCAGTTAGGGCGACATTCGACTTTGGTTTGCCTACATTGCTCGAAAGCTGCTGCAACATGACAGAAAGTCTGGAAAGAGAATCTCTCCTTTCCTTTGAGGGAGTTAGCTTCTTTGCTCACGATAAATTCCCACCGTTGTGGAGCTCCCCACCGGCAACCATCCCTTGTCCCGATTCTGTTGCTGCAGGGAAAAAGCGTAAAAGAAACTGCGGAAATGCCTCTGATGAGCCATCAGTTCAAGGAATTGGAGCTAGCTCAGTCCCCAGTATGGGATTAGAGCCATCTATTCCTGAAGTTGGATCTAATCTTAACACAGCAATATCCTCAAATATACCCCCACAAGAACTTGAACCCAATTCCAGCTCTATTCCGTCTAGCGCTGGGAATAGTCTCGAAGCAGAATTTGGCTCCATTAGTGGTTGCTCGACTTCGACTCCAGCGTCTGTTTTTGGTAATAACGCGACTCAGTCTGAGCAGATGCTCTCGTTTTATAACACATCGCAAATTAGTTTCTGGAATCGCGCTTTATCCCACAACATAATCACCTTATTACAATATGGTACCCATGTCAAGCTCTTCTTACAACAAAAGAAAACCTGTGATTTACCCCCAAGCGATCAAGGGTGGCCATGTGCCCCTGTGCCGGCTTCGAGGTCGCCATCTGCACGACCATCAACGAGTACTGCTACGAGTTCGCCATTAAAGACAGCTCAATCCTCGCATCAAGGAAGAAGTGTACATTTCCATCCTATTACCCGGACCAAGATGATTGGTACATGTCAATATGGATTTGTTGTCTAGCATTCATCACATGAAGGCATGAAGTGAATGAATAACAATTCTCACATACTCGCTCTATTCTTTAATGTCAAAAAAAAAAAAAAAAAAAAAAAAAAACCCCCCCCGGAACACAAAGATGAGCTAAATACAATGATCAAAGGGGCGAATGACATTCTCGGTGCGATTGAAAAGTTTTTTACTGCACGGTCCGATTTGTTGCAGAAAATTGAACAGCGAAAAACATTGCTTATGTTGGGTGTCCATGCCCATGGTATATATGAATGGAATACAAACCCAAATAGTACAGTTGATCTACTAAGGCATGAAGATAGCATCTTGGCAACCATGGAAGCAGAGCTCAATTCCCTTGACCGCCATCAGCTTGGAAGGATGTATCTCTGGGGACTGGAAGTGCAAGCTAGCTGTACGGGCATGTATCGCTTACTTCGGTTGGTTCTTTGATATTGGACTGATGGGCCGAAGAGTAAAGAATAGACTAAGCAAGACGGCTGAACGGACAAGATCCCCTGATGTGATTAAATAGTTTACTACATGTACTATGCTGCTTGTTGCTTACTTGCGTCCGTGCGCATGCATTGTGGCAAAAAAAAAAAAAAAAAAAAAAAAAATTCCCATCAGTATTTTGAGAGCATGCATCTTTTTTTTATTTTATTTTTGTTATTATTACGCATAAATGGGTATTGATTATGAGTGGATATTCAAGGATGCAGACATAGCTATTGTAATAAGGCAAGAGTGAGAGGGAAAAAAAAGACCTCTTCTTTTTTTTATAAAAGAGGGTCTATTGATGTCCAGCGGCAGTGTTGGGGGCCTTCTCACCAGCCTGTTGCATCTTGATATTTTCGATGTCTTGTTCAAGCTTGGAGGCAGGGAGGGCACGGGTCTTCCAGGCAGGGATATCCGAGTTGAAGAGCTCATCCATCTCTTCAAGAGTACGGCCCTTGGTCTCTGGGAACATGAAGAAGACATGGATGGTCATGGCAACACAGAAAGCCGCAAAGATGAAGTAAGTACGGTACTGAATATTCTCCAGAGCTGGGGGGACAGCATATGCCAAAATGAAGTTGAAAGCCCAGTTAGCAGCTGTCGAAAGTGATACGGCCTTGGAGCGGATACGAAGAGGATAGATCTCAGCCGGGTAGGTCCAAGAGACAGGGCCCCAAGAGATGGCGAAGGAACAGACGAAGAGATAAGAGCAAGCAATGACAGCTTTGGAGGCGGCATCGTTATCAGAGATGGCCCAGGTAGTGGTCTTATTACCCTCAAAATTGATAGAACTACCGTACTTGCCCATGAGTCCACCGATGAGGAAGAGCCAGAGAGCCATGAAAGTGGAGCCGACCAAGAGAACAGGACGACGGCCCCACTTATCAATGAAGAGGATTGCTGGAATGGTCATGACGACGTTGAGGACATACTGAATGGAGGAGGCCTGCAAGTTGGCGTTTTGGCCTGTGATACCAGCGCCTTGGAAGATGTAGACAATATAGTACATGGCGACGTTCATGCCTGTGAGTTGAGACCACGATTGCAAAGTTATTCCAAGGAAGACACGACGAGCATTAGGGTACTTGAACAGTTCAGAATAGGAACGAGCAGCCAAGGTTTTATCAAAGTTGATAGCATCCTCGATCTCCTGGAACTCTGCCATGACAGCGGGGTCGTTCCTGTCTCCATTTGCACGTAAATTAGCCAAGACTTGAAGCGCTTCATCTGAACGGCCTTTATCAGCCAACCAACGAGGAGAGTAAGGGAAAATAGAGATACCAGCCAAAAGAATGATACCAGGAACGATCTGGACACCCCAAGGGATACGGAAGGCTGCATCCGAATCAATGAAGGAGCAACCGTATTGAATAAAATATTGAATCAAGATGCCCCAGGTGATAGCCCATTGCTGCAGTGAGACAATTCGACCACGGATGTTTTTGGGAGCAATTTCTGATTGATAGACAGGGACGATCATGGAAGCCAAACCGACTGCAACACCATTGATGATACGGCCGACGATAAGCATGGCTACATTGACAGCAGCACATTGTAAAATCGATCCCACGATCCAGATCATTGCTGCAAGCATGATAGTACGTTTACGAGAGATTTTGTCACCAAGGGGTCCTGCCATCAAGGCGCCAAAGAAGGATCCTGCCGCCATTGAGGCAACGATACCACCTTGAAGCGAAGAGGATGGGCGGTTGAAGTAATTTTGGTAACGATCCGTACCGACTACTCCAGACATGGATGAGATGTCGAAACCAAAGAGCATACTGAGGTGAAAGAATGAAAAATATACATATATAAAACGTCGAAAGAAAAATAGTA
This sequence comes from Lobosporangium transversale, assembly GCF_002105155.1. Classification (NCBI taxonomy): domain Eukaryota; kingdom Fungi; phylum Mortierellomycota; class Mortierellomycetes; order Mortierellales; family Mortierellaceae; genus Lobosporangium; species Lobosporangium transversale. The sequence continues at coordinate 339,343 of NW_019028986.1, read as the reverse complement.
TCAGACATTTGTGTATTCCTGCTTTTGTTCTGTGTATATTATTTGGCGCGTGTGTGGAAACTTACCCGCCCATGGTAGCGAATCCACCCAAGAAGTAGACATTGTTCAAGATAGAGTATCGTCCGCTCATGGTTGACTGTACTGAAGAAAGAAAAAGAAGAAGAAATAAAAAGGATTACAACTAATTAAGAAAAGGGTATGTACTGGAGCGGATGCTAAGGATATATTTACAAGAGGGAGTAATGAAGAAAAGAGATGGCTGTCAGGAACAGTGAAGAGCAAGAAAAAAAAAAAAAAAAGGAGAGATGAAGAGATTCCTCCTTTTATACAGGAGGAAATAACTTGAAGGTGAGAAGTGAAGAGCGGATTTTTTTTCTTTTCTTTTTGCACATGCAGCAATAAGCAGGGCTTTGACTGATTCAAACTGTAGCATTGAGCATAAAAGTCTTACCCACTGAATTGAATCGTAAATTCATATGGAATAGTCGGCCAATGAATTGAAACGAACGATCCCTCCGTTAAGGTTTTCTCAAAACAATACAAATGGCTAAACCCATGAAAAAAAAAAAAAAAAAAAAAAAAAAGCCTAAAGCTAAAGCAAGACATTTATTATATTATTATATATAAACATTCGTTATATTATATATATACGTTGTTTATGTTGTTATGCTGTTGCATGAAAAAAATAGTTACGAGGAGGTACAAAACATGCATGCACCCTTTTGCTTGTGTGTTTGCCAATGATACGTTGTGGAGAACAGACCTTCTATTCTGCCAGCCCATGGAAATAGCTCTTTTTCATCCTTCTATTCCGCGTCAACAAAGTCCATATACTTGCCGTCCTATTGCAATCGCCCTTACAGGTTCAGTTCCTTGCCTCCAAGGATGATGTAGAAAGGCTTTTGAGTAACATTTCTTATCCTTATCTTTTCAATAACGTTAGCAAACAAACAAAGGGAAAATAATAATAATATATAATAATAAAAAGGTTCTATTGGTGTAGGCAGAACTGCTGCGATGAGAATACATGTCTACCTTTCAACAAGTAGGTAATTTCATGTAAGAATCTGTATCAACAAAGAGAAGAGTTGCTGCGTAAGAAAGATGAATGATCATCTCTTATCCCTTTTTTTTTTCGCTACTAATGTAAGTTTATTACTCCGATGTTCTTATTCATCTCTTACTTACTTTCCCCACATCGAAACTAGGTCAACCTTTATTATTATTTTTTCAGCCTAAAAGAATAACATCAAGCTCAGCCTTTCTCCACACCGAACCGGTTATTAGATCGCTAAAAGCCAAGGGTATATTTAAGGCGTGACATATCCCTTATCTAATTCGTAAATAGAACCTTAGTCACATTCTAAAAGGCTTTTCCACCACGCTCATTGGGCCTCAAAAAACTGTGCATGTGCACGCGATAACCAACAGCCAACCAGAAGATAAAGGAAGAAGACAAAAAGTGTGGGGAAGAATGAAAGAATATAATGGAAAGGATAGATACATCCTTTGATGCTTCTTAATGGTGCCATTTCGAGACTAGACTGGAGCTTGTACAAAAGAGATACCATGCGTCTAGGGACCCTATTCCTCTCTCTCTCTCTAGTCTTCAGTTCTTATCTTCTTCGCCACAACAATTCATGGACAAATAAAAAAAAGGGGGGGGTGAAAGAGTGGGGAAGAAGGACCAGCTGCCTTCTTCGTCTATTACTAGGTGGACCCAATCATTCCTTTACTTTTTTACTTTTAGGTTCTAAAATCCTCAGCCTGCTCCCTTTTACTATTAGACAGCAGGGCTTGTCAGAATACATTGTCCGGTACACCATTTAAACCATTTAGATATACATGTAAACATAAACACAAACACAAACCTGAATGACAAAGCAAAGGTTGATTGCAATTATATATACTTTGCCCAATGGGAAAAATCTCTTTGTTACTATCTGTTTGCTCTAACGAACTTCCTCATTGCTATTGTCAAAAGGGGTGGGCCCTATCACAGTAACAAACAATCAACACAGCAGCAGGATCATTAGTCATTTAGATAAAAGTACCAGCTTTCGTTATCAGCATACACCGTTCGTACTTGAGGTTTTTAAGGGCTTTTATCAATAGGCAGTTCAACAAAAAAAAAAAAAAAAAAAAAAAAAAAAACCAAAATAAAACATCATTGCCATTCATGAACACAGTCCACGGATACACCATCCCTATTATTAAAATTTGTCCCAAACCACTAGAGAGGTTTTTTTTTTTTTTTTTTTTTTCCTTATCTTGGGAGGAAAAGAGTCCCAATGGTGAACTATCGCTATCTAGCTATCTAGCTTTCTAGCAAAACAAAGCTCTTTTTATTTGTTTATTATATTTATACCATCGTTATCAGTTAAAACTGTAAACAGCTACAATAACAATAACAACACCCACGGATACGATAAGGCAGTAAAAGAGTTATGAATATACTTACCTCATAGCCCTGAAACCAGCCTCTAAAAAAAACTTTAATGATGATAGGGCCACAATATTAAAAGTAAATGAATGAATAGTTGAATGACTGTGGCCCGGGCTCGTGTCGCCAAATGAGAAAATTTCGACCTTCAAATTAAGGTTCTCAACGACAAAAAAATTCAGGTCCGATGGGCTCTACTCTTGAATATCAAGCAAACAACTATTATAGCTACCCGATCACTACATGCCATTACTTCGACTGCAGATACGCGATACTCTTTTTTTTTTTTTTTTTTTTTTTTTAATATCTAATCAATCCTATTGTTCTTGATTGATTGTTTGTTAAGCCTTAATTTTGGGGTTCATTCTTCACCAAACAAATCTACGAGATATTAAATCCCTTAACAAGATGGAAGTATATTAATGAAAAGAAAGTAATATAATCCCCATATATATATATATTATCATGGTGTTCGGGATATCCAGAATAGGCTCCATAGTCCTGCTTATATGTCATGAGTGATATACAATACGAATGGAAGGTCTTCTCCTCTCTATATAGCTCTTCCACTATTTTATTCCCAGCATCTCTGTATTTTTTTTTTTTTTTTGTAGTTAACATGTGCCTTCTTGCATAAAGTTCCTTGAGTAACCGTGGATAGTGTAGTGCAGTATATGTATATGTGTATACTGTGTAAATGTATATAGAGATGTAATGATGACATGGGGCTACAGGGAATGAAGAGAAAATAATGTGTCTGGGCTCTAAAGCTTGGTTAGCTTGGTGATACCGTACTGAAGCCCCATTACACAAAAAAAAAAAAATTCTTTCAGGCTTCATTAAAAGCAAAACGGCCTGCATGCTAGGAAGTAAAACTCCGAAAATGAAAAGGTCTGGAGCTTGGTCTTCGCATCCAAGAACCACCCACGAAGAAGCTTTATCATTGAAAAAAAAAAAAAAAAAAAAAAAATGCATGGAAATGTGCATGAATTAATATCTTTTTAAAGATAACCCAGCCAGATAGAAGCGACCATTTTGCCTTGGTAATTGAGATGGCTAAATTGGCGACCTAGGCAGCCAATCAACTCAACTAATCAACTCGCTAGGAGAGATGAACATGTATCCTGAATTCTATAAGATTGGGAAAAAGTTAGATGGGTCAGTATATGTAGGAGAGACCACAGCGCTGTGGAATTTTCTATGATCTATTCACGAGGCCGATAACATATAAAGGACGCGAAGGAAAGATAATCTGTTCTCATGGTCTAGGCGAAATCAAATCTCCTTGGATAATCTTTTGTATTGGAGCACTCTTATGCTGATAATATTCCGATCATAGACTATGGTCGTATGATTCTCTTTTGTTTGCTTTGTTTGTTTTTGTTTGTTTATTTGTTGTTTTTGTTATCAAGATAACTAGTCGTCATTTCCCAGAGAGCCAACCTCATGTCGTACAAAGCTTCGAATTTCTCAGGTCCTGAAGACAAATAGGGACAAAAATGTATCCGTGAAAATGTTTTTTTTTTTTGAGTTCATGGTTCATGGACAATTTTATTGTCAGAACGCACATAAACATTTTTCAATGCATCAATTTGACTGGGTGATTTTTGTCCCTTTTTCGCCGTCTGGCCTAAAGCTGTCTTATCATTATATGTATATGTAACAGATAACACATTCATATGCATTACACACGTACATGTATATATATATATACATTTATATTATATCCCACTACAAAACCCATAGATGTTTGTGTATTCTATGAACATACTGGCGACTGTTCTGAATAACCTGGGTTAGAGTCAGCGTTATATTATTTGACGGATGCTCAAATGTTTGTCTCAGCCTCGTTCCTTTACTAGCAAGACACATGCTGTCTTTTGTACCTCCATTAGCTTTTTTTTTTTTTGTGTGTGTTTGATAAAGGAAGGTTATGTAGACAAATCTAGGCGATAATTACCTCGACTATTCACCAGCCTGGGTGGCTTTTGTGCAATGCACGAATACTCACTGACATTCTGATTCTTTTCTGTCACACGCCGCAGGAGAATGGTGCTCCTTTTTTTCGGTGGTGGTGATAGTGATGATGGGTACTACAGAAGAATGTTTTTTGTAGTGGGTATTGACAGTGGTAATCAAAAAAGTAATTTTGAAAGTATCAAGGCAGAGAAGTCATTTCGTCCCTCCCGCGATATGAACGACAGACGAAAAAAAAGTGAGTCGCTCCTCTACGACGTAATAACTTGGAAAAATGCCAATAAAAAAAGTTGCAAGATAAATCAAATGGTGCGTAGAAGCTCGTCCCTCAATAGCTCATCTTATGAATCTTTTTTTTTTTTTTTTTTCTGTTGTGCTCAAGATGTTTTACTATTAGAAAGAGACTTTCAAATTATGGTCGAGGCTAGAGCCAGAACTAGCCATTGAAGAATAGGAAAGACAATATCACTTTTAGGGGCTGAGAAGGGGTCATTGGTAAGGTTACCAAAGAGAAGAAATGAAAGAATTTTAAAGGTTTTGTGCAAACACTTTTTTATTTTTTTTTTCCTTCATCTCGCTATGACATATACCTAAAGCCAAAGGTACAAAAATTGATCCGCATTACTGAATAAGTCAAGCGCACTACGAACAACCATGTTGATCATATTACATTCTGACAGGATCTTCCTTGTTACCAGTGTTAAGTCAAACAGGAATTTCAGCATTTTATTGAGCGGGATAGATGTGGTTAATCGTTTCAATGACTCTTTATTTGTTTCGTAATATTGTCTGAAATTGTAAGTGTAAAAGGAGACCAAAGAAAAGCATAGATAACTGCAAACAGAATGCTTTCATCGTATTCCATTTGTCATCAAGAGCCTTCTAGTATCGTTTACGCGTCCTTCTGAGACAGGACGGCCACAAACGAGAAGGGTTCAAAGGCATATCCTGTACCCTGGTAGAATTTGTTGTTGAACTCAACCCAGTGCAGACGAAGAGCGTGCAAGAATGCAGATAGACCCTCCATACCCACCAAGATAAAGATCGTCAATGAGAACCATACCGAAAACATGACGATCGTCAAGAATGTGCCCACAAAACCAGTGAAGCTCCAAGCCATGCCTAGGGTCATAGTCCAAAGTACCTCAGACAGCTGTGCGTGAGCAAGTGACAGAGCCCACAGACGAAGGTACGATGCTGTATTGGAAATGCATCCAAGACAGAAATCAATCGTGTGAATCACCTGATGAATCAACTCTTCCGAGAACTCAAACTCCTCCTCATGCTCCACATCATCAGCAACGACAGCACCACCGATATCATCTGAGTGCGTACTGTCTGTACTGATACGAACATGGTTCTCAGAGGGTTGATGGTATCCCTTCGAACGAGCATTGTTGTGCTCATGCTTGAGATAATATGGCTTCAAGAATAACATCCAAGGTATGCAAATGAATGCAATGAAAACAAGCAACCCTTGAATGAAACCCTATGAGGCAATGAAAGAAGAATAAATAAATAGCAGAAAAAGTTGAAGGGTTAGCTTTTTGCAGAACATAAGAAAAAAAAAAAGTTGTCGTATTACTATCAAATAATAGCCATCTTGAATCAACTTACTTGTCCGGGGTAGAGTTTATCATTCTCGTTAACCGAGCCAGGGCTCAAGAACATATAGATCATAGTGTTAAGCAAACTTGGTGGCGTATTGCGGACAGGATAACCAGCTGCATCATGCTCAAACCAGTCTACAGTCCATTTGTAAACAATCATGATAACAAGGTAGCCGAACAAGACCTGCATGAACAGCAGTTGAGGAATGAAGCCACCGATGATATCAATGGGCTTGCGGAAGAACTTTGCATTGTAGTAGACCATGCAGATACCGAAGGACATGTGGATCACTCCCAGGACAACCGACATCTTCATCTTGTACGAATTGGTGAACAAAAGATAGTTTTCAGTTCCGTGCCAAGCATAGTCGATACCAAAAGGATAGGTGTGACCATTGGGTTCAGCGACGATGACAGTTTTGCCGTCATAATCTTCAGGAACGTTGAAGACCCACCCAGTCTGGAACCAGGGCAACGCACGTGAGAAAATATCATTGTACATCATTCCGGTGAAAATCGAAAAGGCACCCATGAGAAGGATGATGTAGCGGCCACCATAGACCATTTGAAACATCTAACAAAAAAAAAAAAAAAAAATTGATTAGATATAGTTGGAGGTGTCTGAATATTTGAAAAGTATCATTAACATCAGAGATAAGTGATATCCTTGCCCTGCAAAACTTACCTCTCCATCAACATGAGCAAGCTTACGCTCATTCATAACAAGGTAGAGAGCACCGAGTAAAACCAAGATGCCGTGTCCCACATCACCAAACATGACAGCAAAGAGGAAAGGGAAAGAAATCACAGTGAACAAGCCAGGGTTGACCTCGCGATAACGCGCCATACCATAAGCATCGACAATGGCCTGGAAACCAGCCGTGAACTTGTTAGTCTTGTGGTAAGTAGGAGGCTCCCTGTGAGTACGGAGCTCGTTCAAAATGGTCGGAGCAGTCGATCCTGCGCGTTCAGTGACACCACGAAGAGCAGTCTGGATAGTGCTGATCTCGTTGGTGGGGCACCAGCCCTCAGCAATCAGACATTTGCGGTTGATGTCATAGTTGAAGTGGTTCATGGTGTGGTAGGTTGCCTTTTCCTTCTTAACAATAGTCATCCATGCGTTCAAATTCTCTGAAATACGCATCAGCTCCTGACGACGGGTCTGGGTTGTATTAGCGAGAACAGAGTTAAACTCCTCAATATGGCGCATGACGTCCGAAAGTGCCTCCCTGCGACGGTCAGGAGATGCATCAACAGGATAGAGAGTGGCACCGAGGGACTCTGCAATCTTTCTAATCTTGGCAAGAATCTCACGTCCATGTGCAAAGATAATGAAAACATTCTTCTCCACAATCACATCAGTTGAGGGATCAATGACAGGCTCTTCAATCTCTGCGGTGTTCATGTACAAATTTCCACGAAGAGACCTCCAAAGAATGCGTTCAAATGTCTGCATCTTGCTACGAGGAATAACACCAGTGACATTGCCGAGTTGAAGGCCAGCACCAGTTTCCAAGTCGTCGAGAAGAGGAGCACTAGGCTCATCAAAGGAACGGCGAGCATCTTCTTGGTGTATGGCAGCCTATTAGAATATAAATGGGGATGATCATAATCAGAACGATATCAGCCAGAAAGCGAAGATAAGAAACATAAGATAAAAAAACCAAAAAAAAAAAAAAAAAAAAAAAAAATAAGATGGTGACACGAGAGAAAGCTCTCTAGAAGCTTACATCTTCGAAAATATCATGAGTCTCACGAAGAACGTGTTTTTGTTCCGTGAGCTCAAGAAAGCGGCGCTGCATAGTTTCGTATGAATTGTTCATCTGAAGAAGACGGTTCTCATGCTCAGAAAGACGTTCTTCGAGATCATCCAACTCCTGACGCGAACGGGCACGCGTCAAATATGGGGTTGAGTGCGAGTGGCGGATAGGAATCTCTGCCTTCTCGATCTGTGAGGTAAAGAAACCTATTTGCAGTCGAATAAAACGAGAATTAGATTCCTTGTTAATGGTATGTACACGCTGTGTTTGTTTTTTGCACATGGCCAATTTCCCTCTCCTTGTCCACACGCCGCGTGATTGAATTTTTTTTTATCTTATTGTGCCTGAGTATGATTCTGGTAGTGACGCCAAGCGAGTTGGACATGCATGCGAAATATACTTACGAAGTTGTCTCTCCATCTCATCGAAACGTCTAATCTCTGTAACAAAGGCACGCTGAAAAGCATTAACATCGGGATTGAGCTGTAATTATAACAATTAAAGAAGAATGTACATTTACATGTGCGTTAGGTACTTTTTTTTGTACATCAGCTCCACGGTTTTGAATGAATTCGTAATGAATTTCAGATAATTACATCACGGAATTGCACAAGACCCAACTCTCCAAGTTCAGAGACAGCAGGCTGTGCGACTTCAGCTGGAATGTACAACTGAATCAGCGACATTTCCTCCGAACGGAAGAAGGTGGATTCAGTCATGGTGAGCAATCGAATCCCAAGTTCAAGTGTTTGTAAAAGAGAAGGAAAATATTCTTAGTCAGGCACCAGGTGAAAGCTTTCTGTTAAAGTGCTGCCCTCGGTAAACCTGCTTTATCAGATGGTGTTAAAGAAGTAAGGCGGAACGAATGAGCAAGTGTAAAGGTGGAATGGATACTAGAAACGGTTAATGATCTACAATGCCAAGTAGGGAAAAAATTAGGGGGGATGCAGCATGACCAGGCTGTTAATATGGAAATAGCGCTTTTAGACTACATCATCGCACCTAGGTTTTGATTGGTTTATAGGAAATAAGCATAACCTTTAAACTAACGTGACGTCTCCAACATGAGAAGGGTCTGGGATCTGAGACAGTGAAAATTTGGCACCAAAATGCTTATTGTTTGCTAATACCATTTTTATATCGTGGTTGAATGAAGGAATTTGTGTCTGCGTCTCTATCTTAGTCTTGAACCCTAAAATCTGGGTGTTGGCTCCCCGCCCGGACTACCCTTGCTGTTCAAGATATCGACAAAAGCCAAGTGTATATGAATGTGTATTTTTTACGAACAAGAATTTATTTCTTTTTTTTTTTTTTTTTTTTTTTTTTACTTTACTACCAGTTAAATATTGAATAGGTACCTATTTCAAATGTTTTCGATTGTTATATGATTTGTATAATTTGCTTGGTTTGTTGTTTTCTGCATTGCATGGGCCTGTAGACTAGAGTTCAACAAGGCTCCTGCGCAATACGGCCACCTTGTCTTGTAACTCTTGACGACGTGTGAGCTTCGCTGGCGAGTCGAGAAGTCGGCTCATAATATGCGTCTCGTCAATTGTTATCAACATTTTGAAGTAAACGTTAATGTGCTTGACCATAAAGCGCTCAATAGTCTGCAGGAGCACTACGTCCACGATGCGTTTGCGTGCCACCTCGCAATAAGCTTGTAGTTGATCATGTAGCTCTTCGACCGCAATGTCTCCTGCCAATTGTCCATTATAATCGATAGTTGTATTTCTAGCATCGTTTTTCTCTTTAGGGTTTGTGGACTTTGCGTATTCTTGAATATGTTGTTCTAGCTTTGCCTTTTTGCCTTGGAGGACACTCTCATAGTAGAACCTGTTCATTGCAAATGGTATAGATTCATCAGTAAAAATGTCTTCGATGGTGTCTGCGATATTCTTGGTCTGCAGGCTGTAGAACTTCTCAAATTCTATCAGAAGCAGGTCTTTGAGGAGTGGGTCGGCAGAAAAACTGATAAAGGCGGCGACAGCTTCGTATAAGTGTGCATGCATGTTACTGATATGCTCCTTAGTTACATTTCGCCAGTGAACAAGAGTCGTTTCCATGTAGATCTGCATGAAAGTAGTGAAAGTGACAAATCCGGGCAATTCGTTTCCTCTGTAACGAACGAGGAGGTCTCTGATCTTGTCTTTAGAGCTGTTATATTTGTCGCGATGCATGGCTTGGCCGAAGCGCTCGTATAAGTTGTGAAGCGTTGATCGCAAGAATGGCTTGTTTTTAGAAGGCGAGAGCGGCAGCAAATCATCCTCCGCTCCAAAGACGCCACTGTCGCGCTGTCTCGAATGGATTGTGTAAGTGATGATATTTTGCTGTGTAGAGCTCGACGAATGTTGTGAGGAGCTCGAAGTAAGCTGTGGGGGGCTCGAAGCAGCTTGTGTGGGGTTTGACATATGACTGTTTATATAATCGAGTGAATGGTTGCCTGCCAAATAATCAGTCAGCAATTTTTGGAGCTCTTGAATGGATGCAAGGTACTGAGTCTTCGCCGCCTCTGTAGATGTCAGCTCAGGACCCATGTTAGAGAGCTCTCTTTCACGTTCATTAATTAGCCTCTGGATGTCCTCCTTCAGGGATGGTAGCTCTTTCAAGATATGGTTGTAAAGCACATTGCCTAGGAAAGTCTTGACACTTTGAGGAATAAATGAAGAGCAAACAGGTTCAAGATTGATCAGTGACTTGGTCTCTCCCACTCATGAAGTGAACGGTTAAATAGCTTGTAGTAATACAGCAAACTTCATCTTACCTAACTCGTCCCTTGCGCGAGCTCTCTATTTGGTCCCATAGAGGATGTGATCTGAAAAAATCTTCTTCACTCTTTCTAGCTTCATCCCACGACCTGCCGATGTCGCTGTTGCTCGAGTTCCTCATCACGAGATAGCCATGGCTCATGAACTTCCTCTTGTTCAGCAATGTCTGGATAAGGTTCGGAAGTCGATCTGCCTCGACTCTGTCCGGCTTGGTCACAATCGGGATGGTCCTTTCCTTGCTTGGGTCATAACGCTCGGCTTGGTCCAATACAAACATATTGTTCAGATCATTATCGGCAGGGACTACAGCCAGTATGATTGTTCGGTTGTCTTGAATGTATCTTGTGTTTATTGCACGGATTGTTGATACCATACTTTTGTCTTGCCCATCAATAACAGTGTTGATATATCCGGGGAGATCAATGATCGTTAGCGGAGATATCTCGGGTCCTGAGATGGTAATCTCTAGCACTCTTTCACTGATGTCTTTGCCTGAACCTACGGGACACAGGATATTGTTGGCATCGCTGATAATCGGCTGGATATCCCATGACGAGCCATGAGCATAACGTTCGTTGAACTCAGGTTCACCCTCGATACGTGCTGATATCTCATTACGCTCGCCCATACGCATGCTCACTTGTGTCGCGAAGCGTGTGCAGGTTTCCATATTGCGAGGGAATGCCAGTCTCGTAATAGCCTCCAGGACACTAGATTTGCCGCTGGACTGGTCGCCAACGATGGCAATCTGTGGTATGGTTAAAATTGTGTTCAGGCCATAGCTGCGAACCCTATTAATCTTGTCAATAAGTTCTTGGTATTCCGAATTCTCAAACATAGTGGTTTGTCGGTATTGTGCAAGGGCTGACGATGATATGGATGAGGACCTCAAGTTAGAGGAGAGCGACGATGCTGTATTGGAACTAGTGCCTTGAAGATGCTCGCTTTGGACCGAAACCTTAAAGCTGAATCGGCTCATACAGCTTGTAGCTAATTGAGATAGAAAGAGAGTGTCAATCTCCCAGCTCAGGCATAAAAAAAAAAGAAGGAGAAAAATGCAAAGTAAAGAAGAATTACCTGACTTGGATTTCTGAATTGTGATAGTGTGGATTGATTCTTTTTTTTTTTTCTTTCGATTTATGAAGGGAGGGGGTTTGTTAGAGAGCGAGGGGATTAGTGTGCTTGCAAGTGTGGAAGAGAGGATGCGTTGCAGGTTGGTAGCTGAATCGGGATGGTCCTATTTATACTAATTTCGAGGTGTTAAGCTACAGTCTGACGGGCGATAGCCTCGGTTCAATATGTTCAGCATGTGCTCAAACTTACCCAAATGTCATGATTAGGGGGGCCTAGGAGTCATAGAAATGGTATGGCGTATCCAAATGCCAAGACGAAGATATTCCTGCATACAAAATACGCGGAAAAGGCTTGATAGCATGCTTAGAAAACAGTGAATTGAAGCAAGTTATTATTGGGCATAAAGACTTATCATGTATTTTGTCTCCGTCATATTTTTTTCTAAAAAAAAAAAAATCAAAATGTGCTTCGCCATCAACCCGGTTTCGTCTAGGGAGGTAGTTCAACACAGCAATTCGATCGCATATTCTAAAGGGAAGTTGAAACAAAAGAAAATTACGCGTCAGACGCGTTATTGTGAAAAAAGTCTGGCGAAGTAAATCTTACTATTTGCCCCTGAAATTTAAAATTTTCCCTGCAAACTTTCACAACTCAACTAAAGCGCGATTTCATTTTGCTCTAACTTTAATGGATCATGGTTCTCCTGAGTAAGCCGAGCAGGTTTGCAAATCGTGTGAGTGGCATCGGCTATAGCGCAGATACATGTGATGTAGGGCGATGAAGCGCGAATATGTGTACCCAGTCTCAGTATCATTGACACAGCAGTGAAAGCATCGCTATCACCTCTACCAGTCCTTCTCCTAATATTTCCGCCATCTCAATCCCTGAGTGCCCCTGATCTTTACTTGTCATGCCTCATTATCAATAGTGCATTGCAAGTCTAATTAGTCTGCCATCATATCTTGCGCCTGTCCCAACACAGTACCTTCATCTTCGCCTTCTCTTCTACCAGTCCTATCTTCCTCTTGACGCCTCTGGATTATGCCCATTTCGTCACTGTTGCTATTTTATCCCAAAAAGACTTGAAAGGGACTTTGAGGCTAGCGGTCGATTCTTCGTTTATCAAATATTACTGCTTGATGTTGTTGTATCTGAAGGTTTTTGGCAGAGGTACGTGATGAGCTGCCTTTTGTATATTGGCGAACTTCCGTTCAAAGGCAATGTAGCGGTTTTCAGATTGTACCTTTCTTTCAATACGTCTTTCTTATACTTTGACTTTTTTTTTTTTTTTTTTTTTTTTTTTTGACAAAGAAATATATTTTGTGGTTGGATTCTCAGAAACCCAAAATTCTGAATCCCAATTGACTTGGGATCTCTTCACAAGTCGTGATAGAAAAGTGTTCTATCAACATTTAATAGCCGAGTACCGGTTGGGTCGAACACAGCATCAATTTTTTGTTGCTCTGCAATAATCAGCTCTGTATTGTCTGTCTTGATGAATTTCGCATACACATCGTTGATATTAGAAGGAATAATACCATTCTCGGACGGACATAAGTCTAAGTAGGCGCTGTAGCCAAGCCTGACAGTTGCCGTCTTCTCCAGTCAGAGAAAACGAGTTTGTCATATCGCTCGCCAACCTTGCAATCTGATTACGCGTATCATAATCGAATTTACCAAGCTGTAAGGTACTCGACGATCCGCAATAGCCGGATTCATACGTCCAAGCATTTGAGGATAAAAAGCATAGTTCCCAAGCCCAGTCAAATGTATTTGTTGCTGCAAACTAGGCGAATTGCGCCAACCAACATAAACATGGCGTTCTTCAAAAATATTGTTGTTGGCTTCCATGAAGACATGAACCATTTTGGTACCAGGCGTATCAGGGCACTTATTGTATTCTCTTTTGATTAAAGCTGCCATTTTTAGAGGTTGAGTACGCTGTAAAGAGTTTGTGAAAGTGAGCTTCGATAGATTATGAAAGATGCTCTTATTCACAAGGCAGTTAGAGAGGAGACAAGAAGGGATTGTTTACCTTGTTTGTGAATGGAGATTGCTGATGATCAGCAAGCAAAGTACATGATGAGTTGATTCCAAACTCATGCAAAGCCGCAGTCATATACAGGCTCTACCTGCCCTCACCATTGTGCACCGGGCTTCTCAATAGCCAAGAAGACTTAATGCAACCATCTGCAACTATTTATCACACACTTTTTTTTTTTTTTTTTTTTTTTTTTTTTTTAGCAATATAATAAGCATGCCCCGAGCAGGTGCCATGACAAGTACCAAAGGTATCGGTCCTCCTGAGAGCATAAACAGCAGGAATTGTTAGGAATTGGAAGAGCCCAACTTGCGCGAAGTAAAATGCTTTGGACACCAAGATGACCAAGGTCTCAGGAGTAAGTTCATTCGACCTATGTCGGATAGATGATCCCCTGCATCATCACTGCCGCCTCAACTGCTACTAGCACTCTGTGTTAACTGTCTGTTGTTGGAGGAGCCCCCTGACCCAAGTAACTCTCCGCATACATCCCATTTTTAGAGTTTTATGCATCAGGGATTATCTTTTCGAGGTTACGAAAGTGTGGGATAGTGGTTTCTCAAGCAGAATGTGTTATTTGAATTTGCGTACACTTGAGCAGTTATTTTTATCGTATTAATATGTAAACACGTTCATCTTCCCCGTACATGTCTCCTTACTAAATCTGCCTCTTCAACTGGTCTCTCTTTTGTTTTTCCTTGTTCCCTCTCTTTTCATGCAACCACACTGTCTCCTCAGTGACTCCCTTGGTCCTCATCCTCACTAGGAGTGATAGTTCACCCTGGCCCCGATGCTCGTAACCACATCGTCTTACGAAGCAATGTAAAATAATGTAGGCTTAGATCATACAAAAGCCCTTTTATGTCAGAAAAATGTAAAGACTTTTCAATGATCGTAACTGGCAGTTGTCTTCATCCCATAGTTGGAAAATGGGCGTTTCAAAATAGTTTCAACAGTATTTGGAGAGCATTTGTTCTTTATGAATCAATGTTTGATTCCTCCTTCTGAGCCGCATCCACTCAGACTGTATTAAGGACATGCTGTTCGCGAATATTGATTGGGCGCTGGCGTATTGATACTCTTGTGTGAGGCATTTTTTAAAGCATTATTTATTTAGGGGGCTGATTTACGATTTTGGTCGTCGATAGCCGAACGCCTTCCAGGCGCGGGCAGATCAGCTTTTGAGGTATAATAAACAAAAACGGTTTATATTCATAGAGTGTTTAGCCAATGAGTTCCATCATATATACTCCTACTCAGTTGGGCTGACTGCCTGTGTAACATTGCGGTCGAGGCAGTAAAGTGTTAGGTCTACAATGTCGAGATGAAGTTAAATGGAAGAATCAGTCTCACTGTCGGATGAAGCCTATCAGAGCTGAAGTACCCTTTACCAGTTTGTCTTGGTTATCGACTCAGTTGCTTACCTTTTTTTGTTTTGTTTTTGTTTTTGTTTTTTGTCTTACAACAGCAACTCGGTGAGACCAAAAGTTGTTGGAAAGGGCCATTTTAAACTCGGTCCATTAGACCAAGACAATGGACTCAAGAGAGCGCCGACAACTTAGCGCGAACATGGCAATTTATTTGCTCTCATCCTTTTGAAGTTTTAGGCGAACAAGATCAAGACAAGTTTTGGCGTCCTCGAATGAATCATGTCCCTGTTCAGAGTCTTGGATAAGTACTTGAAGGTGCTGCTTTGCCAATACCTGGAGTGAGTATCGGATGTTTTGGAGCCGCTGTGGATGCGGATAAAGCTATGCACAAAAATACATAAATATAGGCATATAGAAGTTAAATGACTGATTGTTGTGGTAACGGCTAGTATTCCATCAGTGATTCACTGGACATGGTAGGTTTCCATACTATTGCTGTATCGATGACTCGATTGTGTATTAGACGAAGGACTTTGAAGTCGTTCTCCAGACTCTGACCAATGATGATTGTTTCTCTATTGATGAGCTCGAAAAGGCGGTCCCTGGCCTGCTCTAGACTGAGTTTAGCATTATCCAATGACTTGATACCACTAATTACAGTTCATATGGGTAATTCTGTGAGTTTGAAGAATAACTTAAAAGTATTTGATATGTGACAATATCAAACCTTTACCTGAAGCGCGAGTTAAGATCTAAGACAGCATTCTTTGGCCTCACCAGCTCATCCATAATGGGCTTTCCTGTCTTATCAACAACAGAAATCCTGACTAGTTCAAATCCCCCTGTGGTATAGCACTATGTTAAAGTACCCAAGAAATCAAAAAATGTCGGCAGGCTCTCTTCGGATTGATAAACCTCATTTACATTGCACAAAGTTAGATGCATGACCTAGCAAAAGCAAAAGCATTGCTTTACCATTTCGCAATCCATAGCAATAACAGCATGTGGCTGCAGATTTGACTTGCTTCTCAAAGGTGTTTCAACGAAAGGGACTCGGCCATGCAAACACAAAAAGTCGTCTTCCTTGAATACATGTGGCCCTTCCTGACACCCTGTACTGCCTTGAGGTGCATCACAGCAAGGAAAATACTTGATTTTATCGCCTATACATTATCGGACAAAATTAATGATTATCACAGACTTACTATAATAATCATAGCTTGGCTAGTATCGCTCTATTTCTATGTTTTACCATTCTGAGTCTTGGTTCTTAGCCGTCGGCCATGAAAACGGCATGCCAATTTGTCTTCTGCAGTTAGCGAAGCAGTCCTCTCAAATTGTTTTTGGCATCGCTCACAGATCTGGAGAATATCTAGTGGTGGTGGTGTACCTCTAGGAATTGATGTTGGGTAGCCGTTAGCCTCTAAATCCGCCAAAGGATGGATGTATTCGGGAGCTCTTTTCCATATTTCGTTCTGTTTTGAATCTTCTTTTGACTGCAAACTTGGATCAATCCAAACCCCATCAATCCCAGTATCGGTTTGGCTCGTAGCAATTGGTCTTTTTTTCAACCGCTGCAGGGTCGTGGCAGCTAAACTGCGATAGGTGCCTTGGTTTGTTTTAGAATGTACCAATTTTTCTTGTTCAATAGCATGAGCCGTAGCAAGGTTTGAACCTTTCTCGGATAACGGGCCATATATGCGTAAAAATTCATTGTAAAACTGCATTGCCACCGCCTGCCGAAACTGTGGTTTGCTATGCGCACGAAGATCAATTTTTAGGACTGGTGGCCCTGATAACTCTGGCCCTGTCCCAGATGCCTATTGTAAAAAGTATAAATATCTCCTCCATCTTTAGTGAGATCCATAAGTTTATGATATCAAAATTTGGAAGCTCTATATCGCCGCATGCATGTATACCTTAGCAACTGAGGGCATCGATGCTTTCTTCAGAGCCGCCTGTGGTCTAGCAAGAAGTGCAGCGTTGCTTGTATTTTTCGCATTTGTCGCGGTTATTCCCGAGGTGGAGGAGGTTGAAGCCGGTGTGACAGACTCCATTGCTTGTCGTCGTCTTTTTGCTGCTTCCATAGCAGATACAGGTGTCTGATATGTGGTGGAGGCCGATGAAATACCGCTCTGCTTTTGAGGTGGGGTTTCTCGAGAGCTGCTGGTAGTCGTTGTCGGTTTATCTTTCTTTAAAATGCTTGCATTTTCTGCATCGTCCAGTTTGCGTTTGGTATTAGTCTTTATAGGCGTTGAAGGTGATGTCACCGTTGAAGAAGTTGGGACTGAGTATATTTCGTGCGGAAGCGGATTATGAGAATAAATGCAATATGCCTTGCGTGGGCATGAGGGCATGAATGGACAAGGAATTGAGGAAAATAGGCCGGATGATGCAAACATGGTGGTTGTGAATGGACTTGATCAGAGTGCATTTCAATTTCAAAGGATTTTTTCATGAAAACTAAAGTTGAGAGCCTAATAATTAAAGTTCAAAATATAGCATGTACACGAAGCGTCTGTCGTGGCAATACGCGTTTTATTGACACCCTTGACCTCGCATATCAAGGTCCTTGGCATGTTCACCACCCTAAATTTTGGGCTGACGTAATATGTGCAAGACTTAAATTTACAGAACAATCAATGTCGTGTCTACGTATCGCATTCGAGAGCTGTAAGAGACCATCTGTTAGGTCACACTATCCCATTGCGGCTGTCAATTTAGAGTTGGGGGAATAAAGGACTACGGCTAGAGCCCATCAGACGTCAAGGTCTACTTGATTACTTGGTAACATAGATAAGGAAAACATTCCCTCAATATCTTGACTATTAGCCACGACCCAAGACAAGAGATCATTATTGCTTTTCGTGTTCCTTTTCATCCACTGCCTGTGAAACGAGTTTCTAAAGTCTGTAGAACCTACGGCAGAAAGAAATCAGCAAAGACTCTTCACTGTAAACACATAGTTTGTTTATTCGCTTTCGGTCATTTCTAATGGCCCAGAAATCATTTTATGCAAATGATA
This sequence comes from Lobosporangium transversale, assembly GCF_002105155.1. Classification (NCBI taxonomy): domain Eukaryota; kingdom Fungi; phylum Mortierellomycota; class Mortierellomycetes; order Mortierellales; family Mortierellaceae; genus Lobosporangium; species Lobosporangium transversale. The sequence goes on along the minus strand of NW_019028986.1, from coordinate 321,275 downwards.
AGTGTGCGCTTTTGTGGTATTGGATCCAGTCCAAGTTACTTTCCATGATATCTCTACGTCTCTGTACTGTCTACGTTTCCTTAATACACATTCGCGTACACATTTTCTCTCACTGGCTCTCTACTTTCCAGGAGCGTTGGGGTCCTTCTCGAGATCTCGAAGCAACTCCCTCATCCTGCTAGTGTCACGGCGGCCGGCTTTCAGTGCTGCAGCGACAGCTGCGGGGCTATTGTCCAAGTGGCGGTTGATGCGCTCCCATTGAGTTCCTGAAGAAACATCATCACGCTTGGCCAAAAATGCTGCTTCCTTATCTCTATGATTTTTTATAATAAAATAAAAAATGTTTAGTGTCCCACCAAGAATATGAAAGAATAAAAAATAAAAAATAAAAAATAGAAAAAAACAGAGAACATATGGAGTTTACAGCGTCCATGTTCAGAGCATGATAGAGTACCTGTTCTCAGCAATGGATTTAGCTTTCTTTTGATTGTAATCCTCATAAAAACGATCAATTGCCTCATGTGCAGCCCCAATCGTCTCTTGACGTTTAGTCTCTGATCTTTCATCCTTCTCTGTAATGATGGCCGCCTGCTTTTCACGCCATTCTCTAATTCATAGTATTGTTTTTTATTATTATTAGTCAAGAGCAACAAATATAAGTAGCAAAATAATGGAATGACAAATGTAATCAATTTCATGGAAAAGTCTCCTGCTCAAAAATATTCTGAACCCATGCTCCTACCTGATGACCTCAGGAACTTCTTGAGCTTTGAATTGAGGCGTACGGCTCAATGAAGGACTTGGACTTCTGAATCCAGAACTAGCTCCAGTGGCTTGAATTGGGATACTAGCAGCATACGCCTTTTCAATATACCAATCGTAAGGTCAATATCAACGTTATACCATCTTCGCTATTGGTTAAAACGCTAACAAAGAAAAAGCGAGTTCAGATAAGGATTGGATCTGAAGATATGGATATACATACCTGGCTCACAGGGATTGAATCAGTAGTTTCGATAACAGGGTAATCACTGTGAAATGCACCAAAATCATCGTCTGCAGCAACAGCAACTGAGGGGACAGTGGCATCGTTGTTCTTGCCACTGACAGGAGGGGAACTGAGTGAAACCTCGTGTTCTGCGAAGCTAGGGAAGTTCGACTCAAAGTCATCGCTGGGGTTGTTGGATAGTGATGCTACAGCAGATCCAGATGAGAGACCAGCAAGGAAGTCAGCATCGTCACCGAGAATAGCCTGCTCACGAGCAAGGAAATCAGCTGTGGGATCATCCGACCCAAAGTCGGTCTTTTTGGAAGCTGGTGCATCAAATGAAAAGTCGTCCATGCTGGTTCAATGTACTGTATTTACCGATGCTGCCTATGAACGTTCAAATTGAGTAACAACGAGTCAGTGTACAAAATAAGACACTCTGACGTGTCGCACATAACGCATGGTTCCTGCAAAAAGGCTAAAACGCGATTCGATGGAAAGTTAAGTGAAAAGGGTCGAACAAAAGGGGACAAGAGAGAGCGGAGGCGCCGTAGTCGAGCTAAAGTCGTGAGGCAAGACTTACAGATGAGAGAAATTAATCGTGTTAACAATAATGAAAGAGAAGATGGAAGTGATGGAAGTGATGGAAGCGATGGAAACTGCCACGATGTTGCAATTGGTTTATTTTAATCCCGTGATCAGTAGAAAATTAATCTATTGCACATGGCGTGTGAGTTACAGTTGACACAGTTGCTGTTACTGTGCAACGTCTACTTTCTTTCATGTAAATATGCGTTCTGGACGAGACCTCCACATCTTGGATGGAGCCCGACTTTAAAACAGTACCTTCATCACCGCACTCAATTTAAATTTAGAGGAACATGATAAGCGAACCCACATGCTTTACGAACATTCACCTCAGCTAACCCAGCCAGAAGGACGGTGATCGCTGAACATATGAGAGGAAGTCTAAATAATATGATTTTACAAATGCATAGCGCATGCCTTCTGAAGGACTCTTCCTTGAAACAACCAAAGCCAACAACCGAAAAGAATCCAGTGATGATGACCAAAACCACTGATCATCCTGTAGCAAAACCTTCCAAGCGAATAACCAATTCCAGCAAGAGAGGTACGGCAAAGATTGGGCACACAAAGTTCCCAATCAGGAAGAGAGCGATGACGCTGGAGGCCCTCAATAGCACAAAGACAACAGGGGTATTGGCCAGAGAGTCCAAGACGCGAGGGTACTAGATGCTCATTCCGCGGAAGAAACGCGAAGCAACTGTGCTGATAATAGAATTCTGGAGAGTATCGACATATTCTTCATTCATTGCGACAGTCGATAGCGCTGCAGTAGCAGCAGTCCATACTGAAGCAGCGTCTTTACTAGTATCAAGAAGATAAAAAACGCGGTCGAGGCATATGGTCTGACTGAGGAAAACAGCCTAGAGAGCCAAGTATCCACCGAAATCGTATAGGAAGCAGATGATGATGTGGTCAATGGCACCCAAGACTCTTTGAATAACATCGGCCAAAATGGAAACTAAAGACCACCAGCTACAGCGTATCGGAGGCTACAATGACTACAACCAATACGATCGGCAAATGAGAGCCTTCAACGACAAATTTCTAATCGAGGTATTCGGTGCAAAAGTGCAATAAGCATGGCCAGCAACTTAACAAGTGCTATAGTAGTCATGAGGATGGCCCTAAATCTCCAACGCATAAGGTAAACTCTCTATGAAACACTGCGCTCACTCGAATATCGAATATGCCACCAAACCAAGAACTACAGCAGAAATCACATAGTTTGTCGTTGCAAAGATAGTCTTGTTGAATCAAAGTATACAATGCACATGTGTGAGAAAACACATCGTATTGATGCCAGAAGTATAATAGAGCCAAACGATTGTATATTAAGGAACGGATCGACAATAGTCAAGAAAAATTCAGTTTAGATAGTATTCTTTTTGATCTGTTGCTGAAGAATAAAGCAACCAATCCAAAAATCATGGTGTTGATGACGGAAAGACCACTGAATGACAGACACTAGCGACATGCTGTGTTGCTGCCCTTTGAGAAGAGAAGAGAAAAGAAAAGAAAGCATATACCAGCTCTCCTCTTGTCAACAAACAACTTTCTTAGATCGGCTCCACTCATTCAACCAGCTTGCCTGTTGCAGACTGGATTCATGCTGCAACTTGGTTTTGGATAGTTGAGACCTTAAACTATTATGTTCATAATGTTCTATAATTTCATTATCAGATTCTTAGAGGAAGGCAATGAAATGGCACAGCATGGTTGGGGCGTCAGAGATTAGAGGGGGCGGGCTCTTTTTGTGTGGTATCTCATTTAGGATATAAATGTACATACAACCAGAAACACTAATCAATGCTAGGGATACATCGGTATAATAAATCAAAGTGTCCGATCAGGTCCACAGGGGAGCCATTCAGATTCATTACATTCAAATAAACATGGAACAGAGACGCATGATTATTGAGCATTTATGCATACGAAGTATCACAAGGACCCTTCTTGACATTGTCAGTGTAATGAGATTGTCAACAAGCAAAATGATTACTGAATTATGAAGGCAATGAGAATGGTAGCCACTGATTGAGGATGCATCGCAATTATTTTTTTTTTTCTTATTTTTTTTACCCCCACAGGAATGTGTCCATGGCCATCGTATGCCCTATGTGATCGTAAAACTATTGTTACAGTGCTAAGTCTATGATCTTTTTCACCACATGACAAAGGTGGCCAATCCTTTCAGAACAACAAACATTTTTTATCTCGTGTCAGACTCATTATGCAATAGAACCACAGGCTTTTGACCAACATATTTTTAGGATTACAAGACAAAGGAATAATGGCATTGGTATCAGACTGAGAATGATTAAAGCCCTAAACTCAGCCTCTTTCTCCGTTTCTTTTCTGAGGACTACATGTGAAGTGTGCAGTCGCCAAGAGGTAATCAAGGGATAAAAAATAAAGAGATATATCGTTCGTCATATGTCCAATAGGGCTACTCATCCCTTTTTTATCAACGTTGGATTTTTAAAAAAGCGAAATGTCTGCAAGGGAAGGCTTGCATAATCCAAGTTCTCAGACATTCGTCTATCACCAGACAAATCGCAGGAACCAATCCGTTGTATGGATTGCAAACGTAGTCGGCGCATTTGCCTCATGTATTGCAATTTATACATCAAAAGTGCTGTCGACGACTGATTGCTCCTTCTATCCCACCGACATTGGAAGGTATAATAAACTTTTATTTTATTTTTTTATTTTATTTTATTTTTTTATTTCCGTACGTCATAAGCCGCAAGGACATGAACATTCTGTTTACAGCGCCAGAGCGCAGGATGAAGTCTGACCATGATCCTAGCTACGTGTCCAGATGCAAGATAGTAATGCTTCGATTAAGCAGAAGGAACAAACGCCGTGCTTCTTTTGTATAGCGTGTAGAACAATAGAAAAGTTTGTCAACCGAGAAGAAAAGCCCAAAAGGTATATCTCCATTATTGGTCCCTGTGTCAATAAATTGAGATACGCTTTGCAATATGATATATGGCCAGTGCAAAACGGCTATGTAGAAAAAAATAAATAAATAAATAAAAAACCGAAATGAAGCATTGACATGGCTGCGCTATCCTAGATTCCACCGTCTTTTAGAAAAATAGACAGTTGGATTTCATATATTGCGAAATGTAATGACAGTAATTCGCGTACGCGTCTTGGTTTGCTTATGACACAAGCGTTCTCTTTATGAGGACGGTCGTACAAGGTGTAATATCTGCAAACTAGTCCATTTCATTCGGGGTCCTTGCCGACATCTATTATTTGGATGGTCCTTGCTCTTGGTCTGATGCTGAGGACGAGCCCTTCATTAATCTTTTACTGTCCATACAGTACGGCTCATCCATCCCACTTCTCATTCTATGAAAAATAGTTGGGGAGGTCCGCCAACGACTTTGAAGGGACAGATCTACGAATACTCGCCCAGTCCGGCTAACTGACGACTAGGACTCCATCTCTTATTCTTTTTTGCTTTACTTTCTTTTTCCTTTTTAGATATTCCTCCGGATCTCCTCCGAGCCTTGGACTTGGCTGTCTTTGATGACGAAGCATCACGCACTCTCTTCCAATTTATCCTACACGATTTTTTTTCCTGCTAAAAAAAAAAAAGAAAAAAGGCGATTAAGTTGCAGGAAATTTTAGAAAAAAAAGGCAAAAAGACCACATCCATCAGAACGTTGTCAAGTAAATGCAATTGTTCTTGTTACTATCACTTGAACACCTCAATAACTTCTAACTCTGATGTCTTAATGATCGCGTATGGATAGTGTCTAGGTTAGTTTGCTTTCCTTCACAGTGTATGACCTTATTCCAATACTGTAATGAGTCGGAAATGATATATACATGCCTCTTGTAAGGTTATTCAAATCAAGTCAATTAGCTACAAGGATAAATGGAGATGCTTCTAGCTCAAACGTGAGGAATTCAGTTATGAAAGAACTAAATGCCTGACACTGACAGGCAGACAAGCAGGGAATCAAATCATGGTTGATGGCGGGTGATGATGAGAAGGAGCATGCTGTGTATATTATTATTCTTACTATTACTATTATTATTATTATTATTATTATTATTATTATTATTGTTGTTGTTATTATTATTATTATTATTATTGTTATTATTATTATGTATTGCTATTTTATTTTTTTATTTTATTTTTTTCGCGCGCATAAGTCTGTTGTTTGTTGAGTTGTGCGTCCGTGTGTGATGTTTGTTTGTGTATTTCTGTGCAACCATGTCCTCTGTCTCCTCAGTCGTACCACATTCACAGAAGTCAGCACAAAAGACGATTAAAAAAAGCAAACCAAATATGCATAGACAAAGAGACAAATAATAGAGTAATGGTAGTTCTTTCTAACATAATCATATATTCATCTCGTGCCTCGATTGAGTAGACAAGTATTGTATCCAGTGTAGTCGAGTATATGTAGTCAATGCCTCCTTTGTCTGCATGCACCACTAATCTATGAATATGTCTATTTTATTTTATCCTTGCTTAGACCAAATTGAGCACCATTATGTAGCACATGCCCCAAATGCATCTTTTTTTTTTTTTATTCACACTCCTGCGACCCCCTCTCTTCCTCCCCTACCAACTTCGGCTTGCACTGCAGACACTCTTCGCTTATAAAACCTGCTCTATCCCTCCAAATCTCATTGATTCTTCATTAGTCTTTTTTTTTTTTTTTGTCATCCTTCACTTCTCCTTTATTTCTACTTCATCACCCCAAACCTTACACTTTCTGGTTCTCCTCTTTGTTATTCTCGCTTCTTTTCTCGACATATTTTAACCTCATCCATTCATTTATTTCTGTTCCTCACTTTTCTCCTTCATCTCAAAGTGTGCTCAGCAAATATCTTCATTCATTTATACATCTTTCTCTTTCTCTGTCCCCTCGTGCATCCGCGTTCTGTTGACTGACTGTCTCCCCTTGTCCTCCGTTGCGCCACCGGCCCCCGATCTTGTCTTTTAGCACACCCCTTGTGGCTCCTTTTTTTTATTTTATTTTATTTTTTACTCTTATTGTGGATAACTCTACAATCAGTAGAATAAAATAATTCATTTCTGTTCATCCCAATTGCCCTTTAGCCGCTAATCCTACCATTTACCATATCCTAAACACCATTGTCCAAGCTTCCCGCCCATTATAATCGTATTCATAAATACCCCTTTTCCTTGACATCAACATTTTGGTTGCACCACATCAGGTATGTTTTTTATTTTCTTTTTGTGTCCGCATCATCTGCGTGTTCCTGTCATGCCTCCCTTTTTTTTTTTTGGAGCGTGCATGGATAGCAAGTGCTTGTTGCTGTTTAGGCATATCATGAATCTACTTCCACAGCGAACTAAAGCTCTATTGAGCGTTTCTTTCTTTTTCCCTTCTTCTTCTCCAATCTTCAGGTTCTTCTTTGCACATTACCGCAAATCAACAGACAAACATATTGGTTACTATACTTCCATCACCTCCTTCTGCCTCAACTTAAAGTGTTCAAGATTCTATTGCCATGACCTCATCATCCGCGCCTGAATCTTCAGGGCACACAACAACAAACAGCAATATCTTGACGGGTTATACCCCTACCTATACGCAACTGCACGCACAGAATAATGATCATACCAATGATAGCACCAACAACAGCAGTAATAGTAATAATAACAGCAGTAGCATTAGTGCTGGCTACTTAAGCCCACTCTCTGTACAACATTCCTCTGTCCCGCAAATCCGCTCTCCACTCGCCATGGGCTTCACCAGCCAAGGCAACAGCGCCAGCAACAGTGCAGCATTGAGCGCACGATCAGGCTACAGTAGCCGCATGAGAGGTCGAAGAGACTCATTTCAACAGAGCTCTACCGCGTTCTCACCCATCTTGGGCCATAATAACTCCAATGTCTCGAGTGGAGTAGCTAATCTGTACTCTCATCAGGCAAGGCTTAGCTACCTGTGGCCTGGCGCAGCCGGCACTGCCGGAAGCAGTAATCGAAACCGATGCTTAAGTACGAGCAGCATTGACAGTAATGCTAGTTCAGTAGGCCTGGGTCATCTAACACCAGCCCTGGCAGCCATGAGTGTCCAACATTCACAGCAAGAATCAGCCACCAACTCTCCCTATCAATCTTACAATAGCTCTCCTCAACAGAATGGATTCCAGCATCACTACCAGCCACAGCAGCCATCCTCCTCGGAAACTTCATACCCCTATCACAGCCCATTCACAAGCCCTTTATCCCAATCTCAGGGCACTGAATACGATAGCCTCTCCATGACTGCCGCCGAGATTGCTAGCAATATTTATGGAACCACTTCACCAGCCCATGCTAACAATGATATGATGTACCACTCTTCCTCACACTATGGATCCATGTCGTCTACATCCGCCCAAAACTACAACAGCACCGTGCGGTATGGGTCTAGCACTATCCTCCCATTGGGTCCTTCGCTCTATTCGGATACGGATAGTTCCCGCATGTCGCAACATCCATTTGAGTCGTCCTCGCCGCTATCGGCCGCTGGTCCTAGTATAGCTCGCTCGTTCGACTATAATGACCAATACCAGACATCACAGGGGCAGTGCTATGGCCAACAATCGCAACAAAGTCTTGGCGCCTTGGTATCAAACAGTTTAGCTCGGCCTTCATCCCCTGACAACAATATCGTTGAAAGTGGTCAGCAACAGCAAGAGTCCCAGCAAGAGCCACAGCAACAGTCGAAGCGCATTCCTTCTGTTTCAGGTCCTCTTCAAACTGTAGATGACATCCATGCCGTTATTGGTAAAGATGGAAAGACCCTGGTGTATATCTGTCCAAAATGTGATCCGAGCAAAGGTAACACCAATAACAATACACAAACATATTTTTTTAAAGACATTTCCACTCCCCCACGGACACAAACAAATGATGCACAGACCTCTGAAATCCCTGCAATCCTTACGAGAAGGGCTGTGCACCTTCCCTGGCAATAGGTGTAACCTCGAACAAACTAATTTGTTGAACAAGAAAGAGACTAATGTGATTCTCCGTTTCTCTTTAAAGTTGTAGAGTTCACCACAAAGTCGAATTTGAAGCGACACCTTGAGAACAAGAACATTCATAAGTATGTATTTTATTTATCTACTTTATTATTATTGTCATTTTCTATGCACTGAAAGAATGCTCTTCTAACCAACCTTTTACCAAACTCGACCATTTGTTACATCCTTCAAGCACACCTTATGAGCGCCAACGTGATCAGAAACGGTGGCAAGGTCATGAGAAGAAGCAGGTTAGTCGCGATGAGACAACCCTGCGGATGCGCAAGTGGAGGAATTGTAACCCTGAGAAAAGTAAGTTGTCGCATTCCTATCGCTCGCAAATGCTCAAAATCTAAATCTATAAAAAAAAAAAAAAAAAAAAAAAAGGGATGAGAATCAAGGGTGAGGAGAGTTCAAATGATGTTCAATGCGTTTTTTAACTCATCATGTACACTGTCGTCATTCTACTGACCAATAGATCGCTTTAACGATATGCGGTGTCGCGTGTACCGAAATGCTCGAAAGATTTACGGCGAAGGATACTCTGAGGCCAAAGAAGAGTATATTCGCACTGAGATTGAGCGTCGCAAACAAAATATGATCATCCGCAATAGCCGTCGTCAAGAATGGGCAAATCAGACCGCAAATAATAACAGGGGATCGGTTGAATCCCCTTCCTCTCCATCAGACTCCCCTGTGGTATCCAGCACATCGGGATCTGGTTTTCCAATGCCAGACACAACCGCCTTTATGTTTACAAACCAATATGAGTCGGAATCCTCCATGGTAAACAGCCAGGAGATTTCCGCTTATAGCCCTTTTAGTAGTATACCTTCTTCTGTTCAAGCTGTGTCTAAGAGTGAAAGACAGAAGCCCGATGAATCAAAGTTCCTGCAAGATTTAAAGGAGAACAGACTACCTCCTCGACGCCGTTCACGCTCAATCATCCATGCTACAGGCAATAACGCTGCAAGTCAATCAAAGGGAAACAGCCACTCGAGCATCAACTCCGGTCCTACGATTAGTACTGCGCCAGCTGCTGGTGCTGGCACCACTCCTAGTAGCTCTGTCCCATTTAAGAGTCCGGAAGAGAATCCATTCACTTCGTTAGCATCATATGCCGACAGCCTTGCATCCAATTACTATGGCTATAGTTCTTCCAGCACACGGCCCCGTCGGCTCAGGAAACAGCGCTCTGCAAGTGGTGCATCGGGGGCCTTCCATGATAACCAGACCTTTTCGAGCTCTAGCGCTATCCACGGTTACCCTAATATTGTTGGTGGAGCCTACTCCAGCTACATGGACTCAAACCAGCAATTGCAAATGCTGGAACAGAAGTATAACTCTGGATCGATTACTCAGAGCATATTGATGAATAAGAATGAAGCATCATCACAGCAGCAGCAGCAGCAGCAGCAGCAACAAGAACAATCAGGTCATGAAAGCCTTGATTCAGTTGTTGAGGCTATGGAAATTAGCCAGGCAATGGATATGACCACAAATCCAATCAACCCGAACACAGTTGCTTCCGCTGGAGGTATTTATGGGGATCGTGATACTTCTGCCTGGCTGGCTCCTTCGGCAGCTTATAATGCGCAGAATCTCCAAGGCTCCACTCAGCAAGATGATGGGTCGAAGGGGTTTCCCTTCCCAGTGATCCGTGATCGAAAGGAGCCCGCTCGCGCTGCAGGCATTCGGCTAGACATCCCTCCACAGCATCCGCTGGATCCCAACCAGTGGATCAACGGGATGAATGCCACTAATTCTAATGGGACTGCAGACGAGATTGTAGGCGGTTCTGCAGCCTCATTAGAATCAACAACGGTCAGCCGTCAGGAGCATTCGCCTATGACTCGTTCGCCACTGTCTGCTGCACTGTCTTCGCCCACAGCAGGTGGATCCAACCCCACTAATAAGAACCATCAACAAGCTGGCGATGAGGAGAATACTAAGGGTGTTGAATATAACTCAAACAATAACACAAATACCGTCTTTTCATTCACAAAATCCAAAGGTCCCTGTTTCGACATATTTGGTATGCAGAGTATGCCAATGCCAATGTATGGCCAGAGCTTAAGCTCTTCTGAGAGTGGATTCTTCATATCTGACACCAGCTCGATGACCGAGAATAACAACTATCTTGCCAAGGAGCAAGGCGTGGCGAGGCGCCATAGCACAGCAATGGCCAATCTCTCTTCATTGTAATTTACTTTTTTTTCTATCTTTATTTTTATTTTTTCCTGTCTTTCTTTCTTTCTTTCTTACTTATAATATATATATTTTACTCTAAAGAATCTGTATGATATGAGAAACACTCATGATCATTCTCCCCTTTCTTCATCTCCTTTCTCTCTCTTTTATCTTATTGATAGACATAGACACGATCTTTTAAAATAATATAATATAATGCCATGAAATGAAATATGAAGTAATTGGATGTAAGTTTGCTTGTTGTGTGAATGAAGTACAATGGTTTTTATTTTATTGTTAGTGGAATGCATAGGAATTAGGGAAAAACTTCCCTCCAAAGCCTTGAGTAGATTGTTAGTATAATATGTATACATGTATTTTATAGTTAATGTTTTAATGTGTTGGCATTGTAGCCTCAATCTCAGCCTGTAAGGATTCCCTGCGCTTTACCAACTGATCGTTACGGATCTTGCACTTTCGGACCTCGGATGGCCAGTTAGTTCTGATGATCACCCACAGCTCTCCCAAACTGACCAAAGAAAGTGCTATACACAGAGAGCCCCAAAGGCCTCGCAAACCCCATCCGAGCTTGAAGGCCATGACAAAACCAATCGGAAAGGCTACAAGATAATAGGCGATTAAATTCAAGTAGGCGCCCAGATGTTGCAAACCAACACCACGTAAAACACCTCCGCCAACGCCAGCAACGCCATCACTGATCTGGAAAAGAGCCACAAAAGGCAAAACCATGGCCACTGTGCTAACGACATCGGCATCCTCGCTAAAAAGACGGCCCCAATGATCCTTGAATGTGAGGAGCACCAAGGAATTGATGACGCCAAAGAGGACTGCCAGTACAATGGAGACATGACTAGAGATCTGAGCTGATCGATGATCACCCATGCCGATCAAGTTGCCTACTCTATTTGACGCAGCAATGGAAATACCAAATGGAATGGTGTACAGAAGTCCAGACGTTTGTACCACAACAGACTGTGCTGCCAAGGCAATTGTGCCGAGAAAGGAGGCAGCCAAGGAGAGGACCTCAAAGGCCCACCACTCTGTACAGACCATCAATATCCCTGGGATGGCCAGTTTCATAAATGCAGGCCAACCCGTCAATGAATCCCGTGTCCACCCTCCCCAACCTTGATACCCATCCACGAAGCGAACATAAAGGAGCAACAAGATCAGCATGTTCCAGTATGAGATTGACGTGGCGATGGGCGCGCCGATATATCCGATGCCAATATATTTGTTCCAAACCAAAGCGTAGTTGAGGATGACATTAATAGGCGAAGCAATCAAGAGGACTAAGGTACTAGCATGCATATTTCCCTGTGCCTGCAAAAATTTCTTGACACACTCAAAGATCAAATAAGCAGGAGCACCTGGTAAGAGGCCTCTCATGAAAATGGCAGCATGCTGAGCAAGTGCGGGCTCCTGTCCCAATAAAAGAAATATTTGTTCTGAAGATAACCAGACACCTGCGATAGGGATAAGGAGAAGCATGAGGATGAGGATTGCACGTTGAAGATGTAATCCAAGGGTGTGGGGATGATGGCTGGTAAACGACTGTGAGCAGAGAGTGTCGAGTGCAGTTGCAGTGCCAAGGGATACTGACCAACAGGTCACAGAAGCAAACATGGAGGCCAACGATGAGGCCGCCAGCTCTATAATAAACATTCAAGAAGTGAATTAATTAAACATGACACAAAAATAGCGATAAAGACAGAGTCATTATTATTGTTATTTATTTATTTTTTTGTGACCCATCGTCATTCCATTCATTAAGGTCGTCCTCTCTCGATCCATTGACTTTTTTTTTTTTTTTACAATAAGTAATCATTTACTTACCAATAGATCCCAAATGTCCAAGAGAAACTAAGCTGGCAAGCTGGAGCGAATTTTGAAGTATATAAGTCAATACTACCGGTCCAGAGTATCGCAATAAGATTCTAAGCTCCTTTAAAGCTGTTTCTCGCGCTGACAGAGATGTAGGGTAACCGTCATTCGTGATGGGGTATTGTTGGTGTTGTTGCTGTTGTTGTTGCTGCTGATATTCAATCTCATATCCAAGAAGTGCATCAGTGTCTGTTACTAATGCTGTTGCTGTTGATGGTGTTAAAGGTCCAGGTGTTACAAAAGATGGTAAGAGTTGAGGCTTGCTGCTGTTACTGTTGCTGCTGTTGTTGTTATTATTGCTGCTGCTAGTAGCAGTAGGGCCAGTAGGAGTAGTGGGAGCTTTAGTGATGAGTGGTGTCCGCTCTGAGACCGTAGGAAATACAGAGATATACTGGTGTAGTTGAGGTGGACTTGGAGGGAAGGCATGATCATATGCTTGCTCATAGGAGTGTTTTGGAAACGATGACATGTTTTTAAAATCAACCTTCAAGAAGGACTTGACAAAAAAAAAAAAAAAAAAAAAAAGATAGGAAGAAAGAGAGGAAAAAAAAAAAAAAAAAATTGATGTGACATGCAAGCTTTTATTAATCACGACAAAATAATCCGGAATCCGGTTTTTGATTGATCTCATCGATGGAATTACGGGGTTGATGCTTGGCTTGGTCTGTGCACACGAGCAGAATGATGTCACATTCATTAGTCTTTTTTTTTTTTTTTTTTTTTTTTCAGTAATCTTTTTTCTAAACTTCTGGATGCTTCTTGTTCTTGGGAGGTACACGTGGCGATCCTTGATGTGCATATGGGTCCGACGGTTGATACTGTGGTTGCATCTGAGGCGTATAGGATGGTAATCCTGAGTTCACACCCGTGACACGGCTTCCTGGGCTGTAATTAAGAGTATTCACCTTTAGAGGAATGTTCTGATGGGTTCCCATAAGGGTCTGCGACGACTGCTCCAACTGCAACTGCGCCTCGCTCTTCTCAATCTCATCTGCAACCCAGAGTGCACAGCCCACAATATTTGTCCAGACGAAAAAGATATTGGCAATAGGAATCATTTCTAAGCCTACTGCAACTGCACCAAACCTGTGTTGATACATTCGATGAAGAGGGATAAAAAAGGTCAATTCATTGTGATAGTAATTTGAGTATCACATATTAAAAACCGCTTAAAAAGTTGTATCGTAAGGTTATAAGCAAAACAAAAAAAAAAAAAAAAAAAAAAAACATACGATGTATAATCACTTCGCCGCTGCCATGCTTCTCGTCTCGATTGTAAGACTGAAATATTGCGGATTTCTGCATCATAATGAAATCGTAGACCAAAAGTCAGGACCCATCCATTGATGATTGCAAATGCCATTTGACCAAGAATAGGCACAATGTTGAGTGGTAGCGTTAAAATCAATACGAGGATCTGCAGGAAAGTAAATAATTTTTTTTCTTTTTATCAGTTTTCATTTAATTTGTTCACTTTATGCATATGACAAATCACGCATGGAAAAGAAGACTTTCATGAGAGGAAAACCGAGTCTAATCAAACTTGGATAATAACAACCCTCACCTGAAAGAATAAGATCCAAAGGCCACCCGAAACACCGCGCATACACTTGACCAAGTCATTGCCTTCGTTTGCCTTCAGGACGTGCTTCAAGCCTCTTAATTTGAGAACACGGTCAAAAAGACCATCCTGATAAATCGGCAAGATAATGAGATAGAACAGGATAGACAAAACTCCTACTTCAAGCAGTACAAAAATAATACATACGATCCTAGTAGGACAAAAAAAAAAAAAGTAAATAAAGCCATCAATTTAGAGTGAATCGTCAGGGATAAAAACGGCGAAAGGAAATAAGATTCCTTGTCCTCTCTTACTCACCAGGCGACAGCGGCAGGACACTTTACATTAATAAGGGCATGAGCCTGCAACTTGAGCAAGTATGCAAACCCAAAAATAAGCATAGCAAGTCCCCAAATGATCGTTAATAGAATAGGACATATCAAGTTTTTGAAAAGGGAGGGATGTCCTAACATGTAAAAAATGCCCTGTGCTTAAAAAAAAAAAAAAAAAAAAAAAAAGTGAGTGACACAGTGTGTAATCGATACTAGGGTTTATTGAAGGGGGAGAACTGAGATTAAGGGAAGGCAATGTACCAGGGTAGCTCGAAGGAATGATGACCATCCTGTACTAAAGTACTATGCAATGTGAATGCACTCTTGCAGTAATAAACCAGACACGTCAAATGGAGATGCAAGGAGAAAAAAAAAAAAAAAGAATGAATCTCTGACTTGTTCTATTTTAAGACAAGCAACCGTGGCAGGGGCTGTGCCTGGATAAATGTCTGCTAATTTCATGTGCTTGGCCTATTTGTTTTTGGGACTCCAAAAAAAAAAAAAAAAAAAAAAAAAAAAACGTTTATTAATTTTCTTTTGTTTTAGTTGTAATCGAACGAGCGTCCGTGCTGGATCTTTGGTCGAGCTTCATCCCATGGCCCATGGATCTCACTAATTCCCAAACATATCAGACAAAGCATTAAGAATAAAAAAAAAAAAAAAAAGGAGAGTTCAGAAAATTGATCCGACCGCAAACAATATCACTCTCTCGATGCAATTAGAATAAGCAACAGATGAAGGAGGAAGGAAGGCTTACTTTTTGTATCGCTGAATCCAAATTAGCCAGAACGGACAGACAAATGTCAAGAAAGCCATTCCGAGAATGTAGATAACGACAATCGCCGGGGATATCTGGCTAAACAGCGTCGTAGCTGCTAGGAATAATATGATCGTCAGCGCTAGATTACCTCGGTTGGATATGCTCTAATAGTGAATACAAATAGATTATGATCTTAATCGCCATACAAAAAAAGGCTATACGATCATAGCTATGACATATGAATAGGTTATTTGCCTTTTTTCTTTCTTTACCCTCACTTGCCGTCGAAGCATCGGAAAGAGTGCGAACCATTCAACAGCAAAGGACATGAGTCCGAACACATGTAAATTCGTCTTGAACCTTGAGGCTAAAACCACCGAAGCGAAGATGGCAGCGTTGGTTGATAAAGATCCGGGATATTTGATATTGCGTCTGTTACCACTTCCATAATCATGAAACGCTAGATTTGCTAAAAACAATATCACTGTCAGCGCCCAAATTGTGTCTTCTGAAGTTTTTTCTGTCAAGGTCTTGAGGATCGGGGTAAGCCCAAGCAACGTCAGAAAGAATAGTACTGCACCCTTGAAGATTTTCCGTCCTATGGTGTCCATCAGCCCACAAAAAAATCACTGGGGGCGTTTAGTGGAGCCTTTTTTTTTACTGTACAATCTTATTAAACCGGGCTTGCATAAGATTCTTACGCTGGTAGTTGGAATCCGGCGTCAGCATCGTGTTACTCCAATCCCAAAATCCATATCCAATAGCTGAGCCAACAGTTCCTATCGTAATAAGCGCGTGCGAGCTAAGCATCCCGAAATGAAGATAGATGAAAATAGCTACAAAGATGACAATAGATGAGATGTGTTGACTAATGATGGTTGACTCGAGAACGACGGACCAATATTCGTATTGCCGGACATTTGCTAACCTCCATTTTTATAAGCAAAAAAAAAAAAGTCAATTAAAGACGTTTTGACAGCCGTATTGCCATGATCTGGCTTTCGCTACTCTCTTTTTACTCCCTTTCTCTCAAACTGTACCATTCTTTTGTAGCTCCTCAAGAAAAGTTTCGTCCACGTAATTGTCAGGGTAATCCTGTTTAACATAAAGCAGTTTTCTCCATGGTGCCCGCAGTGGTGTAGATATCATTCCTGGATGTGAACTTGGGGACTAAGACAATATGGTCAACAGTGATTTAGATAACTCGACGGAGACATTACTCAAGAATACGTTTACTGAATAGCATACTGCTCTTTAACATTACCTACCGGGTCTATACTCCTGTAGTGAAGCGCAAGGAGATCATGTCAGCATGTATAACTGGGCATAAGTAAAATTCTTTGATGTCAACTGAAACCAAAAACGTTTTTTTTTTTTTTTAGTCCACCTATACCTTTGGCAATCACAAAGAGGACAAAACTGCTCCCCCTCCCGGAACGGCCTGCCATCGCGTGGGCAGTAGTTGAAGACAGTTGGCATTTGCTCCATGTGAGACGTTGTTTTTGCTCTGGATATTCTACGATACTAGGCAGTGGCTCAGTTACACTTTGCTTGACTTTGATGGTACTTTTGGTACTATTGGCTAAACTAGATTATGCTCGAGCTATTATCTGCTGCTCTTTTGATTCCTGTTCCCTGATTCTAATCCTTGATCCCTAATTCCCGACCCCCAATTCCTAATTCCTGACTCTGATGGTGCCTTCTCTAATTCCAAATATAAAAGATGGAGAGATGGTTTTATGGCATCTGTCAACCCTTTGTTTGACAATTTGACAATTGAAATTGAAACTACGCCACTCAAAGAACAGTCCATGGTTTAGTAGAGAACAATTGAACGCGTATAGTTCAGTTGCCCATTGTCCTTTCTTTCAATTTCATCACTCACAACCATAGCCACACAAAAAAATGACACAAGCTCAGCAACTTCTCGAACAAGCGGACGCGTCTCTCAAGGCTGGACGTTATCAGGAGCTTATCCCTCTTTATGAACAGCTTGAATTTCTAGTAATGGCGCCTTCATTTGACCACGTCCACATATCTTATTCTACAATGAAAAACAGGGATGAACATGATGTTAACCCCAGCAATTGTCCTCAAACATTCATATTATAGATTTCGGCCATCGAAATCGATGCCGTTCCTCTGAATACTGTTTATGAACCACTTCTTGCATCGTACCTTGTGACCCATGATCTGTAAGTGGCGTTATGAAACAGTAGCAAGCAAGTCTATGTAGCAAGCGAAAGGACACTTGCAATAGCAGGGAGCTAAGAGAAAGAAGCGACGGTCTATCGTCTTTGGTTTTTTATATTTTTACCTATCATATGCTGGCACAAACTCATATTTCTATATGTCACCTGTGACTTTTTTTAATATAGGTACTCAGCACGGAGTCTTGTTCATCGCATTCCAGAAGAATATAGGGCACAAGCACCACAACTAGCAACATTGATCCAGGTTTTGGAGAAGATGCGACAATGGGAGCGACAGAATGGCAACTTGAAGGACATTTATGCCCTTTTACATCAGTCGCGCTGGAATTCATCACTCGCACCTCTGATTGCCTTGTTGCAAGGTAAAGTCCATTACTTTGCCACACAGCATGAAATCATCCCATTATAAGCACTACAGGAAGAAAAACGGCAAAAAAAAAAAAAAAAAAAAAAAGGGTGAATATTATGGCGTATCGTTTTCAGAAAAGCCATTTTGCTTATATCGTTGAGATCTTCATCTATTATTTATAGATTCAATTCAGGACAGGGAGTTAGATCTTTTGGCCAAGGCATACACCTCACTACCCGTACAGTTGGCTGCATCTCGCATTTCACTCGACGAAAATACTGCGGCAGAACGTGAGAATTCCATCTACCCATGCACATGTACATTTATTTTAGAGAATGGTTGAACAAACACTAATGGGGTGTTATTAATTTTGCTTTATGTAATGATAGAGCTTGTTGCTACGCGCGGATGGAGATATGACGCATCAACGGGTCTACTGTATCCCAAGGCTCCAGGTATGGCCACTTGATCTAGCAATCTCTAACAATGTGAATAACAAAGCTTATCAAGCAAACAAAGAGAAGCAATTAATATCCTTCTGACAATTTTTTTTTTCTTTCTATTATTTAGGACCTACGCCCAACCGATCTGTGGGTTTGCAGGAATTTGGTCAGCTGGCTGATATCGTGGCCCATTTGGAAGTCAAGCAGGAATCATCATGAACATTGTAGATAGCTTAGTTAATATATCATATCATGGAGGTCTCTTTCAATGGCAGAAATAAATCTTGCTACCTGTAGCTTGCACCCCCTTTTTTTTCGTATGACAAATAAACATGTTAGTTTAATATATCATAAAATAATCGAGTGTGTAAAACGCCAAATCAAATGCAGTATATTTTCAAGTTGAGATTATACTTTGTTTTTTTTATTGAATTTACAAGTTTTGTACATTTTCAATTATTCTATATGGCTCATGATGCAAACCGCCTTGATTAATTTACTTCTTCTGGTTCCAGGTGTGCTCATCAGGCAATTCTTGGCGGACACCGATCAAAGAATTTTCGGGCTCAACAGCAGGGAGCTGAGCAGCACCCCAGATACGGACACGCTTGATACCGCCGTCAGGGATCATGACAACCTGAATCTTGGCAATGCGCTTCTCGGTCAAGTCGGCGGGAACCTTGAAGAAGTGTTGGCGATGGGGGGTCATAGGGGCCTGATCCAAGAGCACAATGGGGGAATCTGAGCCAATCTCAAATCCAGCAATGGTGACAGCCTTGGGGGGGTTACCCATATAGTGAGCAGTGTCCACTTCAATGTCAGTAACATGTCCAGGTTGACCGAGACGAATTGTGCAGTGATCAACATGGCCAGGAGCACGAGAACGCTTGGTCTCCCATCCATCAGACATGTCATGGCCGCGTCCAGGAAGAAGCATGTTGGAGGGGTGACCGAAGTGAGCATCCGAGAAGTCGGTGACGACAGATCCTGCAGCAGCTGAAGCCAAGTCATAGATCTCGTGCTTGTTGGCGGGGTGAATCTGATGAACATTTCCATAGACGCGAAGACGGGCAACACCACCGTCAGGGTACATGCAGAAGCGGATGTGGGTATAATAATCGGTTGTGGGCTGCTCAAGCTTGAAAGCATGACGAGAGCCGGGGTTGAGAGGAACCTTGGTCAAGACTGGGGCCCATTCAACTGCAGCCCACTCCTCATGTGTACGAGCGCTAGCCTTTGAAGCCGAGGTCTCAGTGTAGCCCTCAACAGAGACGAAGGGTGCGTGGTTACCAGTGAAGTAAGCAGTGTCGATTTCAAAACCAGCAATGTGACCAGCATATCCGAGCTGGATTACACACCAGTCAAAGTTGGGAGCATTGTGACGGCGAGTTTCCCAGCCATCATACCAAGCGCCAGTGGGAACGAAGCGTCCTGGGGCATGGATGGGTGCAGCAGCAGTCAAGAGATTCTTGGCCTCAGCGAACCATTCGTCTGAAACGGTCAAGACCTTGCCTCCACGGGTAGCAACAGCAAGGTCTTGAATTTATAACGGTTAAAATAGGGTGGAGTGTGGGGTAACGATACAATGCCAACATGATTGATGTTATCAGAGACCAATGGACAGGATACAGAGATGGAATGACGAGAAGAGTTAGGGACAGTTATTCCAAACATATGCGGGAGTAAAATTAAATGAAGGAAAGAGATGACATACCGATATTGTCCTTGAAAGTCTCGCTGATCTTCTCATTGGGGACAACGGTGTTAACGGGAGCAGCAGCAGTTTGAGTCATGGCTGGATGTTGATATGGATATTAAGATATGATGTTAAATGTGAGAATGTAGAAAAGGTGAAGAGAAGAGAAAAGAGAAGAAAAATGGAAATGCTCCTCTTTATATATATATAAAAAAAAAAAAAAAAAAAAAGTGGATACAGATCCAAGGTACTGTTTTAACGTTCTGATTGATCTTCCCCTTTTTTAATTCCCCCGCCGCTTTGCTTTACATTTGCCCTTCTTTTTTAGCTTTGCTGACTACAGTGGTCATGGCTCAATTGTCCACGGGCAAGTCCTTCACTTTGCAAGAAAGCGGATTATTTTATTACAGCACTCTCACACTCTCACAGCCTAGTTTAACCCTGTCCTTGGTTTTGTACTCCTCCTTCGTTCTTTTTCTTGACCTTTGAGGAGCTACTTTTGGCACAGGCACATTTTAAAAATTGCCCGCTTAACCAACCTCACTCTTCTTTCTTTATTTTACTATGTCTAGACTGGGTAATATTCTATATACAACGGTTTTGATCTTTTTTTTTTTTTTTTTTTTTTTTTTTTTCAGGCTCCTCAACCTCCAAGACAGATTTAATCATAGTGTATAACCATGGCCATAACATCGCTTATAACAGTTTGTAGCAGTCGATTTCTTTGAGATGTCTTTTTTTTTTTTTTTTTTTGAAACAAGTCGTGATTTATAACCCAGAGTTTTCATTTTCAGAGTCCTTAATAAGTACATATCCATAGCGACAAAGAAATTAAAGAAATAAATGAATAGAAAACTCTAATACAGACAATGACTTGAAAGTATATATTTATGGAGTTGCGATCTATTGATGGTATTTATACTGAAAAGCTCTCCACAGGACTTTGCAACTTCTATTTTTTTTTTTTTTTACATAAACTTTCATGAATGGTTCGTGCGTGTTTGTTGTTCATGCGTGCCTGGTTCCTGTGAGTGACCCATTGAACTTCGTATATATACGAATTGGTCAGAACACAATCGTGTTTGTATAATAATACAGTATTGCAGCACCATAAATAATTATATATTATAATTTTTTTTTTTTAGCATATCCACGACTGGTATGCTATTTGGGCTGCAAACAGTTGGGATAGTTGCATTTGCCAATGCATGTCTTTCACCTGATCGACAGAAAATCAAGCTGTATACCCCGGAATGAATCGGAGAAAAAAAAGAAAAGGCGGGGATGATGGAAAATGGGTTCAATGCTGCACTTGCGTCATTAAACAAAATTTCAATTTGGGATGATCCAAGGGGATTGGCTGAATTCAAAAAACCAAAAAAGGCGGGCAAATAAAAGCCCTTGCTTGGACACACACACTATTAAATTTCAACATGAATCTCCTCCCAAAATATCTTCTCAGCAAGACGTTTCAATTTCAACCTGAACATGGTGACTTTGCTTTGATCGTCGCTTGCCAATTTTGTTCGATAACTGTACACTTTTGTATATACATGTACACTCGAACTTTGATTATCCGAACGATTTGCTATAGAAAACGTTCGGATAAAAATTAGGTTTTATTAAATTGAGCTGTATTCTAAATTTTACAAAATATATATATATATATATATATATGTTCAGGTGACCTTGCACTTATAGGTTCCCCTAACTGCACATCCGAACGTTTTCTATAGCGAGTGTACAATTTTCAAATTGGTTATATTTCTCGGTTATTGATTGGTTAAGAAGTCCACTTTCATGAAAAACTATTCTAAAAATCCTCTACTGATTTCCCTACTCCAGCTGAGTGTGGGTTTTTTTCACCTTTTTAAAAAGAGTAAGGCTCTTAGCCAACCAATGACTAAGAAATATAACAAATTCGAAAATTGTACAAAAGTGTACAATTATCGAGGTTCCACTGTATACTATATATACCTGGATTATTTATATGCTATATAAGACGAGATCATGAGTTTGCACAGTTCTCAAACTCTGTTTTCTCGTGGTATAACTATATAATATAATATATTACTATATAGTTCTCACTTACAAGGCTTCTAAAGTATAGTGGAGTACATGTGAATTCTCTTTCCCATGAGGTAGATGTGTTGAAAGCTGCTCGTGGCGGAGTATATTTCTAATCTGAAAGCCACATCCTAATCTCCATCCGATATGAAGACATTGGTATAAATACGTCTATGCCTTAGTTTAGATACAGTAGACCCCGTCTTTGATCATAATAAGTAACGAGAACGAAAGAAAGACGTGTTTATTATGATAAATGAAATGGGAAGTGTTTACAAATGCAACACCCATGTTTCGGTCAATCTCATCCTTAGCAAGGTTAAGGATTTTCCACTTATTGACCGGGAAATCAGGCTTCTGTTGAATCGGTCCCCTGGAAGTTTAACCCTAAGAAGAGGACCCTTTCGAGAGAACTGTAAATCTAGCTCTAAGTCTCCCTTGTAGTTATTTCCACGGCATTCTCGTGAACTTTCTGCATGCTTGTTTGGCCACTCCAAGGTAAACGATGTCATTACGATTGAAAATAAGGTCTGTAATGTCTGTGCCCTCGATATCTTTATTAAATGGGAAGTACACTGCAGAGAGTTCATTCGTCCTAAGACTATAGTAATATAAGGTAATAATCAAATAGATAGTTGTTCACTTCATTTGAGCACAGTATCGCAGATGCCAAAAGTACAATGCGCTTACAATGATGTAAAGATGTGGATTAGATCCTATCGGAGGTCCTATCCGTGATCACATCGACGAGGCCTTAAGGCCTTTATCCAGGCCTACAAATTGCAATTGATCCTCAAGAATAAGCTTGAATGATGGACGCGTCAGCAATGTCCGGATATGCTCAATGACACCTTGCTCAAGGCCAGGGTTATAAGTAGTATCCCAATTGAGTCCACAGAGCTAAATGCATCAAGGAATAAGTTCATTATGATTATTATGGTATCGTTCTAAAATATCAAAACCCAATAAAATATTCAAATTGACCATACAAGGAACAGACTAAATTCTTGCTTGTAGACACGACAGTTGGGTTGTTGACGAGGTCAATGGCATCCAATTGCAATTTAAAAATTTTCTCGCCGATATCCTCTCCATCCTCAAAGTATGTTGCTGAGGTTATCATATGAACGTTAATATGTTTTTCATATGGATGTGAAAATATATACATGTGGCTGTATTTTAGCATTCTATTTTCCTGCTGTTTTAGATCTGAATTATTACAGCAGCTCATACTGATATTAGTGACAGCTCTGGTGGGGTTCAATAAAAGGCTCATGCTTAACAATAATAATAAACAACTTTTGTCTTCCTTCACATCATAGCAAAATTTTTACAACGTCTTCGATGTAAATTCCTTCTATCCCTCACCATAGCAATAACAACAGGTCAAGGTACAGCTCTCCAGGATCTCCCGTAGGATTTAGTACAAGATCGATCAGACAGAGGCGGAACTTTTTTATTTATGAAGAGTCGAACGAATCTATGTTTTCTCAAGAACATGAGATTGATAATCCCTTCCTTATCGGCATGGATGGGAATGGTTTTCAAACGCCGATACGACTTAGTAAGACAACCGTAACGGAGGAGGAATACCGCCTTATCGCACATATTTACGCGAAGCTCAGCAAAGCGCCGCCAGAGCTTCAGAAATGGATGAAACAATCGTTTGGCACGAAAGAGTGTGTGCAGATGGCTAAGCTTACCGAGGGCCATATTGCGGATATCATCAGGGGAACCAATCAAAAGGGTATCTCGAACACGCTTGGACGGGTAGTGAATGCGCTCAGAGATGAGCATGGCATCAGGACGTCAAGGACAACAGTTCATCGATACTTACATGCAAGCAACTTTTACTGGGGAAAGGGGGTTCATAGGAACTTTATGCACGATGCACCTCACATCGTGGAATACCGACTAAAATACCGCACAGAGCGTTTCAAGAATCTGGTGGAGCTTGACGATAGTTTAGTTCCTATAATGCATGATAATGCATGCCAGAGGTATTTCTTGATGAGTCCTATTATCACCTGGACCATTCCTCAAAAAATTGATGGGTAGAACAGGGTGGAGGCACTGTGTGCGAACCGTCTCGGCGATCACCTCTCGTCATGTTCGCTGCATTTGTTATCTATTATGGCCGTGACGAGTAGAAGGTGATGGGGAAGTTTGTTGAGAACAGTGTTCACATCTGGTCAGCGAACAGCAAGGCGTCTCTTCAGGGAAACACCGATCATAGACAGTTCAATAGTCAGGCTCTTGCAAATGATCATGACTATCATGGTCATTTTAATCATGAGGTGTTCAAAGAGCTGTTTACGACGGTTTGCCAAAGTCTGGTGAAGATGAATCTCGGTCCTTGTAAAATACACATGGATGATGCCAGATATCGTTTTCATTGCCCTAGTAAGAAGTCAACGGCAGCCAGCAAGAAATCAGAGATAGTGGGTTGGCTCACATCACATCGATTTGGATTTCCACCCAGTGCTAACGGGTCATCTGGTAAGTTTGGTCTGCTTATATTGCCCTGGAGGCGAGGCATTGTCTCATGTTGCACAAATGTTACAAGCACAAGCATTGTCGCTTTCATATACAAGAAGGAATTACTGAACCAACTTCACAACACTTTAATAAATCTCTTCACAAAACCTCATAGATAACCTCACCAAACAAAATGGCCACCAAGACAATCCTTCAGAAACCTCAAAAGGTCAAGGTCGATTTGGATACCATGATATCTCAACTTCCAGTCGACAAGTGGCCAACCCTTCTTATCATTTTCCATTTCGTTGAATGGGTCGTCAACTTATACGATCTGAATTATAATTTTAACTGCTTCAAAAAGACCGTTAGTGCGATCAGAATTGTCACGCGGGCCAAGAATAGTGATTCTATTTTGGTAAAAGTCTATAAAGGACACTGAGAGACTTACAACTAGGCCTTGAGAGAAATGCACTCAGGACTTATATCAGTCTACAAAAGAAGCAAGAAGAAATAAGCGTCGAACAGACAAATGTTGTACCAACGAATCGATCCGATTTGACTTGTATTTAACACTAATAATAACAATAACAATAATAGACCAAATGTAGATGCTGACTTGAAACGGCCTGGGGATATTCTGTGAGTATTATATATATATATACTACCGTTTATTTAGAACACGCTGAAGTTCGTGACGCTAATACAACTCTTACTATGAGTTCTAGCTCCCTAAACTTTATTTTTCCCGAAGGAGTTTATGGAGAAATATATTTCAAAATACAAGGGATCTTTTCGATAAAGTCGTAAGCAACACAACTGATCAAGGCGCTAACATCAAGGCAACTGCGGTGAACCTTTTCGAGGACGATGAAGAGATGTCACATGTAACTTGGCTCCTATGCGTAGTACACATGATGCAACTTTGCGTCAAAAAGTCCATTGCTCAAGTCGCGGATGTGGAGTCTACTGGAACAAGTCCGGAAGCTGTCGAGCTTGCTGCAGGCCCCTAACGACAGTATGTACCTGAAAGCAGCACAGAAGTCGTTAGGGGTAACTGAGCATAAAGCGTTAGGATACACTGAGACGCACTGGAACTCCTATTATACATCATAGCCGAGCGCATTGTAGTTTTGTCCGGGGCTGCCGCAGAAATGATGGAAATTCTTGACCAGTCAGATGCCCCAACAGAAATGAAAAGGTTCTAGAAAACGCTCGCCCATTGCTTCACAGGCGTACGATATCAACGTTCTTGAGTACTTGGCAGAAACTCTCCAATTTTTTAGCGACGCTGGTTACTACAAAACCGGTGAAGGAAACGACGCCTGGCACAATAGAGACACCTTTCTTTGTGATGATAAGCTCAAATATCTCAAAGAGATAATCGAAGTTTCCCGACCTACGATGGCTTTCACAGAGACGATGAGCGGTAGAGGTCCAGTTGTGACGGAGTTATACCCAAGGATCTACTCCACCATAACTGAAGAGCAAGAGTTGACATTCCCGAGAGCCATAGCTCTCCGTACGGAGTTCGTCAGTCGCCTGCAAAAGAATTTTGATCTGGATAGCATACCAGCGACACGATAGAAGTTGGTTTCCTGCTGGACCTGACATATATATATTATAAAGTTTACCTATATTTTACCTAAAAAATGGTCATGTTTGTATGAAAAATATATCGGTATGCTTCACTGCTGTACATAGCAAGGTATTGACTCTTTATTGAGTGTGCATCTTTGCTTTTGGTAGCCAACAAGCCCATCAACTATGCAAACTGTTGAATATGCAATACCCAGGCTTTCATACATGCCATAGGCGCAAATAAGCAGCTACTTCCTGTTCAAATACTTTACGAATGCCCTTATATCCCACCTGAATGTCATCAGTAATGATGAACTCTGGGGCGCCAACCATATACTTAATATGAGAGAGTTATCTTACTAGAGAGCGGTGACTATGGTCATTAGTGATCAGAAAAGCGACAGAGATAGCGTACACTCGTCTGTAATAGGCTCTAGATCATTGATGTGAATAGCTCAAACTTGGAACGGTTCGTTCTATGTATCTAGTCCTGCCTAATACATTTGTAATTCGTGATGTATACCGATCGCTGGAAAGGAAGCATGAATCCATGGTGAGTTTCGAACAACCTCACCATCCTGCCTTTTATGGTAAAAACTACGGTAAGTTGCTTCTCGTTATGCAGCTTCAACATCCAAAACCCCATTGAGTTCACGTCGTTGTCTGATTAAGATAAATAATATAAACCTCCTCGTATGTAAGGCTATTGTCGTGCTACAAATGCCTTTGTTTGTGGCGATCATGTATCTGGAGTCTGGTCAAGTAAAGCTTAGCAATTACTCCCCTAACGCACAAGCCAAGACGAACCAACTTTTGAGTCTGTGCTTTTGTTGATTCCATCATCCAGAGCACAAATTTTTTGAGCCAACAAAGGACATCGGATGGAGATTTAATCTTTCTATCCCAATATTGAGTGGAGGAAGGGGAACATAGTAGAATTCAGAATTAAATATGCACTATGTGTAAATAGTAATATTCAATTTAAAAAATATCATGCTCCATGAACAGTTTTTGTCTCGCTATGTGAATTCAGAATTTGGGAAGTGTTAAATACAATACGCAGCACGCAGCTGAGCTGGTCATTGTGTGAAACAATCCTGATGTTTGTTTTTCCAAATCTATAAATCATAAAAAGATACGTTAATCCGGCTGTGGAGCAGATGAGTATGACAAGGTAAGGGATTTCACTGGGTATAGACGGTCTTACTATTTGAAATGGAGTCGGTTACGTCAATCATGGACATGATACATTTATGCTTAGGGCTATATTTATCAACTCCTCTTACTAAGTATTCTTAAAAAAAGCATTTTTATTATAGCCAATCTTTCTCCTGCTGGGCACATGGACACGAACAGCATAACATAATCATAGTTTACGATTGAAGTCTGAGGACCCACATTATAAATGGCAGAAATGAAACATGACATGAAATAGCTGAAGGCTCTCATAAAATATAAAGATATCGCTCCAATTTTTAATAGAAAGATATATTATATATATATATATAATATCATTTGTTCATATTTGCAGATCATTAGAGCATGCCTGTTTTGAAGAAACATAGAGGACTGACAAACTATCTTCATGGGTAATTCTCCCATCCGTTAGACTCCATTGTGCTTGTTCCTTTTATTATTTTTCATCCCTCCCCTTTTTTTATTACATTGAAAGGAAATAGCATTTGTCCCTTGTTTACAGACAACATTCAGCATGTATTTTTTGTATTTTATTTCAATTGAAAAGACAAATCTGATGACGGGGATTGCTTAAACTTTAAATTAAAAATAAATATCAGGTACCAACAGAGAAAGAAAAGACAGTGTTCTCACGAAATCGATTTTGTGAAGCTGAAAGAGAAGAGGCGGTTCTTTGTATATAATACCAGACCTTGTGCTTAGGATGAGAAGAGTGATTGGGAATAGAAAGGAAATCCTTCGCAGCAGCATTGCAGGAGAACAGAGAGAAGAGAATGGACACAGATTGTATTCCTCCGAAGCTGAACAGTCCAGTAGCTCTGTCGTAGCCTTGCATTGGCGTGCATACAGTTTGGACTAGGGAAAAGGAGGCCTTGCGCCTTTTTTTTTATATCTTTTAATAATCCCTACAAGTCTACAAGTGGATTTTCTGAGCCTTCGAAATATATACGCACTTCCCACATTTTTACGTTTTTTTTATTTTTTTTTTTACTCTGTTTCTTTTCTTTACATTCATTTCCTCATCACGATCGAATTCAAATTTGAATTCCATTGTTGAATCTAAAAAAGTTGAATTCAATTTCCTAATTCATTCATTCATTCTAATCAATCAGATTGGATCCAACTTGCTCATCTTCTCTCTTTTTTCACACACTGCATAGATTCACCTCACTCATTCTAGTATCTCCCTTCTCCTTTTCCCCTTCTCTCCAATTCCCCCCTTTCTCTCTAATCTTCTTAGTCAGCATTACCCCCATATCTTTTCTGTCGCTGTTGCCATTGTGGATATGAGGGGCACATGCTTTGCAGCACCATTGGCCTCTTGTCCACAACCCTCGATGCTGCTCAAACTGCCCCCACCTCGCCCACCTCTACATTCATATACTACGACTATCACCACTACCATCACTACCACTATTACGGCACACACTCTTATCCATACACTCAATGTTCCATTACTCCGATATCGTCGTCGCCATTCTTATATTTCTCCTTATACTACTCTGTCAGCATTAACATCAGCAGCACTTGACCTTGACTCCTTATTATTAATGTTTCCGCGGACTTATCGCCCTCAGTTGAGGGCATCCAGAGCATGGTTTTCTCCCCCTTTTCTCTTACTCTTATCAATATTGCTCTTCATGCTCTTCAGTACCACCATCACCACTGTAACGGCCCAAGCACATAGCAGTGAAAGTGTACTTATCCCCTCCACGCCAACATCACCACTTCCTCCTCAGAATACGGGCTTTGTTGACACTCAGGGTATCGTAACCCTAACAGCCCTTCAAAATGAACCGTCCAATTGCACCGGCAATGAACACGATTTTAATACATGGCTTATCACCCATGGTAAGAGAACAGTGTGATAACGTTAGTCTGAAAATCTTAATGTCAATGATCCTTTTTGTACTTCATGAATTGTTTATGAGTAACATCGCCGCTACGACTATTACTACTGTTGCAACTATAGGAAGTGTTCTTCTAAAAGACAATATCAAGCTTGACTTGATGACTCCTATCGGTTTGGAGTTAAACGACGCCTTCTCTAATATTGACTTCACTATTGAAAGTATGGTGAACAAAATTTACGATGCCATTAAATCCTCTACACCTACACATGGACTTATTGTTTCCATTCCCGATTATGAGGCACTCAAAGGACCTCTCGAGGAAGCCAAAAACAGAGGTATACCCATTGTTGCGGTCTATTCGGGCTGGGAGGCTGCTAAGGAGCTTGGTATCCCTGCAGTAATGTCGAACGAGGTAATTTTATTATATTTTATTTTATTTTGCATTATTTTTAAGTGGAATGATGTTTTCTCATGTCGTTTTGGCAACAAATCATAGGTTGAAGCCGGACAGCTTCTTGGTGAGCAATTGATAAAAGATGGTAAGAGTTGATATCCCACGCGACATACAATTGGGAACCAAAAAATGGGCTCTATCTCAGCATTGCTTTCATTTTCCTCCACATTAACATGTAATCGACCCCTTTTACTCCTGACTTATTGTTACTCTCACGATTTCATACACTCAGGCGTCAAAGATTTTGTTTGCATCAACGGCATCTATCATCTGACTGCTCTACTCGATCGATGCAGAGGAGTACTCAATGCATTCCTGAGTGCAGGTAGAAGTATCTCCTTTAATGTTGCTGATTATATGATCTATTCTGACGGGATAAACAGCACCACGGTTGCGAACACCATTCGGGAGCGTAGCTCTGTCAATGGGATTGTCTATCTCACAGCGCCGGTGTTCTCGGGCTTATCCAGCGGAGTGACATATATCCTCAACAATACACGCTCGTTCAAAATCGCAGCCTTCGACTTTAATAAAGATATGATGAATCAACTAGAAAGTGGAGTGCTTCATTATTCGGTCTCCAGTCTTTTGTATTTGCAGACTTTCATCGCTTATTTGCTTCTCAACATCCAGGTATAGTAGGATATTGCATAATATCCCTTATTTATTTATTTATTTATTTATTTTATTTTCCTTCCTCCTTTGACAGACCTTGCTATATGCTAACTCTGACTGTATCATTACTATTGATTACTTTTTGACATCGTTACTGGTCGGTTGCTCCTCTTCTTAGCTTACGGTTGGCGAAAAAGTTAAACAAAGTATTCGCACAGGCCCTATGTTGGTTACAAAGTCAAATGCAGAAGACATGTTGGCACAAGAGTCATGGAGATTTAGTAATACAAAAGGGCATGGTGGTAAACTTAGTTTGATCACTGGCAGGCAAGTATACAGACCTTTGCTGCTATGTCTGGCCAACCTATCTGATCATATATTTTGTGGCAACATCATGAGCTGTTTAACTAAAATTGAACCCGTCTGAATTTTCTAGCCCG
Organism: Lobosporangium transversale; assembly: GCF_002105155.1. NCBI lineage: Eukaryota > Fungi > Mortierellomycota > Mortierellomycetes > Mortierellales > Mortierellaceae > Lobosporangium > Lobosporangium transversale. The sequence goes on along the minus strand of NW_019028986.1, from coordinate 290,557 downwards.
GCAGTCAACGAGTATTGGGATATCGTAGCCACTGGGGCTCGAGATGCCTCCATGCACTTAAACTGGACTATGACAGAGTATCGGTATGAAACCATTCGACAAGAATCTGTAAAGTTCAGCATCGATGTCACATTCAACGATACTCTTACTAGAGGGCTAATCGTAAGCAACGCCGACGAGACATACATTGAGTATGCTTTAAACAAAACACTACAGCAAGTCGACTGGCGAACAAGAGCCGTGAATAGCACCATTCGGGAGCAATGTGATAAACAGGATCCAAATATACCAACTTTAGGCTTGAGATGTGAGTCATTGCCACCATGGAACCACACTCTCGGCAAGGTACTCCCCTTGCCTGTTGTTGGGATTGGGTACCCATACGGCGGTCAGCGTCATCCTAGCCTTTCTTGGGTTGGTGAGAATGGTTATAGGGCTGGTCAGGAATATGCAGACGAAATTATAAGGAACGGTCGTAAGAGACCAGTTTGTGTCGTTCAAAATTACAAGGTTACTCAGCAAATCAAGATGTGTGATGGGCTGTTTTACAGGTTGAAAGAGACATTAGGAGATAATTCAGTCCCTCCATTTGAGTATTTCCTCGTACAGCTGACACCCGGCGATTTTGCGGGGACCAGGAAGATGATCGAGCTCAAGAAAATCTACGATTATGATAGCATCCACACTACGTCATCCGGCCTCTATGATAATATCAAATATTTATTTTCTTTACCAAATAACATCAACAGTAGTACCCTCTTCGTCAGCACAACAGGGCGATCGTATGCAGCATTGACAGATCTCATCGAGAAGAAAGTTCACAAGGTCTGGACTCAGCAGTCGTACCTCAATGGATATATGGCAGTGATTCAGATGGCTATGTCAACAGCCCTGCAGGACAGGGCTTGGGATATTATTGAAACTGGGCCAACTAAAGTTGAATATGTCTGCGAAGAGGGCCAGGAGCGCGCCAGAGGCACCAACCAAACGTCACTATTTTGTCGCTTGCCTTCAGGAACCCATGCCAGTGTTCCATATTGTCGACCATGCCCATTAAATTACTATAGTGATAAACGAGACAGCATCAACTGCACCGCCTGTGCGCGTGGTACATTCACTAACCAAACAGGATCGAGAGCTTGCCTGAGTTGCGATGAATATGGAAAAGCACATCCTGCATGTCAACCTTACTTCCTCGAAAAACAGGGAGCTTTCGATATCAACCTGGCCATCTTTCTCCCTTTGGGACTTGTCTTCTTGACAGCTATCATTGTTACACTCGTATTCTGTCTCCGTCGGAAACAAAAGCGCCGTTCACGACTTCGAGACGACTCTTGGATACTTGACTTCAAGAGGATAATGGGCGTGTATCACGAACTAGATAGTGGTGTAGGGACACAAGATTCTGATTCTATAGCAGAGCAAGGGTTAGGCCACCATAGCAAACATGCCACGAGGCCTACTGGGGCATTTCAGCGTAGCCATTCAACTTTTGTTGGAGGTCCCTCCGGTATTCAACCTATGGACGAAAATGGGAGAGCTATTGGAGTATATCGCAATCTTCCAGTGTTTGTTCGCCGTATCGGAGGGACGAAGGTGAACTTGACACGCAAGATGCGTATTGAGATCATGGATGTAATGGAGCTGCGCCATCCCAAGCTAGTAGAGCTTATCGGTATATGCCTCCAACCCCCTGATATCTGCATTGTGACGGAGCATTGTTCAAAAGGAACACTCACAGAAGTTTTAGCGAACCCAGATCTCAATTTCAATTGGCTGTTCAAACTTTCATTTATGACCGATATTTCACGAGCCATGGAGTTTTTACATCAATCCAAAATCCACTTTCATGGTGATCTACGGTCGGCCAATTGTTTGATCACAAGTCGCTGGGAGGTCAAAGTTGGTGGCTATGGATTATGGCAGCTCTATGAATCACAACAGTCTAGCTATGGCGCGTCTTCGCAAGCAGAGACAGGCCTAGGAGAAACCGGCCACAGCCAACAGCGCAATTCTTTGCGCACAAGTAATGATACTCATTTCACAAGCGGCTCCTCCGGCTCGCTTCCATTACAGCACCTCACTACGGAAGAAACTCTTGAATTGAGTGATATTTCATATCATGTAGCAAAGACAACTAAGGAAATTCACGATAGTCGGTGGGTCGCGCCTGAAAACCTGGTTCGAAGAGGAGATGTGTTTATCAAAACTGCGAGCATGGCGGGCGATGTGTATAGTGCGGGCATCGTCTTTAACGAGATCATGACCCGCAAGACACCTTATGCTCGACAATTGGCCACGATGGATCCTATAAATGGTCCCACCATGTTGTTAGATATGATCAAGTATGAAAATTTACGACCCGACTTTTTGTTAGATAACGGTTCGGATGAAAGTATTGGAGCAGTCAATCATTTGATTCGTAGTTGTTTGCAGCCCAATCCTGGTATGCGACCCTCGTTTGCACATATCCTGCATCGTATAAGGCTTATAAGCCCAGATGGTGACATGATTGGTGGAATGGCCGCTCTGTTAGAGAAGTATGCCAATGATATGGAGGAGTTGGTCAGGACTAGAACCATGCATCTCCAGGCCCGGACAGCTGAGTTGGAAGAAGAGCGACTTCGAACAGAGGCACTCTTAGTGGATCTAAGTCAAGCCAAGAACCATGCTGAGGAAGCTGCTAGAGCAAAATCCAACTTTTTAGCTAATATGTCGCATGAAATAAGGTATTACTGGGCATTTGTTTTAAACTCTCGGCATACGATTCGGCAAGCTAGGATGTTCTTTTATAGTTGCACTTTCTAATTCTTTTTTTTTTTTTTTTTTTTTTTTTATTTTTGTTTTGGACTGGATAATGTAGAACCCCGATGAATGCTGTGATTGGTATGTCACGCTTTTTACTCGAATCTGATCTCTCCCCGGACCTGATGGATTGCGTTGAGATAATCGAGTCTAGCGGAAACCAACTGATGGCAGTGATTGACGATATCCTGGATTTTAGTAAGATTGAGTCTGGCAAGCTCAAATTAGTGCCTGAAGCTCTGGATCTCCCACGAATGTTGGAATCCGTGTGCAACTTGGTTTCGGTGCAGGCGGCCAGTAAGAATCTGGGTCTTACTTTTGTGCTTCATCCAGACACACCAACACAAGTACTCGGAGATCTAGTCAGAATTCGACAGATTCTTTTGAATTTACTTAGCAACGCCATCAAGTTTACAGGGAAGGGCAACATTGTTGTCAAACTTCAGCCCAAGCCTAAGCTACCACCCGGTACTGGAGCTCGAGTCTATGAGACCGATGATGACGAAGCGGTTCATGAATCATCCCACTTGATGCTGGATTCAATATCCAGTCCAAATCGCTCTCGTAAAAATAATAGCAATAATTATAATGATTTCAGAGTATCAGGACGACACCGACAGTCAGTGGTAATTACAGGCCGTGGCCCATACCAAGACCGGGCCATGAAGGACCATGATCAGCATGAACAAAAGAACCAGGTCGATTTGCTTTGGTCTGTTGTCGATCAGGGATGTGGTATCCCAGTCGAACGGATGGACCGTCTCTTCAAGAGCTTCTCACAAGCGGATGACTCTGTAACTCGGAATTTTGGTGGCACAGGGCTCGGTCTCGCTATCTCGAAGCGGCTAGTCGAGCTGATGGATGGAGAAATGGTAAAAGATCATGACAAGGGACTCTGCATCCCTGACTTTGTGCTTTAGTAATGTTAATCTGCATTATTCGTGCTGGTTACTTACTGTCTTTTTGCTTTGTTGCTATTGTTACATCTAGTGGGCAGAATCTGAAGAAGGCGTGGGCTCGACGTTCTACTTTACAACACTGTTGGAATTGCCTGGACCTTGTCCCACGGTGGCTGAACAACTCAATTTGGCCTTCTTTAACGACAAGCAATTGTTAATTCTGGATGACCGCCGTGTGAGCCGAACATCCTGGCAATATCAATCATCTACATGGGGCTTCCAGAAGGTGTTGGTGTTGAACGTCACAAAGGGCCTGGAATATCTGAAGCAGAATCCTAACCAGGTCGATGTGATCATGATTGATGTTGACAAATTTCAAGCCAAAATCAATCCCGGTATAGCTGTCCTGCAACAGGTGCGAAGTATTCCTTATGATGAACCAGAGAACGAGGAGGCCAGACGGAAGCAAGAAAAGCCCATACCTTGTGTATTGGTCTCATACCATCGTCGTAGTCAATATGTGTCGCTGCAGCTCAATAAGGCGTCTGTAGGATCCACTGCCGTTGTAAAAGCAAGCCCTCCAAGCTCCATTTCGACTGCTATGACGCATGCGGATGATCGGTCTGCCAGGAGTATCAACGCTAGCAGTAGTCATGAAAGCCTCTCTGATAGCCTGAGAGGCCATGGCCGATTCTCGGATAACAAGGACTCTTCATCCATTCAGGAAGAATCATTATTTTCCTGTGTGTACTCCAAAGCTAGCACATACACGCCCAACATTGTCAACAGTGGAATGTTGACAGCCAAACCTTGGAATTCTGGCGTGTCTGCAAAGACAGGTTCGACGACGCAAACACAATCTACTCCTATAGACTCTGATCCTTCTGTAGGGCACATGATCAAACCAGTGAAACAAGCCAAACTGTTCAATATGTTCCATGGGCTGATGACGGGTTCATTGCCTTTGGCACCTTCTGCTGCTCCCAGCACGAATCTCCCTGAGTGCGAGCGTAAGCGCCAGTTGGAGTCACTGCACTGCTTGTTAGTAGATGACAATCCTGTGAACCAAAGGGTGATTTCCAGAATGCTAAGCCGCATTGGCATCACACCTGAGCTCGCTAACAATGGCCAGGAGGCTGTGGACATGTGTCGAGCACGCGCAGAAGCTGTAGCCAGAGCGCATATTGCTGCCGATACCCAACAAGTCAGTGGTAGCCCGGAAACAGTTCCACAGAGACAATACGACATTGTTTTTCTCGATGTTTGGATGCCTGTTAAAGATGGATTGGAGGCTGCAAGCGAGATTCGAAGTTCGGTGCAAGGTGTCACGGCCACGGACCCATTTATCATTGCCATGACGGCCTGTGTAATGCCAGGAGATCGTGAAAAGTGTATTGCCAGCGGCATGAATGCTTATCTTTCCAAGCCAATTAAGAAAGAAGAGCTTTGCACAATTTTGGAGAAATGGCTTGATAACCGAACTCAAACCGAGTTGGTCAAGAAACTCAGCCAAGAACGAAAGCTGATTCAGAAAAAGAAGCGTGAGATGCTTCGACAGAAAAGTATGGCTGTTCTGGAGGGTGGGCACTCTTCTAGAGCCCAAGTAACTGGCAACGATGGTAATAATAATGCACAAGGCACGTCTCCTTTACCGCCTGGAGCGGTCTCTGAACAGGAGAACTGGCAGAAGGAACAGGACGATGAGGACGATGAGGATGAAGAGATCGAGAGACTAGATGGTCAAGAAGAGGAGGATGATGAGGACAGCCTTGCAGGATCTCAAGGAGGTGTCGTAGAAGAGAACGATCTTGAGTTGATCAACAAAAAGCTTGCCGGCGCGAGGCATAGGAAGGGTTCACACTCGCGCCATTCAAGACGGGGAGGAAGAAGGGGAAGGCATCGTGGCGAGCTTTTACTGAGTGATAGTGAGGGTGTTCTTGGTTGTGATGGCGGTGGAGGTGGCCTCAAAATGGTCAGTGTTGCTGTAGATGCGAGTCGAACTGCCAGACGCCAGTCCGCAAAGCAGAAACAGGAACGACGAGATCGAAGCAAGTCTCATAGAGAGCAACGAAAGGAGAAATTCCGCGAAGGGAGCCGTAGCCGACTGGGTTCATTCTCGGTTGATCCTACGACGGGCATCTCCCCTCTGCTGAACCATCCCGCCATAGTAGCTTCACATTCAAGCGATGACGATGACAGCGATGATGATGGAGATGAAGACGTGGACGAAGTATCGGAAGAGAGCGATACGAATCAGGGCCGTGATGAAGAAAGACACTCTGGACGACCGAAGCTAGACCGGATTGAGTCCAATAAGACGGCGGACACTGTGGATACCATCCATACCACGGACTCCTTCCACACCGCGCAGACACACACAAGGCCCACGTCCAGAAATGAAGTTCATCGGAGCAGCAGCCAAGGAGTGCTGTCGGACTCGTCAAGTACAGGCACCATTCGAATGCCACCTCTACGTCGTCAATGGATGCGCGATAACTAAGTGCAGCTAATTAATCATTACTATTGGCTATTCGTCATCTTTTCCCCCCGAGGGCTCCATGTTTAATTCTCTTTATTTGATTTATATTTGTTAAGTTAATTTTAAAAGCATTGCTTTTTCTTGTATTTTTACTCTGTGCTATAGACATCTCTTTGACAAAAATAAAAATTAAATTATTTCACATTCTTTTAGTTTAATTTTTACTAAAGGTCATACTGCGTGCTCCTGATTTGGGGTTACGAGAGAATGAAGCATCCTTCTTCTTGAGATCTGCACTTTCGATCAGCTTAGCATAAGGATCGAATGCTGAATAAAGAATGAGAATTAATTAGTATCAATGAAAATGTCTTCAAGGTCGAATTTGTAACACACACAAACTTTTTTAAAGTAATAAGCAATAAATAAAACATACGCGTAGCAGGTTCGGAATTGCTAGAGTCTTGTGTCGCCTTCTTCTTGTTCTTTTTTCGTTTGCCCGTAGTCATGCTCTCAATATTCTCATCAACAACAGAGCGTACACTGTTGTAGTCAAAGGGTTTAAAGGACTCTGGCAACTCATCACCCGAGGCTGGTGCTGAGGATGAAGGGGTGGCGGAAGTAGACGACGATTTCTTTTCCTTCCTTGCCTTCTTCTTCTTAACTGACACCACCACCTCTTCCTTCTCTGCGTTGTCTGCAGCCCCATTACTAGATATTGCAGCAGATTCTGACTGCTCTTTCACGAGCTCTGCACGCTCTTCATCAATAGCTCGTGCTCGCTTCTTGGACATAGATGAGAGCACTAGAACATCAGTCCTCTTCTGTTTTGTTTCACGTTCTTCCTTTGGTGTGAATAGGATTTCATTTGTTTCCTTGTTCTGCATCTCATCCTTGGCCTCGTCCTTAGTCTTCTCTTCGTTTGCCTCTATAGGCACGTTATCGGCATGCTGTACTACGCCTATAGTAAGCTCCTTGAACATAGGAGCCGTCCCTGCAGGCCTGTTTGAAAATTCGAGCATGATCCGTTTAGCAAGTTCCTTTCCTTCCTCTTCCATCCGAGAACTATTTGACAGAGTGCTGACTTGACCAAACAAGTTAGATCGCGATGCCATGAAGGAGGTGGGATGAATTAAAGGTTTGCTGACCATGGTGGACGCTAATGATGGTGATGATGATGATGCATGGATAGAACCATTTCCAAACATGCTAGAAGAAGTTGCTGCAATGACACTGCCGGACTGATTCTGTTGTGCTGCCTTCTCCAAAGGTGTTAATGTTGATTTAACAGCATCTTTTTCAGATGGGTTGTCAATATGTTCTTGTACCCCCTGCAATCCTGTCTTTGGGTCGAAACGTATGTGTGTAGGAACTTCAATTTCTACTTTCTTGAATGTTCCTAAAACAGGCTGTACACTTGCTTTTGTACGATTGATCAGAAGAGCAATATCGGATGCATTCATCTTGACAGGAGGTGGAACAGGGTTACAGCACCCGAGTACACCCGCTGCATCCTCAGGCATCTGTTCTGCCAATGTAAATAACATGTGGTTGGGTAACACATATCGGATACTCTCGTCTTCATCCCGAGCTGTTTGGTCACGCCAGGCATGAAGGGCCTTAAATACTGCAAATTGCATTGTGTTGAGGGCCCGGTTCCATTTAGAGTACATATTCCTCCATCCATTGGGGCCATCTCCACCCTCAGCGTCATAAACCTCCTTCTCATGCACTCGAAGTGCTGTCTCTGCAGAGCGCTGAAGAGTAGCATGTAACAGATTATGTGTTGTAGGGTTGGATTTGTCCAAGAGAGCGTTACGCATGCGATCGTAAATATAAAGCAAGAAATGGGTGTCAGAGCGAGCATAGTTGAACATCTCTTTGGGCAATGGACGGATACGCCAATCCGCTAACTGATATCGTTTGTCGGCATCGAAATTGGCATACAACTTCAGAAGGTGAGCTAATGAATGGCTCTCAAATTCAAGCAGCTTGGTGGCATGGTATGTATCAAAAAGGTTGACGATATAGACACCGAAATCCCGTTGAAGCCAGATGATATCACTCTCTGCACCATGTAACACTTTGACAATGTTGGGATCTGTAAATGATTGATTCAAGAGATGTAACGAACCCCGGAGCTCGAGTGTATCAATGATATAATCCTGATCACGAGTTGAAATTTGCATTAAACAAACAAAGCCTTGAAAGGAGCGATAGTTGTGATGTTCTAAATCTACTGCAATCTCTCGCTGCATTTCCAGATCTTTGCACATGTCCTTCAACGCTTCCTCTGTATCGATCCAAATGGCTGTAGTAGTATCAAATGGTAAATAGAGCTGTTCCGGTCGTTGTTCAAACATATGTTGTGGATATTCTAGATGCTTAATCTCGTATTCGTACGGATGTGGCTGCTGAATAAGTTCTGATGGCGTAGACGATGATGATGTCAAGAGACGATCCATGCCATAATTAAGATCAACCTTGGCATTTGGCTTATAAGTGATCTTGCGGATGAATGGTGCATTTGAGTTGTCAACTGGATCAGGGAATCTCAACTGAGGTCTAGCAATGTTTTGAGCATGGATCAACTTGTATTGCAACTTGTCGCTCTAGAAAGTTAAACAATTGCGACAATGTTAATATATTATTCAGAAATATTACTATCATGCATCTAGATTATATTCAATAAATACATTAATATTCATCCTTACCTTAGCTAGGGCCACAACAGGAGCGCTTTGTGGGATAACTGGACCACTTTTCTTTCGAGGATCTTTCATTTCGTCAATTGTTACATCCTATAGTGCATTTTGTATATATTGTAAAATCCAGTCCGAGTCAGAAAATAAAACAAAATTGGTTAATGCCCATTGCAACCAAAGGGAGGTTTTTATTATTATTATCACTATTATTATTTACCACTTTCTCAAGCATATTATCGACAACGTCGGTAATAATATTAAACCGGTCTGTGAAATCGTCTGCGTCATTAAGCACCTCTGCGGACTGGCCACCTGCCTGTATCAGTAACCCGTTACAGAGGTCAAGAGTGGCAGAGGAGACATCCTCCATATTGGTAGCAAATGAAGGATTAAGTGTTCGGTAGAAGGCAACGTCGTCCGGAGACATGGCTTTAGATGCTTTTGTAGCCTTGACAAGAGCCGCAAAGAGAGATGTCTGCCATGTTTCAAAATCGGCCACAATGGTGTTGGCAGCCATGGCTCTAGGTTTTTATTTTATTTTATTTTTATTTTTATTTTTTGTGTGTATTTGTGTATCCTTGTATGTGTGTCTTTGAGGGACAATGGACTGGATTAGGACTTCTCTTCTTCCTCTTCTTGAATGCTAAAGGCGACAAAAAAAAAAAAAGTGGCAGAGTGGCTTAGGTGATCAAACAAACAAGTGAAGGTTACTGCCGCAGCAGAAGGTATTTCCACTCTTGGCCACCATCAAGACTGCATATTAGAATAGCTCGTTCTCCCGGTTTCATTCCTCGTCCACCTCATCCGCTGGCATGTATATATATTTACATTTATAGCTATTATTATACGCTGAAGTACAGATGTCATTTGAAGGAGACCCGAGTTGCTATGCACTCCATGCAGTGTTCCTCACTTGGAAAAAAAAAAAAAAAAAAAAAAAAGTGGCGTGTTGTGATATCTTCGCGTCTAAGGAATTACGGCTCATATTTTTATATTACATATCAATTTTATCAATGTGTGAACAAATCTAAAAAGAGTTTTTGTAGGCTACTGCTCTGAGCGCTCTACTCGGCAGCGTATGCACACCCACATCTTATAGTCCAGAACAAACATGCATTCAGTATAACATGAATTCGTGGTTCAAGACACCGAAAACCACATCCTTCTTCCTTTCTTAAATGACCGAAAGAAAAAAAAAAAAATGCAAGCCATTGTAAAAGTTCCTCTAATAATAGATTATGAGACAAAAAAAAAAAATAATTGTTAAGAGTAGGACAAAGAGTAAAGAATGGTTCTAATCTGTTTTATCTATTCCATGCAAGTTACCACGTGGTGATAAAACTTCGTGCGACACTAAAAAGAACAGTTATTGGCTTCATATTGAGGATTTTACCCCTGAAGATTGACCGAGCTGTCTTGAATTCGGTTGTCTCTGTTATAAGTAAAACAAATGATCAATAGGAATTAGGAATTTGCTCTGCTCAAAGGACGTACTGTAGTAGCCGCTGCTTGAGCTCATACTAATCGTGGAAAAAAGCAGCAGAGTTTTTTTTTTTTTTTTTTTTTTGAGAGAGACAGGAAAGGCAGACCCTTTTCTGAGCTTGCACCAAGAAAAAAGAAAAAGATAAGGGGATATTCAAGCCCTTTCCGGGGGAATAAGCAAGGCAGAGAGATCAATTGGTTATAGCTGCGTCTACTATATGAATGGTCAGATAGACCTCGGATGACCGTCGGACCTCGAGACCCTGCGGACAAGAGCAAAATAGCCTCAAAATCTTAATACAAAAAAGAACAAATCCAGCAAAAGATGGGCGTGCTGCTGTGGTCAATCCAGGCATTTGCCTAGCTCTTCACTTTGGTTGGACAAGAGAAAAAGTTATAGAAAAACCGGAAGACAGGAGGAACTTTAAATTGGAATAAAAGTTTGTGTTCATGTACACGAATATACACCTCTCTTCTCTTTTGCCAATCCTTTTGATTTATGATAAAACAAGTACAAGAACATGGTGCCCAGGATTGGTCTCTCTCTTTCTTGAAACATGCGTTCCTATTTCCAGTTAGACACTGGGCTGTTGTAATTTCTTTGTCAGTCTACTGTATATACATTTGTGCTGGCTTGAGTAATCTTCATTATCGTCCATGTAAATACTATGATGAATGAACAGCCAGAAAAAATAAAAAATAATAATCAGAATTTGGACTTTGGTGAGTTGCAGGCATGAACGTGGTCGTGTGAATCAAAGTAGGCGAGTGAGTGAGAAGAGATGGATAGGCATCTTTTTTTTTTATTTGAATCCAATGTCTGTATCCGAAGGTGAGAGTACAATCTGTTGTCTATTTCCATGTTTTTGTGTCTGTGGTTGGCCAGGGAAGGGTTCTTCTCTTCTGTGAATGTTATGAGGATTGCATTTGTTTTTTTTTTTTTTTTTTTTTTTTTTTTTTTGGTTTTGTTTCTTTTGCTTTGCGAAAATCTTACCCAAAATAAGGGAGAAGCATGTTGACAGAGCCACGATTGTACGTATCAGTTGTGTCAGACTAGAAAACAATAAAATAAAATAATAAAAAAAGGGCGCCAAAATACCAAAGCTAAAATATCATTCGATCGAAAAGCATTGAAAAAGAAAAAGGTTGAAAGTGCCTTTTTCTTTTCCTTCTCTTTCTTCTTCTCTCTCCTCATCCATCCCCCTCCCTTTCTCTCTCTCCTTCCTCTCTTTCTTTCTCTTTTCTCCCCTTTCTCTTTCTGTCTGTCTGTTAAAGGGTGGTCTCCAACCTAGGTCAATTGTGTTAATTTTACTGATTCTTGACCTATCAAATAACACAAACATACCACGCCCTTTTCGACTGAGATGCCACCAGAATCAACTTACGTGGAACCTCACACCAAGAAGAACATCATCTCGCGCTCAGAACTCGACGCAAGATGCAAGGCTGGCGAGATCCTCATCGTCGTTAACCAAAAGGTCTACAAGCTCGACAAATGGATCAAACATCATCCTGGTGGTCAATTAGCCATTCGCCATTGCATTGGCCGCGACTGTACAGACGAAGTCAAGGCTCTTCACCCTGACTATGTGTTGGAGAAAAAAATCAAGTACTTTGAAATCGCAGATTTTCTTCCCCGTGAATCTGACCCAGAGTTCGCTCCAATCCTCAACTCACTCCCTCGCACTAAAGAAGAGATCTTTGAGGCACAGAGCGTTCAGGTCTCGGCTGCATATCGCCAATTAGAGGCCCGTCTCCGCGCGGAACATCTGTTCGAAACCAACTATACCAACTATGCCTGGGAGTTCTCGCGCTATCTGACCCTCTTCACCATGGCCATTGTTCTCAACCTTTATGGTACATGCACGATGCATTACATGGCCTCGGCTCTTTGTCTCGCCATGTTTTGGCATCAGATCTCGTTTTTTGCACACGATGCAGGCCACAATTCCATCACTCACAACCTACAGATGGACAATGGAATTGGCATCTTTTTGGCCGACTTTTTGGGCGGTCTGTCAATCGGATGGTGGAAAAAGTCGCACTATGTTCACCACATCGTCACTAACCACCCTATTCATGACCCAGATATCCAACATCTGCCTTTCTTTGCCGTCACGACCAGGATCTTCCGCGGCTTCTTCTCTTCCTACCATCAAAAGGAAATGGTCTTTGACCGTATCGCCCAGTTCTTTGTCTCGTATCAGCACTATCTCTATTACCCCGTCATGATGTTTGGACGCTTCAACCTGTACGTCCAATCTATGTTGTTCTTGATCAATGAAGAGAATTATCCATATCGCAAGCAAGAGGTTTTTGGTCTGGCCATCTACTGGATTTGGTATCCTTACTTCCTAAAGCAGCTGCCCACATGGAACATGATCCTTGCCTATGTGCTCGTCTCGCATATGTTCACGTTCATGCTGCATGTTCAGATCACGCTCTCACACTTTGGTATGTCGACCGAAGAGTTGGGCGATACAGAATCTTTTGCAGCCAAGATGCTCAGGACAACGATGGATGTGGATTGTCCTACTTGGCTTGATTGGTTCCACGGAGGCCTTCAGTTCCAGGCCATCCACCATTTATTCCCCCGTATGCCCCGCCACAACCTTCGTTCGGCCCAGCCCTTCGTTAGACAATTTTGTGACGAAGTTGGCTTGACCTATCACATCCATGGCTTTGCCAAGGGCAACCACATTGTATATTCAGCGCTCAAGGATGTTGCAGATCAAGTAGGATTCTTCCTCGAGGTCGCGAAGCATGAGGCAAATGAATTCGTTGAGGCGCAAAGGATTGTCCGCCCAGATACCAAGAAAGACCAGTAAAAAAAAAAAAAAAAAAAAAAAAAAAAGTCAAAAAAAGATAAATAAAAGAGAGAACATAGTGTAAATTTTACATTGATCCTGGTATACTATTGCTTTTTCTTTTCCTCTTTGCCAATCAATCTCATTCAAATACAACGACTACACAAGTATAAAAAAAAAAAGAAAAAAAAAAAAAAAGAGAAACAGGAGTTCATCTATTTTTATTCCCCAGAACAGACCATTTGTTCCAGTTGCACAATGTCCTTTCCAACTTCATTGGGAAACAAGATTCAGAGGTAGAACAGAACAGAGGATACAGGAGAGCACTGCCGCAAAAAATGCATGGGAAATTAATCTGTAGAGTGATTTTTGGTCAACAGGATTTGACACAGTGGAACAGTAAGTACGGATTCAACTTTAAGAGCAGCCCCGCTATCCACTTTGAGTCAAAGGGATTATGCATCTTTTATGTGTCCTCTGCTTTTTTTTTTTTTTTTTTTTTTTTTTTTTCGAGTGGAAGGTATGGTAGCTTCCCAAGATTCTAGTCTACTTCGTCTGCTTTTCTCTGGAAGGGTCCCACGTCTTTTTTTAGTGTCAGTTGTGTCGTCTTTTTTTATTCTTTGAATTAAATCATTTATCCGTATGAACGTAACATGTACATCCATTAAGTGTATATTGCTGATGGGTGTGAATCTCTTTCGACCTGTCTAGATGAAATAGATGGCCTTGTATCTTGCGCTTCACGTGCGAGACGCGCTCAATACACTTGACATGCACATAAACCCCTTTTTCTTTCACTTTACTGCCTTGTTCCCCTTTTTTTTTTTTTTTTTTTTTTTTTTTTTTACATCAGCCCTTCAAGTCTCACGTAGAATCGTACACAGCCACAGTGTCAGAGGAACAAAGAAACACAATAAATTAATAATCGCACTAGGACTTTCTTAAAATGTCGAAACAGCACTCTCTTAAAACTCATAACATCCAGCGATCAAATAAATAAATATATATAAATGCTTATGAATATCTTCTTTACTACTTTACATGTCATATGTTGGCCAAAACTTAAAATTCAAACTCGTTGCGGAACTGGTTTGTATCGGCTCCCACAACTGCACGCTCCGCAAGATCGGGTCGATTCATCATAATAAATGTACGGCGAAGTGTCTCCCACAGGTTGCCGCTTACATTGACAGACCCACCACCATTACCTTCTCCATCGGCCTGATGCATGCTAAGTGCACCTAGCAAATGCTCAGCTGCCTCTTTATGACATCCAATATTGATACATGAGACTCCCAAGTTGTATCGCGCGCGGACAAATGAAGGCTTAATTTCTAAAGCCCTGTGGTATGCTTCAATAGCATCCTCACTCCTTCCGGAATTGGCTAATGTAGCTCCCAAACGGTTCCAAAGCAAATAATCGTCAGGACGAACCTTCAGTCCAGCGACAAAACAATCCACTGCCTTTTCATACTCTCCACTGCCATAGAATAACACACCAAGGCCTACTTGAAGGTCCGCATCCATTTCTGCACCCGCTGATCCATTGCGGACTGCCTGCAAATACAGGTCCGTAACACGTGTGTGGGTTTCCCATGAGCTGATGGATGTAGGTGCTGGTCCATTCGCTGCAACAATATCAGGGTATTTCGTTGCCAGCCAGCGCTCTAACGTGACATAAGCTTGGTGATCGTAACCCTCATTCGTGTAACTGACGGCAAGGTTCTGAATAGAAGGTTAAAAAAATAAAAATAAAAAAAAAAAAGCATGTGAAGTGAGCGCCAACAATGCATTGATAGTTTAGAAAAAAAAAATACATCCATGAATATCACATCGCTATCTCCAGAGTACAAGAACATGTTATTGAATTTACCATATATGCGTCAAGGTTATTGGCATCTACTTGCACTGCCTTCTCCAAGGCACGAATGGCAGGTTCTTCTTTCTCATTCTGAGCTTGAACATTTCCAAGCATCATCCATGCACGGCTATTGCTTTCGTCTTGCTGTACAGCAGCCTCGAACGCCAGAGCAGCCTCTGATAGACTACCGCCTTCCTCTGTCAGCCGAATGCCCTCCGCCATTGGATCAGGATGAGTCAGATAAGGGTTATTGGACTCAAATGTGTAAGGTCCAAGCTGAGGAGCAGCGATAGCACTCAAATCTGAAAACTCTGTCTCCCAGCTGGAGGGATCATCAAGAATATTTTGCACATCATCCGTATCTGTCAAGTTATCCCGAAGTGTATTCCAGAGATCCTCAAGCTGCTCGTGTTCATCAAAGTTAATGGGATTTGCAGATTTCGTTGCATTGGCTGCCTCGGTGTCTCGTTGTGCGGTCTCAAATTGAGCTTCCCATGAGGCATTATCAAGAGCTCGTCCTTTTCCTTTACCCTCTACAAGTTCAAACTCTTTGGCCCAATCAAAGTTCTTTTGGAAGGCGGCCTCGAACTCTGGAGGCATTTCGCCAACAACATGCTCACGCTGCAAGAACTCCTCTTGCCACTCTATGATAAGAACATAATATAGTGGTTAGCACCATGCATTATAACATTATATAATAGCAATATTACTAAAGCGGATTTTAAGCTTACCATGTGGGGCAGGTTGATGCTGTTGAAATGCAGCTGAGAAAGCAGCCTCTTCTTCAGGACTCAACTCAAAGAGACGAGCTCCTGTAGGTTGATGGGCTTGAAACTCTTGCGACCAGTCGCCGCCTATTTGTGAAGAAGCCGATTATTGTTTATATAAAAGATATTAGTATGGATGTGGATATGATCCACTGCCAATATCGATTGATACCTTCCTGCGATAAATTCAATATTCGTTTTTTTCTTCCTAATTACCTGGAGCCATTTCAAATCCCGGAGGACGATGAATTGCTGACAGTTCCTGATGCATGTCATTAAATCTAAATGCTCCGGGATCCCCCTGCTGCTTCTGTTGCTCAAAAAACTCATCTAAAAGCTACATTAAGGAGAATTTGATCGGGAAAATGAGAGAGCATACAGAATTTCGATTGGTCGATCATACAAATGCCACAGATGTACGGGGAAAAACGAAATATAAAGAGTAAAAAAAGTTAGCTTTGTAAATCGTATACGAGTGACGGGGAAACACCCCACAACCGAAGCGAGTTTCGGAGCACAAGAACAAAAGGCGCAGTTGGAGAGAGTAGCTTGGCATTTTCAGTATACAAAGCAAACACATTGGTCCCATACATACCTGTTGATCATCACCAGCCATGGTAGGCCGTGCTGTACGCATTGAAGGGCCAGCAGATGATGATGCAGCATTCCTGAACCGGTCCTAAGAGAAGTAAAGTCATACATTAAAGATAAAAGAAGAAAAAAAAAGAATCAATAACTTTGTTACAAAATAAAAAAATTAATGAATATGTTTGTTGGTTTGCCTACCTGTTGAACAGTTAGGTCACGGTCAAAGTGCTTTGTGAATTGCCTCATGGCATTGGAGCCAGAAGAGCATTCGGCTCCGCTTTGAAATGCCATTTTGTATGCGCACTTTGTGAGAAATTAGGAACAAGTCTAGAGAAGTCTGAAGAGGTTTGAAGAAATATGAAAATGAAGGGAATAGGGAGAAAGGAAGAAAAGGAAGAAAAAAGAAAGGAAGAAAAGAAAAGAAAAAAACGGGATGCGGTTCGGTGTTCGGTAAGTAGTGCAGTAGAAAGACATGAAAGCGACAACTCAAAGTCAATTGAAGACGGACACCGACAGAAAGTGAACACAGAAAGTCCAAAAAGGCATCACGTGAAATACATGTGGACTCGGAAGCACCAGCAAGCAATGAGTTTGAAACATTTTTGTGTACTGATGGATCTTGCAAGCTCCGAGATGATTGCGTCTCAAATAAAAGACCTGCTTATCCTTCCAGGCAGTTGCTGCTACAGGCTGCACTTTATGGAGGTCCTACAAAGTAAATGAATCCTTTACTTGCCATAGTAGTATACATTATCATGTATAGAAATATTCTGCTTAGTCTAATGCGTATTTTCCCAGCATTAACGTACACCATCATTCTACATTTGCTGAGTAAGAGCCTGATTTCGGTGACAAGCTTTATCCGGAGATCAAATAGTTACTATCTCTTATGTGAAATTTCGAGAAACCATCCTGCACCAGGCATCGAAGCTCCAATAGCGCAGTAATTAGGCCAGCTCAAGGATTAATCCAAAAATCAGATCGACAACTTTCCCCATAGCTAGTTTATCCAGATATGGAGGCCATATCGTGGAAAGAAACTATTCAACAGTGGAATCATGATTATATTTCAAAGTACCTTGATAATTGTAGGGTTTGAATACTTTGAAGGTACGAAGTATGCGGCTGCGGCTGACACAGTCACCCACCTGCTTTATTCCATCCGCACCATGGACGCAGGGACAGTTTCATTGCGTTCAGGGCTCGAGAGACCAAACGCAAAGGAGAAGAAACTGTGGAAGGAATGATAAAAATAGGCAACAAAAGAGAAGAACCATTAAAATGTGTTCAGCAAAATGTGGTTGCCACCAAAATTACTCTGCACCTGACTGTTGAAAGAAGGCTGGTAATTCAGCTCATATTCCTCTTTGTTCTTTTCCTATTCTTTTCGCTCCATACAATTCGTCGTGCGATCGACTTGTTTTTCATTTATTCTAATATTTCCTTCCTTTCCTTTTCTACTTAATTAATAATCATGAATAACAGTAACAACAATAACAACAATAGCAGCAGCAGAATTTGTAGCAATAGCCATCACAACAACATGAACAATACAGCCAATGTCATTACATCTGTCTCATTAACTACGACAAATAACACTAGAAATATTAATGATATCAACAACACCCACAACAATGACAGGGGCAACAATAATGACAACAATGATAGTATTAACCCTGCAAGAACATTAATCAACAGCCCTTCTTCTGCTGTTACCACTACCACCGCCGCTGCTGTTGAAGATACCCTTGCCACCTCGTCCTCGTTCTCGTCTTCACCCTCATCCTCTACTGTTCTTAACAATGGCTACACTAACAACAGCGCAAGCAGTGGTATTGACACAAACCTGAGAACAGCTGTTCGAAAGAGACAACGATTCACAGCATCACGGATAGGTGCCATTATGGAAGCCTTTGAGAACAGTCAAGGTGCGAGCTCATCGTCTTCTGCATCG
The DNA here is from genome assembly GCF_002105155.1 of Lobosporangium transversale. NCBI lineage: Eukaryota > Fungi > Mortierellomycota > Mortierellomycetes > Mortierellales > Mortierellaceae > Lobosporangium > Lobosporangium transversale. The sequence continues at coordinate 272,213 of NW_019028986.1, read as the reverse complement.
ACCTCTACCACAGCCAGTCCTCGCCCCCTACATCCACCTATCCCAGCTGACCTGCTTACAGCTGTATCAAACGACTTCCATTGGTAGGTTTGGTCCTAGAAAGGCCTATGTTGATTAAAAATATTTAACGACTCTGTGCAGTAATATCCTACGTCGTACTCACAATAGCCGTTTTTTTTTTTTATATATACAAACATACATATTCATATTTTACTCTGACGAAACAGCCCTATCTGTTTATCATTAATGAAAGAGACATTTTTAACGCAATGTGGTCACTCATTCTGGTAAGTCTAGGCCTAGTAAGATTATAAAACAAAACAACCATTGAAGAGGGTTTTTACTAATAGGACTATTGCTTGTAGCTACTTATGCATATCCCAGCATCTGAACGAGAGGCAGGATTGCCCAACGTGTCGAGCGCCGCTGACAAGGGATCAGATCTTCCCCAACTTTTTACGTAAGTCGCTCCGTCTTTTCAAACGGGCCAAGAATCATAGTTGAGCCTATCCATCTCGTGACTGCACGGCGCTTTGTGCCTGACAAATCACACCCTTTGTTTGCTGTCTATCATCTCGATTAGTCAATAGTATATTTGAGCGCACAGCCGCTGAATTACAGGACTCAACTGCTGAAAGTAGGACACGGGAGCCTCGTATTAAGCTGAAACATGACCTTCTCACCCAAAATGATTATACGCGGGAAGGTATGCTTCGACTGTGGCCATTGCTAAGAAATACTAGGACTATTAGAATGCACGTGGAGGATGGTGGATTAATCAAGAAATGTTTTTTTATTTTTATTTAGAACTCGATGAGTTACTATCGACTTTGCAAGCAAAAAAACGGAAACTGGAGTCAACTGATCAGCAGGTTGAACTGGAAGTACTATTGGACTTTCTTAGGAATACTCGAGAAGAGAAGGAAAAGGCAGGTTTATTTTTTTTATAATATGCACCGCTTACACCACCGATCAACTCCATAACAGGCCATGGCTAGAACATATCATGGTTCCGACAGGATGTTAAATGAAATTCATATATACAGTGTATTAATACATTTGATATATGTGTATTATTAATCCAGGCTTTAAAAGAACTTAACATGCAAATTCAATGTCTTGATAACGATATGAGGAAAGCTCAGGAGAAACTGGACATGCTAAAGCGACAAAATGGCTACCAAACCACGCAGAGTCTAGAGGAAGAGGACGATGACTCTCTCGAGTGCATTGGAAATTCAGCAGGAGTACAAGTCCCTAATGAGGTCTCAGAAGAAGAGGATGAAACTGTCCCAGCGCAGGCAGGGACCAAGAGAAGCCACTCTGTAAGCTGTCTCTCTTTATTTATACCATCTTATGTTCTCGTTTCCTTGATGCAAAATCATTATTTTAACCTGATTCGATTTTTTTTTTTTTTTTTTTTTTTTTTTTTTAATGACGATAGCAACTTGAGCAGGATGATAAAAACGATGGAATCAATTCAGGAAAGCTCAATACAGAAGCGCATCTCCAGAGCCTAAGTATTGCTAAACAAGTCAATGTCAACAAAAAACGTGTAGCAACCCATTTCGAAGACTTGCAGCGGTGCTACTTTGACGTATCCCTTAACTGTAAGTGGATGCTTGGTTCCCCTTTCCTTATTTATTCACGAAGGGGGCTGTTTGCGCATTCTCTGTTTCTGAGTATTAATACTTCAATCCATGTCATGCTTTCTGTTCCGCATCACACAGCATCAACCAAAAGAGAGTCAGCGCTGTCAAGCTTTTGCTCTACGATCTCTAAATTCACGCGGTTCTCTCACTTTGAGCATATCAACACGTTGCGATATGGCGACATTTTCAACGCATCGTCAATTGTATCATCCATCGAGTTTGACCGAGACGACGAATATTTTGCAACAGCGGGTGTGACGCGGAAGATCAAAATTTTTGAATATGGATGTATTGAAAAGACAGGTCTTGCGGGCACGAGCTTCCGAGAAGATGATAGATCAGAGATGTATGACCCTAGTGATCTTAGTCGACACTCACGATACTCATCCAACAAGAGACCAATAACATCAGTTCTTCATTATCCAGTGCGTGAAATGATGTGTCGGAGCAAAATAAGGTCAGGCCACAAATTACGTGAAAAGCTAATAGTCTACTTGATGTCAGACTCTCTAAATCAACCATATATATTTGATAGCATCTAACCCTTGATTCATTAATGAATATCATATCCCACAGCTGTCTCTCATGGAACTCATATATTAAAGCTCAAATCGCAAGTTCTGACTACGAGGGCATCGTATCACTGTGGGATGCGCAAACTGGCATTAACACACTCAATTATGACGAACACGAAAAGCGGGCATGGAGTGTTGACTTTTCGCGCACAGATCCAACACGCCTTGCCAGTGGCAGTGATGACACTAAGGTCAAGATCTGGTCCACAATATCAAAAGCATCTGTGTGTACCATTGAGAGCAAGGCCAACATTTGCTGTGTCAAATTCAATCCTGAGAGCAGTCATCACATTGCGTTTGGAAGTGCGGATCATCATATTCATTACTATGATCTTCGTAAAGCAAATGAACCCCTGTACGTCTTCAAAGGCCATCGTAAGGCTGTATCATATGTCAAGTTTCTCGGACGGGATGAATTGGTGTCAGCCTCAACAGACAGCACTCTTAAGCTCTGGAACACGTTACGGATGAATTGTGCGAGAACGTATACTGGCCATGTAAACGAAAAGAACTTTGTCGGCCTCAGTGCATCTGGCGATTGGATTTCTTGTGGTAGCGAGAATAACGCCGTTTATACGTACTACAAAGAGCTTCGAGATCCAGTTGTCACTGTCAAGTTTGGCAACTCAAATCCTGTTACGGTAAGTATCATCGATATTTCTTTGCAGTGTTTTTTAGACATTTGTGCTCATGACATAGTGTATTAAATTCAATCCTTTTCTCTTTCTTTCTCTCTCACATACACACAAAAACCATTCGACTACATCATCCATATCACCAGGGTGAAGATACTGCAGATGAAGATCCCGGCCAATTCGTGAGCTCAGTTTGCTGGAAGAAAAATACGTCAAATAATATTTTACTGGCTGCCAATAGTTCTGGAGTCATCAAGGTTCTCGAGTTAGTTTAAACTGAGGCATGCAAAGATGGCAAAGAAAACAGGAAAAACTTTATGTCTCTTCACTCAAATAAAAATGAGGATCTAATCTTGCACTCTATGATGAGTCCACTCCTACTTTTTTCTACTCATTCTTTGTGTAACAATGCATGCATGATATTTTGTCTACAGCTGGAAGGCCTCAAGGCGAGAGCATTAATAACTTTTTGTTTTCCAGTCCCAGGCATCCTCATACGTACGCGTCGCTGATATTGGATCTCATGCTCACTGAGTAATGCATGGATTGACAGCCCTAACTTCTTAATAGCACAGACATGTTACTCCATTTTACTCTGGAAACATGTTTATTAAAAAAAATAAAATGGGTAAAATACAAGCTCCATTGCCTTGGCCAAGAGGCCTGCCAGGTTAGCTTGGGTCGTACAATTTGTAAAAAAAAAAAAAAAAAAAAATTACCTCAAGAAAATAGTTTGTAGGACATTTTTTTTTTTTTTTTTCTTCGAGGATCTCCACCGAGCCAAATTCCTCTTTGGCGAGAAACACAACACGCGAAATGAAAGCATAAGAGTTTATAGTATTATATTACACGAGCCTTCACTATTGCTGAGCTGACCTTGTCTTCTTTAACTGTGACTACGATATACGGCGGCAGATTTAAGCCATCTTGATCTGCGTTCTTTGCAATCGACTCCCTTTCCTCATGGATGATAATATTGCATTTGGATGATATTACATTTGTGTGTGCAGGCTGTGAACAGAGATATAATTTGGAGTCCAAAGATACTTTTCTGATAAGGTTACATGCTGATCAAAAGGATTGTGCTTTGTAGCCGTAACATTAATTGCCAGGGCATGAAATGGCGAGCTATTGCTTTAGAATACTTGAACTAGAACTAAAAACTATACCCACATATTTATGAAACAATATTTTCATTGTCTTTTCTGAGCTTCATCATCTGTGTTCAACAGCATTCGCCCATTTAGATTCCTCTCATCTCTTTTCATCACTACATCTACTTTTCTCTTTTCTTCTCTTTTCTTCTCTTTCTTTCTTTCCTCTTCTCTTCTCTTCCCTCCTCTTTCTATCTGAATTTATTTTTTCTCAAGGTCCAAACAACAGTAGCACATACACACTAGAACAGTTTCCCTTCTAAAACAGTTGAATACATCAAGAACATCATTGTTCTTCGTTTTCGATGCAGTACGACTATCTGCCGCCACATCAATCAGGCCACCAGCAGCAGCAACAACAGCAACAGCAGCAACAGCAGCCGCCGCACTACCATCTCCATCAACAGCCACAGCAACAACAGCAGCAGCAATGGCAATACTCCAACCAAGGTGTGCCTCCTATTCCACCGTACTCTGGGGGAAGTGGAGGATTGACCACTACATCTGGTCCTCCCAGCCAGTATGATTCTTATCATGATTACAATGGCCAATATCAACACCAGCATCAGCACCAGCATCAACAACAATATCAACAACAATATCAACACTCACAGCAGCACCAGTATGAACAGCATCAATACCAACATCAACATCCGCACGAGCACGAGCATCAACACCAGCCTTATCACCAACAGCACCATGGCTATGATGAAGGAGGTATGCCGGGAGCGAGTGCGAGTACCGAGCAGCTCTATGATCGGTCAACCGAGGGGATCACCAAGTCTGCTTTCGATCAGTCCGCCGCTGCAAAGTATCGACTGGAGCATCATTTCAGTCTTTCATTAGAGCAGGCTATTGAACGGAGTGAAAGGTCCGTTTATAACTAAAGGAAAAAGAAAAGGGTGCTTTTGTAGAAACATTTCCATTTTTACGAAGAGCACTTTTAAATGTTCTGTGGCATGGATTACATTCACTCCTCTTTGTCATATTTATTTTAACTCCCCCCCTTTTTTTTTTTTTTTTTTTTTTTTTAAAAAAAAAATATATATATAATTCCGTGTCTCTCCAAACCTTGTACAGGAGGATAGAACTTGAAAGGAAGCTAGAAACAGAGCCAGGAAGTGTAGAACGCAAGCATCGCCAGTTGGAGGCATTGGGTAGAAAAGAATCGCAGTTTCTGCGACTACGAAGGACGCGCCTGGGATTGGAAGATTTTGTGACGGTGAAGGTGATTGGCAAGGGAGCATTTGGTGAAGTACGATTAGTTCAGAAGTTGGACTCTGGCAAGATCTATGCCATGAAGACGCTTCGCAAAGCAGACATGTTTAAAAAGGATCAGGTAAGCCCATTTACATGCTTGCGCATACACATACATGTACAAACGTATACTGCATTGGATAATGAAAGTTGAAATCCTTTATATATATATAAATTTGTACCAAGAACTCTTAATGTATGAATGTATAAATTTTTCCCCTTGTAGTTGGCTCACGTTAAAGCTGAGAGAGATGTGCTGGCAGAGTCAGAGTCCCCTTGGGTAGTCCAGCTGTACTACTCATTCCAGGACTCCCATTATCTCTATCTCATCATGGAGTTTTTGCCTGGAGGAGATTTGATGACAATGCTAATCAAATACGACACTTTTTCAGAAGATGTGACCCGCTTCTATATTGCTGAATGTGTACTTGCTATCGAAGATATTCACAAGATGGGTTTCATTCACAGGTATATATTAGAGGAAGAGATCGTTACTCGTTGTCATTGACGTTTAGCCTCCGTAGTACAATTGGAGTTTCTTATTTCTGTTACTAAACGCTTATGGTTTTGTCATGACATCTCTTATAGAGACATCAAGCCAGACAACATTTTGATTGATCGTGATGGACACATCAAACTATCTGACTTTGGTCTCTCAACAGGTTTTCACAAGACGCACGATTCTCAGTTCTATCAGCGTTTATTGGATGGCCAAATCAAGGGTGGAAACAGTAATCATGAAGATGGAGTAACGAGATTGGACACATCTGTCGATGCGATCAACCTCACTTTCTCGAGTAAAGACAGACTGGCCACCTGGAAGAAAAACCGAAGGACTTTGGTATGTGTCTCAGCACAGTCTAGTCAGTTTTTTTTTTTTTTTTTTTCTGACCCGAATATAAGGGTTTTTTGTTTACTGATCCGCTTTCATCCTATTTCCACCAAAACCTTTCTTTTCCTTTCTTTCTTTGCGTACTTAGGCTTACTCTACTGTTGGGACACCCGACTATATTGCACCTGAAATCTTTCTGCAACAGGGATATGGACAGGAGTGTGACTGGTGGTCATTGGGCGCCATTATGTTTGAATGCTTGGTAGGATATCCTCCATTCTGTAGCGAGAACGCTCATGAGACGTACCGTAAGATTATGAATTGGAGGGAGCAACTCTATTTCCCAGAAGATGTACATCTTTCACCGGATGCAGAGGATTTGATTCGCAGGTACCTATGGTTTTCTTTCTTTGTCAAGAGAAACAATATGTAATGTCTCTTTTTCTTCCTACACCATACTTAACGTCGCGATGGCAATCTTGTTTTTTTTTTAATCCTCTATTTAGGTTGATTTGTTCACCAGAGATGAGATTAGGTAGACATAGTGTGCATGAGATTATGTCGCATCCGTTCTTCCATGGAGTCGACTGGGTTAATATTCGCCGAATGGAATCGCCTTTTGTTCCAGTACTGACATCCATTACAGACACGAGCTATTTCCCCACAGAAGATTTGGATAAAGTCCCAGACCATCCTGAGCAGCATGGTATGTTGTATTAAAAAAAAAAAAAAAAAAAAAAAAAATTGTATGATGACTGATAGCTCTTTTTTTTGTTTTCCCTTAAACTATAGAATATCATCCACCAGACGAGAATAGCAAGCAAAAGGATCTGGCCTTTGTGGGATACACATTTAAACGATTTGAATCCTTAACTAAACGAAATGCACTCTAAATATCCTTTTTTTCCTTTTTCTTTTTTTTCTTTTTTTTTTTTTTTGTACAAAAAGTAAACTGTGCCGTTTTGTTAACTATTAACTTACGCTGTGCTCGTAATGTTTTACATTGTACATTGATCATCTTGCTTGTCCTGAACCCTTCCTATTAGCAATATGTTCCCTGTCCATCCAATATTTTGAGGCTATGTTTGATGTTGACTAATATTCAGGACCTCCTCAGATGTCTGGTGAACATCTCTTACAAATTGGGAATCGAAACGCCCATAGCTCTGGGAGTGAAGATGGTATTGACTACTTTACACTTCATCTCCATGACCTAAGCATTATCTGAAGGCCCCAATGTTTTGTCAGAAATCATTTGCTCTACTATATCTTTATATTCGTCCTTTTTTTTTTTTTTTTTTTTTCATTTGTCTGTATAAAAGAATTGAGTTTTGATCACAGCTTTTTAGCGAATCTTGACAGCCTCAAAGGTCAGTTTGGCATGATATATTTGCTTGAACGACTCAGGTGTTCGTTCAATACTGGTGGTCCTTTAAGGCCAATCGTATCTCCAATGTCGCGAAATCATATTTTAATTTCTTTTTGTAGAGAATATGACTTGCAGGCGTGTGTATGATGACATACTGTTTCGACCACTGCTAAGATGTAAGCTGAGCCATACAAGAATGATACGGAAAGAGAAGAGACAGAAAACGGAGGAAGAGAGAAAAGGGGAGGGCTAAATATTGCTGGAGATAATAAAAACTAATGTGATCGTAAACCACTCGTTGTGTCATAAGCAAAAAAAAAAAAAAAAAAAAAAAAAAAAATTACACCAAAGACATTTTAAAATCAAATACCATAATCTGAAGTAGGCAAGCTCGGAATGCTACTCTTGGACGGGGAGGGGGAGCCAACGACCTGCTGATCTACTCAGAAAGTATAACGAAAGACTTAGACGGCCCGCTTGCTGTAATGGGGAACGGACAATTAAGTTTCAGCAATATTTGATTTGGGAGTAATCAGGATTGGAGGACGATAAGAGTTAACGGAATATAGTAAAAAAGAAAAAAAGAAGAGACGGACCTATAATATGACAAAGAATTCTTTGGGCGCTCACTCCATGTGGAGAGATTACATCAGAGTTAATGAGATACATGTACAAGATTATGAGAATGAGCCAAAGACCCAGGAAGCACAGAGTCGGATGAAGAAAAAGAGAAATGGCCAGGCCATTGACTCCATTTTTTCTCATATTATTCCCATGTGCAATTATTTGGCCAGGCTAAGTTCAGTAACCGTCAGTGCCTTGTCAATGCACTCATTAATGTTTGTGCTCATGGGCGGGCACTGTATGTATTGAGAGCCTTTATTATTTCTTTATATTTCCCAAAGCATGTGCAAAGCTGCAAAAAGCTTAGAGTTCATACAAGTTTTTCTACATGTACAAACATCCAGTTTGTCTGCAATGTTCATATGGTTCAAAGCCGTTCCCGATGGTCACGCAAAGAAAAAATATTCAACTTGGAGTTTGTTCGTATTACACCAAATGTAATTCGTTATTAATATCATTTTGTTTGGTTCTGCAAAGCCAAAACCTTACTACTACACATGTAAGACTGGGGTTGTGTTCATGTACAACATGTATTGACATATATACAACGCCAGCAGAAAAGTCGCATCCCATGTTAAAGTGGTTTAAAAAAAAAAAAAAAAAAAAAAAAAAAAAAAAAAACGGTCTGGTCATTGATTTATCCATATCCATGACCTGCTTGAAAACAAACATGGTCTCATTTTTTCATTTGCGTTGTTTTTGTGATAATAAGGTTCATATCTGTCTTTTTAGCACAAGTGGGGAAAAGACTCGTTCCTGTCTGAGAGCAAAAAAAAGTCAAAAGGAGAGGAGATGGAATGGGGTCATGATCAAGCTGAGTTGACAAAAAAACAAACCATGTATTCCCTGCAATCTTTGACCAACGGTATTCTTGAACAAAAAAAAAAATTTATTATTAGTTGTTATAAATGTAAAACTGTATATGAACGGAAGTAACATTAAGGAGCAAAAAATAAAAAAGATGGGCAAATCAATATCGGTAATCATTTGAATCGAATTGCTGCTGCATCGGTCGTCCGAATGATGAATGCGTTGGCGATTGGCTTGGATTGTGGTGCACTCTTGGACTACGCCCACCCATTGTAGGAGACAATGGCCCTGAGGTATATGATGGAGCTGCTGACCCAGAAACGGATGCAGGGTAAGGCGATGGTGGTGGAAGATCCATGTAAGGGTTAAACATCTCATATTCATCCATGACCTTGCGTTGCTGCTGCTCCACATATCGCTTGCGTTCTGCTATACTACTGGGACTATATTTCTGTCCACTCGTGTCTGAGAGCTCATATTCAACCAGACCTGGCGTGCGCTCACCATAGTACGGATGATTCAACGCATCACTCGCGCTCTTGTAATGAGGATGGCCTGTCTGGTCCAGATCTTGGTCATCCTCTATATACACACTAGGCGGTTTGCGGATCGTGAAGGATCTAGCAAGCTTAGACTTGTCTCCACGATCATCTTCACCACCACTCATATTGCCAGCTGCTCCAGTGGATACACCACTGTTACTGTTTTGATTATTCTGTTTCTGACGATTCCGAGATTGATGCGAGTTAATAGCGTTGGTGCGAGCCCTAGCCCGGCCTCGCTGAATCAAAAGACCCACAATTGCAATGACAGCAATGCCGGCAACTGTGCTGCCAATGATCAGAGCCAATTTCGTTTGACTACCATTAGCTCCCTGGCCCTGGCCGTGGCTGTAGTTGGGAGTGTTGGGACCATTGGCATTGGAGGGTAAGGCAGGGTAAACAAAGGTCTGAGTGCCGGTGGGGAGATTGAAGATTGTGACAGATCCATCGACTTCACTGCCGGGGATAATATAGGTTGGAGCAGAGCCACCAACGTTTGTTCTGGTAGCAGCAGGAGCACCGCCTGTAGCAGTGACAGTAGGTTGCCTTGGAGAAGACATTATATATGTAGGAATGTACTTTGAGAGTGATTGAGAGAGGGGAGAGAGAGAGAGGAAGGAGAGCCGATAGTGCAGGAAGAGGCTTTTGCGCAGGGATAAATGTGCAGGATTGTGTTATGTAGGTTGCGATCAAATATTGGTTCAGAAAAGGAATGAATGAATGAGCGAATATGTTAATGTGAATGAATGGACGACAAAGTTACAGATGATGAGAACTAGGGACTAAAGGGAAAAAGGGGACAGGGGGCCAACAGAAGGATCGCAAAGAAGAAGAAAAAGAAAAAAAAGGAAGACAATACGAATTGAATGCTTTTAAAAAAAGATGTAACACACATCATCAAATAGGACATTAATTCAGAAATACATTTTATGCGTTCACATTAGCAAATGACAGGTTTTCTAACCTGGGCTACAGTTGCACCCTGTTCTGTTCGCCCATTTGATTTGTCCATGGTGTGACAAACTTGTCTCTTTGTGCCATCGTGTTCTCATGCCAAATGTTCATATTTACATGTTTATATACCATAATGCCAAACAAAGAAAACGGCCAACGATAAAGAAAAAATCACATACAAAACACCATACAATCGATCAGACATGTTCTTTTTATTATTTTGATCCTACTGCACATGCTCGGTTCTTTTGTTCCAACTCAGCGTAGAATGTAGCTGCCTGGTGCTCTAGCATCGCTACATGCTTCTCCACAATCTCGAGATTACGCTCTAAATCATGAATGTCCAATATAGCAACCCCTGGATACCATCTCTGCTTCTGTTTGTGTTGCTTCTCTGCTTCTCCAGTGTCATTCATGTTCGTGTTCTTGTCCATACAAGTATCGGTGTACTTGTCACCATGGTCTTTGTCATAGTCATCTTCTTCTTCTTCTTCTTCTTCCATTCCTCCCAAGGGCTCACAAAGACCCTCCATTTCCTTCCAAAACTCTTGTTCTGCTCGATGGATTCGCTCCAACTCAATCTGAGCTGAAGCCTTCGTTCTGTCTTGGTTGCTCAACTGTATCCCGTATATTGGTGTATCTGGTGATGTGGTCATACTACCCAAGGGAACATTCGGAGCTAAAGGTACAATGATCTCTTGATCATGCTTTGTATCAGCCCCATTAGTTGCTCCATACGCACTAGTTCTTAACCTCAAACCCACGATGGATGTGGCTGAGAGGGGACTCGAATATTCATTCATCCAACTGCTCCTGTTATTAGCTTTATCACTACCACGATCATTACCTTTGATCAAGAAACAATCGTTTGCAGTGTCTCCATAAGAAGATCTTTGGAAAAGATGGCCTGGTAGTTCCGAAGGCAATGGGTCGCGCTGTATGCCAGGAGCTGAATATAGAATGTTATCCTCTGAAGTTCGCGTTGGACGATAGAATGTAGGTGACACACTCATGGAACGCTGTGTTCGATGAATGAGTGACATCGGTGTAGCTTCTGCCGTGGTAACACGAGTGGTTGTCGTAGTCATCCCAAGTTTGTTGCTGTCCTTGGATGCAGATGATTTGGTCATGTGGGCAACCTTGAGAAGGAGGTTCTTAAAGGCGCTTCGACGTCTCGCATGTTTTGTACCTTTTTCTTTGCTTTCCATATTGATGCGGGCAGGATCGTGTTGCAACAACACATTTGATGGCTCAAACTGACCGGATTTATCGACCGCAGCCACCATGACCGCTTCTGCTTGATCACCAAAGGAACGCTCTGTACCAAGTCGGATACTGTCGTGGCTATGGTCGTTATCAAGTGCGTGTGATTGAGATGGCTGTGGTTCTCTTACTTCGGACCTTTGGGCCCGTGCATCGAGTTTCTCCTGGTACCACTGGCCGCGCTTACGCGCAATCGCATCAAGGAGTTGTTCTGGAGTCACCACAATGCCACCTGCCTCTAACACAACAACCAGGTTCTGTAGCGTCATGCTAATACTTAGAAACGCCTCTAGGGCTTTTGAGCTCTGCTCACGCTCGCATTGACGAGGGTATCTATTCTGTTGTGACGCTTTCAGAGTTAGCACCGGCGACACCGAGAAAATACTGCTTCGCTTTGATGATGAAGAGCCATTGAGGAATTCGCTTGACATTGTTGTAGCATGAAAAGTAGAAGAAGCTTCAGATATTCCCTGGTCTTTATCCATAGCGTGGTAACAATCCAGGAACTGGGACCATCCATTTTGATCCACCTTTGCAACCCTGGGGACTAGCTTTCCTAAGCCCATATCCTCCATAACTAACGAAGGAAACGCGGATAAGCCTTCATCATCAACCGTAGCTGATGGCGCCGACATCGCCCTCGCTGTCGTTCTTTTAAATGTTGTGAACCGCAAGGATGAGAGAGGACTGGCTGTACCATGCTGGACAGCGACATCGTCTTTAACAGATTTGTAACAGGCAAACTCGGAGGTGTCTGTTCCCCTATACTCCATTGCACTGTTGAGACCAGCTGCTCCGTTAGTCGATGAAATATACTCTGTGGGGTTATGGTTCAGACTCTCATCAACTGAAGATGTTGGCTCTCGACTTGGAGTGTCCCTTATATGAGGTTGCAACTGGGGTCTTGTCCATACAGCAACGGCAGGAGCCGAAGATGTCCATAGCCCACTATTACCACCTTCCAAAAGGCTCTGATGCATCATGGTACTATTGCTTCGTGGGTACTGTGGGTGTTGAGGCGCGTTGGTAGATGTGACCACGGTAGCTGCTTTGGCTCGGGACATAGCGGGGTCAGAGATTATAGATGACAGATTGGAGAATTCAGAATAACTCACTGTCTTGTACGCGGAGGGATCGTATTTCCGCAGGTAATGGTTAATGACAGGGTAGGGCATTGGAAATTGGCCATGTCTTGAATAAGAAGGGCAAATATGGCTTCCTTTGTTGTTATTCTTCTGCCAATGTTGTAAATACTCCCGAGAAGCGGTCTGTGCTAAACGAGGCGAAATAATCACGTTAATGTCTTGATCCTTGACCATGGGTATGGCTTGCTCGTCCCTTACCGCTCTCGGCGATGGCGGTTGCCACGGTAATACTGAGCCTTTCAATGAATGGAGTGCTGCTTGTTGGTGCCTTTCCTTTTGCTTATTAGAGGAGCTAAATAACGGCTTCCACCAGGGACGCCTGTCCCTACAGCTGCTATTCTCTGTAGCAATATAATCTTCGAAATTACAGAACGACATAGTATGCCTTGCCATTACAAAAGGTTTATGAAAGTCCTCTGCATAACTCGGCAAGAAACCTGCGTGCTCAAAATTTATGACTGCCAACAAGGCCCCAGTTTGCGGATGGGTGATCAATGATGTCGGATCCATGTGTCCATGGGTAAAGACAATGCAACTCCCTTTGAAAATACTATTACTCTCCGAAGGCCGAAATACCCTTAGTTGCCTCCCAGGCGCGCCCCAATTCTGGTCGCCATCTATTCCAAGGGCCGTGGTGACAACACGTCTCCTTGGAGGGACACCTAAGCTTGATTGGCTAAAGAGCAATTCATCGTACGCCAAGCAAAGGATCCGTTGCAAAAGCCTTAGAATCGCTTGCGGGAAACGACAGACCGACCCAGGAAAAGAATCCAATCGCCCAAGCGCCACCAATGCATTTAAGAGCTGTGCTTGCTCATATTCGGCCACGGGTTTTAGACAGGTGTCATCAGTGCTTACAGGCGCTCCAGAGGCTGGTGACGTAGGATATACAAATTTAGTAGGCCAACAGATACAATCTTCTTCCATCCATCTCATTGTTGGCTCAAATACACGACTGTTTCCTTTCATGGTCAGTTGTCTGAATAGTTCTCGGGACGTCAATACGCTTGAGGAAAATGACTGCGCACTGGGACTAGATGTTGGATTCGGCCGCAGCCCCGAAAATGTGGAGGGATCGTATACTATTTGAGAAACACCGCCTCCGCTTTGACCAGCTTGAGACCTTTGCTGAGCCATGTAACTACAATATATCGTGGGATCATGGTCAAACCAAGAGCTACTCTGAAAGTTGGACTTCTGCGGGATGGTTCCAGTGGAGCAATCAAATTCCTCAACGGATGCATGTTGGCTTTTTGGGGTTGCGATATGTGTGTCGACTCGCAGTGCTGCTCGGGAAGCGATATTACGAATCCTGGATTTGTTGGCTGGCTCAGCCTGTAAAGCAAGCTTACATGCTCTAAGCGCACTGCATGACGCTTGAGATAGCGAAACACGTTTCAGCGGAGATACAGAACCGTTGCCTGTGGGGGTAGAACAATGTCGAAGGGGTACGTTTTGTACAAGTTGTTCACCCAGGGCCTCGTAGTCACTCATCCCAGAGCTGCTATCATCTTCATCAAGCACTTCAGACCTGGCCATTAGCGAAGATTGCGAGAATGATGGTTTTAGGCCAATTGTTTCACGGCGAAGTCGCTCAGAGGCGGGCAGGCGTATGTTTGGATAATAGGGCGAAGCCCAATCGGACGACTGGGAAACAGTGATATCCAAAAGGTCGCTAATCCTATCTTGTGTAGTGTCGGGGGCGTTTTGATCCTTACTTCTTTTCTCTGGCTTTTGACGGGTAGTTAGCTTTGAGTGAATGAAGTCAGCAATGCTGATGGAAGTGACAGATGCCAAAGTATTTGGGATTGAAGGAGTACCAGGGTTCTGACATTGCATCTGAAGCGGGCTATTAATTCTATCAAGAGCTTCAACAATTAAAGCTGGACGAGAAAAACATAGTAAAGAATAAGCGAGAGAAAACGAATGGAGCGGCAGGCATATCGCAGCGCTGCTACATTGTATGATCGCGACTTTACCGAATCGAGAGCGCGTCTTTGCAAGCTGTGTCTGGCTACCGAGCTTATGTGCGGCATTTGGAAGCGCAAATCCAGCGGCGTGATTCTGGGGTTCTTTTCGCATCTGATGAAATATCTATTTTATAAATACATGTATAGATATATTTCAGAGTCGACCAATCATTGGGCCGTTGATCAGCAAAGAACATCGGAAAAACCAAAAAAAAAAAAAAAAAAAAAAAAAAAAATACGCTCAAAGGCTTTAGTTACGACTTTTAAAAAAAGGCTTTTTCTAAAAAAAATACCTTGGCTAGACACTGATAGAGATCTTTCTGCTGAGAGCCTTGTAACCGGTAATCGTACGCGTAAAGAACGCCTCCGAGAGGATAGCTCATAAGGATGAAACCCATAAGCCCAAACATGTCGAGATAGGCTTCGATGTCGACTTGGTGGCCATAATATGCATAGCCTATGATCTCAGGTACGACAATATCTTTACTACATTATGTTTTTTTTTTTTTTTTTTTTTTTTTTTTTAAAAAAAAAAGCACATGAGTTCAATTGCAAGACCACCCATTCGTTACTCAAAATTCCAATGTAACTTTATAACTTTATTTAAGCCTTTTTTAAAACGTCCTTTACCAATTCAATCGACACCATTTTACGGCGCCAATCTCGTTCTCGATCGCATGCCTGACTATTCCTTTCTGGTGACTATAGCTGCGGCGATGGCCTGGTGGTGCATTAGCATCCGCGGCGGCAGCAGCTCGCACAACAGCTGGGTGTCGGAATAACTTTTGCTTTGGAAAAACCTTGAACAGGAACCTGTGCTCCATTTTTCGGGTTGAGAGGACGTACATTTGAGAGAGTTGGTACCCTTCAAAATCAAACGGCTTTGAATCAGGGTGGCGGCGTTCTGTACCCAAAGAAGCTGCTGCATCATTGCTGCGGCCAGCTTCGTGCTCACTAGTAGTGCTGCCAGGGGTCCTAATAAAACTATGGCTTTTATTTCCTGAGGGGCTGTGCCTCACAGGCGAGGACGGCGACATGGGCGTGCCAGGGGTATAATCAGGAATGTATGATGAGATTTCTTCAATGAAGTCAATCGAAAGCTGATGTTTCATTTGCGGTGACTTTGATTTGGAAGGTAAAGGTGGTGGTGCTTCGGCATCTTCGTCCATGCGATGACTATTATCGTTATTTTCATGACTTCCTGCGAAGTCTAAGAGGCCAAAATTCCGAAGTAAGAGAGTAATCCTTTCAGGCGATGCAGACCATTCACCAATGGTGTCCACATTGCCAACAAAGGCGGACTCGGATGGTACACGAAGCTTCATCAAATAAATCAGCTTTAAAAATACTAGAAATTGTAGCTAATATATATATGTATAAACATGAAGAATTGAGTTAAGGGATGGAATATGAAAACCAATCAAGAAAAGAAAAGAAGCAAGAAGAAAACTGGGAGAAAGGATTAAAGAAGAGCGCGAATGCGATGCAAGCACCAGTATTGATCAATGCAGCGCGTGTCTCCTACCATGCGTGGTAGAGAGGCTTTGACCAATATTCTTTTTTTCTTTTTTGTCGCGTAATTGAAGAATTATTGTAAGGCTGCTTTTTTCTACATTACATACATAGCAATACTGATGGTAACACCATGTCATAAGAAAGCCTTTTTTTCCTGTTTCCAAAGAGCCTTTTTCACCATCAGCGATCTTTGATATTTTGGTGCCACAATGAAAAGTACATGTAATATTATAAAATCCCTTGCAGTGCCAATATAGATCTTTATGTTTTCAATGATCATAAGGATACGGCCAAGCAGAAGATACTTATTATTTTGACACTATGATAATATGGTACATGGATGCTGTTGAACTAAAATAAATAAAATAAAGGAGATATACAGTTACAAAAATAAATAAATAAAAATGATACTATGACAACATTAATCTTGACCTTCCATCATTTTATTACCGACCCCATCCAAGACCCGCCAGTACGTTCGCACACTCCAGCTCATCCATATTCAAATCCTTGGTTTCTGTTGCAGGCGATGCAGGCTTATCAATATTCATCTCTATACATGTAGCCTTTGCATTACATTCCTGTTGCTCCACTGTCGATAACCCACTATTCCAGGTGCGGTTTTTCTCGATGATAGGATAGCTTGTCAGGGGACTACGCGACCTTTCCAATTCAAGACCATAATCTCTTGTAGGTGACGATGTGACCAGAGACAAGGTTGATAACGAGGTTTTGAGGCATTTGCTTGAAACTCTGTGCTGACGATGATTGAAATCTGTAGAGATTGGAGATGGTGAAAGCACTGTCTTTGATATTGATTTTACTAACCCAAGCTTCTTGGCCATTTGAGGGTGCTGTTGCTTCTGTTGGTCCTGTTGCTTCCTTGCACGTTGTTTTTGTAACAATAGTACAAAATCCTCTTCATCCGTCTCGTCACCGTCTACATTTTCAGACGGAGAGTGACCATGATGTTGATCTATCGTGGTCGATGTCGATGTCGTGCTCACTACGGAACCAGCTCTCCGCTTCTGTGCTTGATGCGTCAGTTCCTGATCAAGGTTGGGTGGTCCAAAGGATCGATCCATGTTGTTCAATGCGCGTTGTATAGAAGGCGTCTGTACTGATCTTTCATCATCTGTCTCTTCATCCGTTTCCTCGGAATCGAATAATGTCTTCCCAATAGATAGCCGTCTTGCCCTCATAGCAGTCTGTCCAAACCGCGCATTAATAGGGTTGTTTTGCTGTGCGTTTGAAAGTATTTGAAGAGACGACTCTGACTGCACTCGTTTTAGATTAGAACTAACAACATACTGAAGACGACGCGCCAATTGGACAGCTGACAGTCCTGCAGAACTTGTTACATTCAATGGGGGTTGTTGAGTGACCTTATTGCAGACATTATCGAGGTTGTATTTACCAGTCATAGAGAGTGCTGACTGTTTAAAATTGCATGAGACTGGACGGGGATGGTAAAGCCGATGTTGTTGTTGCTGTTGTTGGCGGTTGATGACTTGCTCCATGAGCGAAACTGTCCTAGTATATGGAAAGCATGGACGGGGGGACCCTGTTGATGCTGAGGTGGCTACTGGCTCCGGCATGGAGCGATGCTTACGAGCGGATTTGAGGGCGGAGCGAGAGGAATGTTGCTGTTGTTGCAATGCGGAGGATGGTACGTGATGTTCATTTAAGGGCTTTATCAGGGGCGTTGACATGGTTCTTTTAGGAGTAGGGAAGGTAGTGGTGGTTGGGAACATCCCAGAAACAGGTGCATTCAAAACCACTTTGGAAGATGTCTCTGGCCAAAGAGCCATGACGGGGGTAACCTTCTGCTCTTCTGATCTCTTCTTGGCTTCTGCTAAAAGCAAACAGAGATGCTTATTTGCTGTTTCGGCATCAACAATGTCATGAACGCTTGTTTCGGTCTCTGTTGTAACCAATTGATCTGAAAGCTTTGATTTGACCCCTCTTAGTTTAGTCTCCGGTGGTGGCGCTGATAATGGCGTGTACATTGGCTCCAGAGTTGAATTTCCTTCCGCTTCAGTGATAGTAGATGGTCGTGGTGTCAACGAACTCTTTTCTGCGGTCGATGCAAGAGAGGAAGTAGGCGCGAAGGGCGATGAAGATACCTCTGGACAAAGGGATGGGGCAGTCACCAGGGTGGTTGATAACGTTGCGTATTTCAGTGCTCCGAAATTTGTGCGACCATCCTTAATTGGTTTTAAAGGAGGCGACAAAGACATGACCGAGTCTCCTGAAGAACGTCGGCGAAAGGAACCACCACACTCTGCATCGGACTTACTTGTGTCTTCTTCTGATCCAAAGGGCTGAGAAGCGTTGCATGAAATAGACTTTTTACGTAGTGTTTGCCGCCTGTTTTGAAACCAAATCTGAACAGCTCGTACACTCATACCAAGCCGATCGCCCAGTTCCTGACGAGTTGCTGCATCGGGTAAGAGGTTTTTTGCGAATGCATCCTCCAAGATCTGGAGTTCTTCACGATTAGTTCTCCTTCTTCTCTTCCGAGGATGACCTGGTGATGTAGCATCAAAATGAGAAGGCAAAGCATTGACCCAATTGAGGGTCTTTTTAGGTGCTGGCTGTGAGGATCGGTCAAGTGGATGAATGGAGTTTGAAAGCTGGTTTTGTTCTTGCGCCTGTTGTTGTTGTGATCCCTCCTGACTGTGCCGTTGTTGATGTTGTTGTGGTGGTGGTAGTAGGGGTGTTGATTCAAGTAAAGGTTCTGGAGCTGTAAGTGAAACGTTGCATTCTTGTGATAAAGGGGGCGACATGGGGAGTTTTATTGGATCGGGTTCCTGCTGAGCCTTTGTATCTCCGTCCTCAGTGAACGATTCAAAGACAAAAGGAGGGCTGGAAAGAGCAGGCGTGACCATGTGTGAGCGAAGTGATTGTCAGGAGCTGGCGATAGTGATGGTATATCTTTGAAATGTCTGAGACAAGGAGATAGATGACGAAGCAAATGTGATGAAAGGATGGCGACGATATGGAAAGTGAGGACAGCTGTCGAAGATGGAAGTCAGTACATAGATTGTTGTATTGATACTTATATTGAAGGAGTAATAGACAATTAGATGAATAGAAATGTGTATGCGAAGGTTGTGCAGGTAGAGAGAAAGTGTGCAAAAAGAGAAAAAATGAGTTGCTAAGCAGTTTGTTTGGAAATGACTGTGTACGATCTATCAGATCGTGTTTAGCGCCTTCTTGTTTGGATCGTACGGAGGAGAAGCGAAGCAAGAAAAGAAGAATAAAGATTTAAGAAATGGATAACAGAAAAAAAAATTAATAACAAAAATTAAAGAGAAAGAAGAAAGGCTCAAAATGAATAAGTGGAAAGAAAAGCAAGTAAAGCAAAAGAGTTGATGAATGTCTCTTCTCTCTCTTTTCCCTTCTCTTTTTCCTTCTTCATCCTCCTTTTCTTTGATGGGTAGAAATGAAAAATTCGCGTGCACATTCTCTCTTTCCTCCGCCCACCTTCTTCTCCCAGTCTTCTTTTTTCTTTTCCTTCCCAATCTTGACTATACATTCCTTGAATCCCCGGGGTCCCCAAAATATATCCATACATCTAAAGATATACCCACAGATAAAACTTGATAGTAATAAAAGCTTTAATTGACCGGATGAAGATCGTTGGTTTACCTCTCTGAGGCTGTTCGGTATACTCCGACATGGCGCGTGCCAAGTAATAAAAAATAGACGCGTTAAAATTTTGTACAAATTTCATTTTTACCCAAAATCCAAAATTAATTTGAGGACGCGTAAAAAAAAAATAATGGCGCGTTATATTAAGGGGTGAATGTGGCAATCCTCATCTTAGCTGCGATTTTTGAGAACAAGCACGTGCTGGTTTGTGATTGCAGCGTGTGAGTTAAATTTTTCCAGCATGTTGGTTCAACCTGCTTGACCAAGTGCTCTGCCATGCACTGACATCATTCACCATTTATTCTAGAATCTCGAGCATCAATAAAGATTGATTACACACAGCTACAGAATGGAAACACATATGAATTTTGTATATGCACATGCTTAAAAAAAAGATGCCAGCCATAATCACCCTTGATTGCTTCCTCACGAAAAAGGAAAAAAAACGTCGCGGGAGTTCGTGTCTGTTTTTTTTGGCATGTTGCCACAACTTTTATTTTAGGCTGAAATAAAGCTATCATAAAATATGATACGGAAGTTTTGATCAATCATTCGGTTTCAGCATACAGAGAGGACCCACCCAGCTCTGTTGAATAACCTTTCAGAAGCAGCCTGGACACAAAGGAATGCTCGTGCAAATGGAACAACATATTCAATTCCTGTTGCTTTTCTATCCTGTTGCTCCTTCCAATAAAGCTTAGGGGTAAAAGCCTAATGCGCGTGCCGTCCAGAAGCTTGCTCCGTCTTGTACTTGTGACAGATGGCCGGTTTCGGAATCTGTGTGCTCGACATACGGCATCTGATCCGCCGTCGCCAACACGAAGACGTAATCAGTAATACAGGTTCTGAGGCTGTTGGAAATCCGACAACCAGGACAAAGACGATATCGCAGACTTGCTGAAATGTGTTGATGACAATCAAAGTGTGGACACTCCATCCCTTCCTGCAGGTGACAACGATGGCCAAGGCAAGAGCATGCTACTAACGGAGTTATTGAGACTGTAGAAGACATTAAGTAGCAGCAGTAATAGCAGCCCCCACATTAGAGGTGCAATCAACTGGGAACAGCACAGTCACGATCTAGAAAAAGTGGTAACAGTATTCAAGGCAGCCGAGGACCATACATTGGTATTGATGTTGGGATCAAGTACCCTATTATTGCCATAAAAATCGAGTCGATACAACCAAACAAATTGTATACCATTAAAACCTTGAGTGCCTAGCAAAGGCTCCAACAGACGAAGCGACAGCATGGTATCTCTGCCCTGGAATCACAAGTGCCAACGCTGACACTTTCTACTATCAGCGAGTATTTAAATACATAATGGAAAGCACAGCATCGATCCTCGCGTAGTCCTCAGTACCGCCATCGTCCACGTATCCAATTTCAGTTCCACAAAATACCTACGAAAAGATCATTGGACTTTATCGTTAACCGCGATACAGACATATGAACGTCGTAATCAAGCAGCTACTATGTATGACGGGAGGAATAGAAGGTGCAGCCAAGAAGACCGAAAATTATAGCGTCTTCAGAGCCGGCTTGGCTCGGTTTACAGGCGCAGGTAGCAAGCACGTCAAGTTGTGCCGTTTCATTAAGGAAGTGAGTCAATTTTACAAGGGCATACGACCGCCACCAGAACTCTAATATTAGTCCTTCTGAAAATGCTTAATAGGTATGGAGGTTGGGACATGTGTCATGGGATACATGGGTACTTTACTAGTATCAAGTATCCTTGCCACGGCTGCAACAGCTTCCTCACAAACCTGAAGAGCCGTAGCAAGTGCGGCAGTGAGCACGGCATTTACATGGATCGCGATATACCGGGTAGTGAGAGCATGGCCCACATCCTTGGCGGTCACCCCCTGTTACAGACGCGCCCTACAAAGCACATGTTCGCCTATGCATCCCTGGTTGCTCCTTTGGCCCCTCCGGTGTCCCCCTCCACCGCTATGCAAGCGCCTGCTGGATGAAGCGACAGTGGGTGTAGGGAGAACAGGGAGACAGTCCGCTTCCAACGCCTGTAAAGCTCTTTGGGGGCAGGAATTCTCATTTTTTTGTAAGGGCATGATTATGATCAAGCGAGATGAATTAGAAGAGGTATGCGGTAGCCGTACACTTAACCATTGCCTTTTAATCTGTAGACATGACACATGACTTGAATAATTTTGTGTGTTGTAAGATCTCGGAGCCGTTCCTGCAGCTGTGAATGCAGGATTATGGCCTTGGTTCAAAGATATTGTCTCCGCCATTCTATGACCTTCAGTCACTGAGATTAAGGAACCATTTGCCCACCTCAAATCCTTTATCAATAGAATAGAGCACACATTTCTCAATGAGATGAACAAATACTGAATAGAAGCAATAGAAAATGCGTGAAGTTCAACGCTTTACCTCTACATCTTTATGCAAAAATGTTAATGTTGCTTTTTTTTTTTCTTACACTTTATAGGCAATCCTCATCATCATTGCGCAAAAAAGTGATAATGAGGCAATATTGAAAAGCTTTGGACGGTAGATAAAAGAATCAGCTTTATGTATAATACAATGCTAACAGAAATAACAATGGGTTAGATCTGGTTAGATGAGTGGACGGAGGTCAAATAGTTTTTTGTTAAGCAATGATGATCTGAATTCGATCCATCGAAGGGGAGTTGTTGCTATGGTGGATGTTGATGTTGATGTTATTAATACCGCTACTTTGAGTCATCAGGTCACTGTTCCTTCGGAAGCTGTTCAAAATGGGCTTGTCGATATCATGTTTGCAGAGTGGGCTATTTGATTCAAATATAAAACAATAACCGCTAAGTTAAGTAATACTAATAGAGGGGTTTCAAGTAAACATTGATCGTAAAAGAATCATTAAGGCACAGTATTGAGAGCGTATACTGCCGGCATATGCTTACCAACTCTTATCTGTAAATAGCCATTGATCTACGCATTCAAGATGGAAATGGTGCTGGCAAGGTAGAACACGGATGGTCTCATCTAGGACGTAATTGCCTAAACAAATGGCGCATGTCGCTTCCTCGGGGTCGCTACCAAACATGCCTTCTGTCATTGGAACAGCTCCTAGCTTTTCAATCATGGGTTTGGTAGCTGTCCTGGAAAGTCCTGATGCGAAGGAATCTGGGAGTATACGCGTCAACAAGTACGACGTACAGGGCTTATTTTTATCATGGCAAAGAAAGGCAATGCGATTAGGTTCTTTTTCATTAAAACTTACGTTTTTCTGAGTCCTCTGCTCCTTACCATGAAGCAAAGTACGAGCAAAGACAAATGGAATATGATAATCTTGAACGACAGGCTATATATTGGATCATTTGCGCGAGACTGATTTTCATGATTAAGTAAATGCTGCTAGCCCATGACTTTTTTTTTAAAAAAAAAAAAAAAAAAAAAAAAAAATCATCCATAAGATATTAACTCACGCATGAAGAGTCCCCGTTATTGTTATCCGCGCTCAAAAAGCCAACGCCGATAAAAGCCCAAATCATGCAGACGAGAAGAAGTATCCTAGAGCGCTGGTCCAGCATAGCCATTCGGCTAGATATGGTTTGCCGCTGCAGAGAATAGCATGCACACAGGATTTGAGACATGAAAAGGAACGACTGTACTGTCAGCCAGCTGAACAGCTGCTCATTACATATCATCCTGTAGAAATTGGTAACGGGTAGTGACAATGGTGACGGATGGTGATGATAATGATGAGTACATTGTCAATTTTTGGGTACGAGAGAGTGTGTAAGTGGAAGGACATCAAGAGGTCACATACAAGAAGGTCAAGATGCAGGGTCATAATACAAGAACAACTACAACAAATAGATACTTACTCTATGGTCACTAGACGGGCGATGCTGACACTGGTGACTGGGATAAGGTAAAGTAAATGACATGTATTCACGACTCTACAACAAATAAATAAATAAATAAGCAACATGATCAAATGATGATGCGCTCGAGCCCGGCATGCGCATGAAATATGGTGCACATAAAATAATCAATAAAGATCGTGTGAACAACCAAGCAATCGCCATAGAAGAGGGACAAAGAGAATGAGGCTCGAGAGAGCATGGAGCAAAGTGACAGGTATATTTTTCTGGCATGTTCTAACCTTCTTAAACCTTTTACCTCTAATCATTTTTTTTTTTTTTGTTTCATAAACTTTTTTTTTTTGTTTCATAGACTTTTTTTTTTTTACCTAATGATAGTCCAGGAATTGACAGAGGACAACAATGTCGATGATACTGGGGTGGATTGAGAGCCAACGCTAAAAAAGTGAGGCCGGCGCGCATAAAGACGAGAGACAAGGGACTGAGAAAACAGAGCCCTAACAAAATCACTAAGTCGATGGTGTCCAAAACTTGTTGCCATTGTTGATGTTGGTGTTGTTGTATTTGCAAGTGATGAACGTCTGACTTCAGAGAGCGAAGACGACGAAAGAGCCGGCCCGGGTGATGCCATGATGACTCCACTATGGATCTCAGAGAGAACAAACTGTTCTGAAGTACTAGGGAGAAGCGTATACTCGATCGTTGACCCTCCTGATGACGGCGAAGTGGCTGTTAGAGTTGTCTGGGGCCAATGCAGTTCAGAATAAGGAGGCTGTGGTGAAGCAGCAATGGCAGAAGCAATAGAGTCGGATCCCTGTGATGTTGTCAGTGCTGAAGAATGGAGCCACATTGGTGTAGAGGGCACTTGCACAAAAGACCCTCCTGTACCAACATATGGCACTGCTGCTGATAATGGCTGGTGGTGGAGACGAAACTGTTGCTGATCCATGGAGGTCGACGGTGCCATTAATCCTTTGCCATTGCTGATCTGGAAATGCGCCGAATCACACTTTGCAATAGATGATGTTGCCTTCCATGAATAAGCTGACGATGCAGATTTTTGCTGATGGTATTGGATCGTGTCAACTTCAGTAGCGGTACTTCCTGTAGTCATCATTGAAGATGCCGCTGATATTGATTGATGTGATTGTTGATGCGGCGTCGTTGCCCGTCTTCCTGATCCGTACACCGTGCCAGTGCTGTTGCCATCATTATCCGCTGAGCAATATGAACGTGGAGTTGACATCATGGCATTTACACTTGCACTAATAGACGACATAGATGGTGAGAGAAACTCAACTGAAGAGACTGAAGCTATGGCGAAGCTTTGGCTAGGTGAAGACAAGGTTAATGACGACGATGGACTTGATCCGACTAAAGGCACAGGTGCTCTCGAGGTTGCTAGAGGATGGTGGTCTGAGAGAATAGTGCTATTCTTATTATCGTTGCTGGTCAATTGGGTGTAAGTGTGAGTATGGGTGTGATAACGAGCATAGTGCTGAGGATTGTTATTGCGAGCTTGTGCAATTTGCTGCGACGTGAAAGGTTTGAGAGACATATCCAGTGAGAACTGTGTGCTATTATCAACCATAAAGCGTTTGCGCTTGAATGGCGACAATGCCAGCAAGGGCGAGGGCGAGGACGAGGACGTGGTCTGTGAAGACGAAGACGTGAGCAAAACCATGTTTCGGACAGGCGTTGCTGTTACCACTGCTGTCGTTGTGTGCTCACTCTTCTGTAAGGTTTCATTCTCATTCTCATTTGGAATCGAGTCGTGTTGTTCATGATCCTCATGATTCCCGTTGGTCCAATTC
The DNA here is from genome assembly GCF_002105155.1 of Lobosporangium transversale. NCBI lineage: Eukaryota > Fungi > Mortierellomycota > Mortierellomycetes > Mortierellales > Mortierellaceae > Lobosporangium > Lobosporangium transversale. The sequence continues at coordinate 246,611 of NW_019028986.1, read as the reverse complement.
CGATTAGTCTGCATGAGCATGATACCAGTTGCGCCACTGTTGCGATTAGGGCTATCACAGCGACCGCTATCACCGTTGCTGTTAGCGTTGACCGTTGTAAGCAACGTCTTGCTGTCACTATCCCATCGCTCGTTTGCCATTTATTATTGCCCTTTTTCCTTTCGTGTTGTCAGTCAGCTATCAGGTCAAATTGAAAACGGAGCAATAATCCTTCTAATTGCGTTCAGCGCAGAAAAAACTATAGTGGGCGAAGCAATAATAATCGAGAAAAAAAAATGTCGAAGGAAGAGTTAAATGAGTTGCGTGTGTACTTTCTATTTTTCGATGCATATAAGAAGACGCAAACGCCAATAAAGATTATAATGACGATGATGCTGTTAAAAAGGAAGGAGGAAACAGGGAGGTAAAGGGTGGAGACAAATGATAATTAGGAAGAGGTGATTGAATAAAGGAAGTTGAAAAAAGGACCATTTCTTTTGGAAAAAATAGAGTGCGTATGTAGAAGGGAGAGCTTGAATGAAATACGACAATATGACCCAACAGATGTTTGCCCTCCCTTTCTCTTTCGCTCAGTTACCATATTCACTTTGCTTTGTTTGGACAAAAAAGAGTGTAACCAGCTAGGGGGTCATGCTGCACCATGACCTGTTTTCCTTCGGTTGCTCTTCTCTCTCACTCTCTTATTCAATTGGAATGAGCTGGAACCTATGAATACTTACACACATTTACACCAAAGGGAAAGGAAGAAAACCTCCAATAACGGGCTGACGAGCGTAGCAAGGAACATGACAGAGCAGGATCTGGATCGCGGATGATTAGCTTGTCTCACACTTTCGGGAGGTAATGTCTTTTTTATAATTTGGAGAATCATATCGAATGCTCTTTTATTCATATTGATTGATGATGGCCTGGAAAGATGATAACAATGGTGATGAAAAAAGTGTTGGTTGCCCAAAACGGTAATGATAAATCACACCTGCAACTCCGGCACCTCTAAACTGGAGCAAACTCATTGTTGCCAGGTTCAAATGTACTGATTAGTGGACAGTCTCAGGAGAGGCAAAGAGCTCCTGCTCCATCCACTGTGTTTCATTGCGAATACAAATCATGTGGTCGTTTTGTCCCACCCGTACGCAAAAAAGGCAGGAGAGGACCCCTAGCAATGTCCCCATGTTATTCATCTGAGTCCAAGTAAATTCTTTCCAAGGAACACAAGAAATTAAGAAAATAGGAAATTCGATGTAAAACAACGTCAGATATCCGTGCGCAATGCCGTCATTTGTAATCTCCTCAAGATTCCGAAAAAACGCGTTAATGGCCTTGTGAAATCATACTGGTGCAAAAAGCTTCGTTCTCATTGAAGTTGAATAGAATGCTGTATTGCGTTCTGTGTTCTTTAAAATGAGGCAGTGAGCGATATTCAGGGACTCTGTGAGCTCCCTTACAAGTTGATTCGCATTCCTGGTCCAAATTGAGTCGTTTGCTGTGGACGACGTCTTGATTAGAAATTTTTCTTCTTTTTGACGTATTCGGTGTGGCAGCTTTTTTTTTTTTTTTTTTTTTTTTTTTTTTGTTGCAAATGGGCGTCCATGCAGTGAATAGGATTGTTTCACCCAAATAATTTTATGCAATATTTTCTACGGCGGTTCTACTATGTAAAGTACTCCTTGATTTTTTTTTTTTTTTTTTTTTTTTTTTTACTTCAGATGCAATCATGCCTATCTTCTGTAAGTTTATATCAATATCCAGGTGGCGTTTCTGCTTAGAATGTTTCGTCTGGGAGTCCGTCTTCTGGGTCGATATGTTCCCCCTCCACTGGGACTTCGAAGCCATCCTTTGTTTTTTTTTTTTTTTTTTTTTTAAAAAAAAAAATGGATAAAGGGAAATTGAATAAAATAATCAGTATACACGTTCCAATAAAATTCATAACCATCCCATCCAGTTTTTTTTTTTTTTTTTTTTTTAAGTAATTATAGCGGTTTTGTACCTCTGTGCTATAGAGAACCCCCTGGATTTCCTTAATAAGCTCATTTTCTCCAATCTCAGGTGATCTCTCCATCTCTTGCTGGACTAAGACTTCGATATCTCTAAGCTTGCCAAAGTAAAAATCTCGTTCCTTCTCCAATGCCGCCACCGTGTTGCGTTCTTCTTGAAGTTCCTTTTGCAAGTTCGCTATCATTGTTTGTAAGGCATGGTCAGAGCTAGATTTTTGCACCGATGTATTAGCTGCTGAACTACGTCCTGATACTGAACGGTTGGCTATTAGTCAAGGAAGTAAAATCATCCATTATTAAGAGCTGATCTAATAAAACACACTATTGCAATTGCTATGTGGAGGCTAAAAATGAACATAATTCCTCTTTTTTTTTTTTTTTTTTTTTTTTTTTTTACTTACCCACTCCATTGCTGACAGGTCTTCTGGCAGGAGCAGTTGTCGATCTATTGGCAGCCGCATGAGGTTCATTCGCGGCTCCACCACGACGACCAACAGCATCATATTGTCCACCTGGGTAATTACTATCCCAGAATCTTTTGAGCCACTGCAAAAACTCTAGATTGTCTTGCATCTTACACTTCATTAGACGCTCGATTGGGATTGCCTGAAGCAAACACATTTATATACGGGCGTACGCAGGAAAAAGAAAGTGAGCACGATGAAATATATGCATGAGTCAGAAGTAATAGTAATCCACAGATCCTTGGCCCTCTTCCTCTTTTTTTTTTGTACCTTGTCAATCTTATGTTGCTTGAAGCTATTCTGCAACACTTTGTAGTTGGCCAGATACTCGTATTCATGCTTGGTTGCAAACTTGAGGCGTGACATTGGGATGTCACCTAGAAAAAAATAAAAAAAATTACCCGCACACGTGCATGGTCTTAGAAGGCCTGCTTTTTCACTCAAAAACCAATAGCATTTGCCATACATGGATACGGTACCATAGATAGAGTCCATGAGCTGAGCATAGGCAGCGCCTACGTAGATACCAGCAAAAATGAGTTCTTGTGGTTAGTTATTTCAAGCAAGATCAAATCGCTCTTTTTAACAAACTTTATTAGTCGCACGCACTGTGTCATGGAAGACACAGTGGACAAAGGACTGGCTCTGCACTGGGCCTCATGCCGACACTAATAGTCGAGGATGAAAACTGTTTCTGATGGCGAATGAATGTCTCTCATGTGAATTCTGTCTGTACCTGAACCCATCTGCTCGACCTTGGTGTAGTTGAGACCCAATGTCTCATTGACCCAGGCAACAAGCTCCTGTCTGCTTTCTGACATTGTTCCAAATGATTGTATATATTATGACGATGAGCGATGATCGAATAAATGAGAAGGATGAAGTTAAGAAAAGAAATGGATGGTAGGAAGAAAAGGGAGGAAAAATAAATAAAATAAAAAGCGTCTGTTGTGTGTATTTTTAATATGCATGAATGTGGTTGGATATCAACAAAAGATGTCCTGATAGGACAGGTCCTGTCCCTATCCATCAGAGTGCTTTTTTTTTTTTTTTTTTTTTTTTTTTGGTTTCCATCCAGGAGCGTGTGGATACACAAAGGCAGATGCCAAAATCTTATTCTGAAATATTTATTAGATTCATATTGCTAAGTTTTTGGTATAATAGCGAGAAGCATTGATGACTTATTTCCTATACTTTACTCATCATCATCATCATCATCCTCCAATGGCTCATCGTCCTCAATATCGCGCCGGAGGAGAGATTGAATCAAAGGGAGATAAGGATGGGGCTGGCCAACAGGGTTCTGGCGCTTAACCTGGTCAAAATATTTCTCATAAACATTGCCATCATAGACTCCCAAAGGAGAGTTAATCATGTAATCAGAGTAATTGAATGCATCAATCAAAGGAATATATTCCTGCCGAACCGCTCGGCAAAAGGCGTTCACCTGAGCTCGAACATAGTCCATTTGCGAAGGAGTAAAGTAACGGTATTGCAAGAAAAATCCAGCGTTCTGCTCAATTGAGTACAGACCGTACAGCAGGCAAACCTTCGTGAGAATAGGGCGAAGACCTTCAGGCGCATTCCTGACAGCCTGTGTAAAGCGACGGAAGACATAGCCAAAAGAATGAATCTTGGCCGCTGCAAGACGTGCTTGAGAGCATTCTTCATAAGCAGCCTCGGGACTCAAACCTTGCTTCAAGCACGCATCAAAATCTTCTCCAGCCTTCTTGACCACATTGGCCGACACAACGCCCCAGGCCTGCTGGATAATGTCAAAGTCCAGAATCTCTTCGTTGGTCTTGACTGCGCATCCTTGGTTAAGGAGAGTGTCCAGATGGTTAAGATAACTGACTCCATCAGGTTGGGTCTTGCCTGTGATCACCTCGCGGTAGCAGTTGACTAGGTAACGACCCAATTGGAGAGTCAATATAGTGTTGTCTCCCTCCCATGTACAGTGCACAGCGAAATCATTGTATGTTGTCGCGAGCCCTGTGTAAGCAGAGTATCCGTGGCCACCAAGGGACTGGCGGCACGCCTCGATTGCGTTTAATGTGCCCCAGGTACAGAAGGCTTTTAAACCTGCTGAGGTAGCATGCGTCTCCTTGAGTGTGTCTAGGACTTGGTTCATGGTGGGATCGTCAGGTTGAGTCGATTCAAGCTGATCCATTAGGTCTTCATACAGCTTGTTGGTTTCAACACCTGTAAAGTGGAAAGCATAAGCTTGAGCCAAGAGAGGCATCAAACGGTACTGGTGGATAGCATAGTCAATCAGCTTTGTTTCCTGAACATCATGCGGATTAGAAGTGAACTGACGACGAACTGCAGCATAGCGGCCAGCAATAGTAATAGCCTTCTTGGCAATATTTCCAGAGTCTACCACCATAGCCACACGGCCTTGGATCAGGGCCCCGTATGTTAACTGAGCCATTGGAGGTTCCTTCACCTCGCCGGCACGGGAGACCTTAGTGTGCTTCATCAACATGTTTGTGCGAGGGATGCGAACATTTGTGAACTGAATCCAGCCATTGTCGATGCCATCGCGGCCCATCTTCTTCCCGATATCTCCAATATTGACTCCAGGCATGAGTCCGTAGGTGTGAGTGTCACGCAGCTGGACCACGAAGGACTTTGTACCATAACGTTTGCCACGCACAATGAGCTGAGCAAAAACTACGCAGTGTGTAGCCGTATGAGCTGCACCTCCGATCCACCACTTGGTTGCTGTGATAGTAGGAGTATGGATGATGAATTGATCCGAGGTTTCATCGAAGGTTGCTGTGGTTTCCAGTCCAGCCACATTGGAGCCATGACCTAGCTCAGTCATGGCAAAGCATCCAACCATTCCATTCAAGGCCAGGGCACCCTTGGAGACCCAGTGTGAAAACTGGGCCGAAGTAGCAGACCCGCGAAGAGCGCCAAAAAACAAGCCATAATGCACTCCAAAGCGGGTCCAAAATCCAGGGTCAATCAAAGAAATGGTTTGCATTCGCAATGTGAAGATGGGGACGGGCTCTGCCGAGACATAGTGCACAATCGTGCGAAACTACGAAGATAAAGTAAAATTGAGTTAGTTCCTCACCAAAAAAAGTTAAAATGGTAGTATGTTCATCCGCTCCACTCATCCCAACAACATACTTTTTCCATTGTGCGCTCTCTAATCTGATCCTTGGTAACGTCATACATGTCGTACATCCGGAATGTGGGGTCCCGCTCCAGTTCCATCATAAACTTTTCACGAACCTACATGTTTTCAAGCAAAAATCCAAATTAATAAGGACTGTTGCAAGACATCCTCATTTTGTACTTTTATACGAATATTACCTTGGTGAACTTTTCCCCGCCATCCAAGTAATAAGTCAATTCCCTCACATTGAAGGTTGCCTTTTCTCTCTCCTCTGCCATAGACTCGATCGGGCTAAACGTGAAAATGCCAGGTGTATTTCGCAATGCTAAATTGTTAATTCCTTTTTTTACTGTTCGTATATACAATAATTGTATTGAAAAAGCAAAATGAGACGTACGTCTTTATTCTCGACTCCTCCTGAGCAGCGCACGGAGCAACCTGAAGATGGCTCTGGATTTGGCTCATGTGTTGAGTAGCAGCGGATTTTGTCATGATTTTTTTTCTTTTCTTTTTTCTTTAATATTGCTCTCGTAAAAGGCTTATATAAATAAAAGGAATGAGAAGCAATGAATGTAAAATGTACTCTTGAATCAAAAGTGAAGGAAAGCTAATCTTCGAAGAAAAGGATGAGAAAGAGAGAATAGGCGTATTGAAGATAAGAAAAAGGAGAACAAAAGCTTTTTTTATGTGTGTCGGTACAGGATAGAACGAGTCGGCTGGTTATAAAGAAGAATTGATAAAGCGCGTGCGTGAAGAGATGGCGTGTGTTTGTATCGACGAGTGTAACATCTCCATGTTTACTTTAACGCGTGCCTTGGTGTTCAGTTCTAAATCGCTTGCTTGGCATTAAAAGTGAGGGGAACTTTTTGATATTTCATTTCGGCAAATGGATTCAAAGAAATCGTTGGGGAAGATATGGACACAGTCGAGCACAGGCGCCGATGTCAAGGAGCAAACAGCAAAGCTGGTTATTTGAGCCAATTTCTTTCCAAATTTGTATTTCTCGTGGCAACCGAGCGGGCATTTGCCACATGTGTTCGTGGTAATGTGTATTGTCCATCTGCAGTATGAAACGTGCATGGCTGGCCGCTTCCATAAAAATCAACGACTTTAACCATTTTATGCAAATTGGCTTGCAATATCTAAACAAATCATATTCACAGAGTAAAAAAGCTTGTTGAGAACGCCATTTGATGATGTGGACTGGCATCATGAAATTTAATATCCATAAAAGTATAGGTTTATATGCTTTATGTCTATGACACCATTGAGGTCTTTTCTAGGCAACTTATTTTTCTTTCTCCGTATGGTGTGCGTCTATAATGACGAACGAGAAAAATAAGCATGAATCTTGGCATTACATCGGCAACTTCCTATTTCAATATGAGTAAGAGTTCGGTAAGCTTACCTACACTAGTATTAGCATTAGTTTCTTTTTTCTGTCCTGTCGATCTACAGCCTACAGGTTACAACCTGCATAACCCACATTGTACGGAAATGAGATGATGTTACAAATCGCCAAAAAAGAGGAAAAAAAAGTATTGATGTTGAGGACAACTCAACTTTAAAAAACGGGAGCTTTGATTGTCTCTAATATTCCATTTGTTGTTATCGTCATCGAGAAAATTATATGATACCATTACAGCGATTACAACATTGTCCATGCAATAACTGTACACGATGTGCGCAAAGGCAAAATGTGGCGAGCTTCATTTAGTTGTGTAGGGGCAAAAGTGCATGATAAAAATTCTGAATAAGGAGTTTCTTTCCAGACTTCCACTCTCGGCATGTCGTCGTTTCATTCATTCCCAGCATGAAAGCTCGACATGACTCATGCGACTTGTCATTTCATGAATTGGAATGACCAACTGTATACGAAACCGAATAAGAGACTATTATTTGATCAAACTGTTATCCTTTTGAGTGAATGTGATAAAAAATCTTCTTCCTGGTTGGCTAGTTGTTGAGTGGTTAGTTGCAGTAACATGGTTTGGTATTCTGTCCCACTGAATGGTTGGTCAACTTTAAATTTATGATTTACTAATCTTCATGTCCCGAAGCATTATGACATGACATTGTATTTCTTATGATGAGCCTCCTATACCGTTGGTGCATTTTTCTGTCCTATAGGATAGCATAGCATAACATGGCGTTGTCTATCAAAGCTGTATTCTTATTTTTCTAGGAGCAAAGAAGAAAAAAAAGGTTGTCAGGAATCCGCAAGGCTCTTGTGCATGTGTGAACTTGTGCGTTTATGTGAGTTTGTACATTTTTGGCTGATATTATTTATTCAATGTGCAATCATCATCCACGGTTGCACATATAAACCTCATCTTGTCGTCAACTCTCCTCTTTTCCTCTTTTTCTTTACTCGTCCTCTCTTCCTCTTTTCTTCACCTTGCTTGGTAAGAAACAAGCACTCACCTATCCAGCTCAGCCATCATTAATTATATCTGGTACTGTAACTCATCCCTCCTATACATAGAGTGAAAAGGCTTTGTTTGATATGGCACCCATCATTGCATCCATCAAGAACTTTATCCGTCACGGCCATAAGAAGCACAAGAACAGTAATCTTACATCTTCTCCCACTACTTCCATCTCCACTGCCACTGCTACTGCTACTCCTATTGTTGCTTCTGCTACTCCTATTGCCACTACCGTTCCATCCAGTACTATGCAATCCCGCGATTCCGGTACTGCTCTCAACTCTGCATCCAACTCACCTCCGCCCTCACATCGTATCAAGGAAGACATGAACCACCGTCAACAACAACATCAACACCATCACTCTCCTGCACGCACTACCATTCGGTCTCACTCGGCTCCTAAAATGTCAACCACAGTCCGTTCCAGGAGCATATCTCCTAACCGTGCTGCTGCTGCGGGTGTCGATATCTACCCCTGCAGTAATGAGATCCATAATGGTCAGCGCGATAAAGATATGTCAGCTATGCGACACTTTAATGGCACACCTGCCAATCATACACAGAAGGTTCAACAACAGCATGTACAAAAGCATACACAACAACAGAAGCCTAGCAAAAATAACAAGCAGACTAATAACCATGGAGGTACTACCGCCTTCGGTGTTAATAGCAACACAGAGACAGCAACAAGGATGGTTGCCCAGGCGAATCAACAAAAGAATATGTTACCTGTGTATCCAGGCCTCGAACGATTCACTTTACTCGAGAAGATGGGAGAGTAAGTATCTTTATCATTTATTGTATGCTGTTGATTTCTTTCATTGTCTGCAGACTATTCTTAAAGAGAGAGGAGTGTATGTATACGTGACATTGTGTATGTGAATGTGTTTGCGTCGGATGGGATCCTAAATCCTGGTGCCAACTACATCGATAGGCATGAGATAAAAAAATCAACACCAAACTGCATATTTTCTTGAGACTCTTCCAACTTTATTGGAACGTTTCATATTTGTTTTCTTCATCATAATTTCACATCTTTTCTATTTTTAATGACGACACGATTTCATCATTCACATTGCCCTCTGCAACAAAAGTGATGCAAAAGGAAGGTGTGTGTCACTGTGTTACCAAAACATTCTTTGGGCTCAGATGCGCATCCAGACCGCGTCCCTCTCTTGGAAGAGAGTTTGTCACACAAAGCAACGTGTACAATGCTCTGGTACATGCATTCACTATACATGTTTCTCAAGAGCAGACATCATTGAACATGTATTCGTCATCGTCCGTCTTAATATTGCAATATGCGAAGAGTGATAAAATTTAGAGTCATTGCGCAACCACTTGGCTCTTGAAGCAAAAGAGGACCAGAGCGTGTTTGAACTTTGGTGCTTCAATCTCTTCCAAGAGGGATTATCTGTCTCGCAATCGACCGCATCTCACTTCGCCACGCGACTCCCACGTGTGACTATAAAGATGCAAGGCACCTCAGACATCACGTTATATTCCTCATTTCGATACATAAATGTATTTGATAACTTATATCCTTTCGTTTTTGTTTCATTAATAGTGGTGCTTTCAGTAATGTCTTCAAGGCCCATGATACAAAGACCGATCGTATTGTTGCTGTCAAGGTTGTTCGCAAGTTCGATATGAATGCCCAACAGGTATGTCTCATTTCTATTCAAATCCTTGGATCATTTATATTTGTTGATTGAACGTGTCATTAACACAGATCAACTCTTTTTTGATTCTTCCACACCAGAACAAGCATCTTCACCGTGATATGAAAAAGAAGCCGCGTGTTACTGAGGTAAGCCCCTCTTTTGATCATTAATAAAATTTTATGCCTTAATAAAATTCATCGAGTTAACCATCATTTTTGTTGATTTTAGCGAGCCAATATTCTTAAGGAAGTCCAGATTATGCGTCAGCTTCAACACCCTAATATTGTTCAGTTACACGAGTTCTTCGAATCAGACGAGTATTATTTCCTTGTTTTAGAACTTGCCACTGGTGGAGAGCTCTTCCATCGTATTGTCAAGTTGACCTACTTTTCTGAGGACTTGGCACGCCATGTAATCATTCAGGTAGCCCATGCGATCCGTTATCTCCATGAGGAAAAAGGTGTTGTCCATCGTGATATTAAACCTGAGAACATCCTATTCGAGCCTATCCCTATCATTCCATCGCCTCCAGGCTACAAACCTGATGAGGAGGACAAAGAGGATGAGGGCATCTTCCAACCCGGCATTGGAGGTGGCGGAATTGGTCGTGTCAAGATTGCAGACTTTGGCCTGTCAAAGATTGTCTGGAACGAGCAAACTATGACTCCTTGTGGAACCGTCGGATATACAGCTCCAGAGATTGTCAAGGATGAGCGATACTCCAAGTCTGTCGATATGTGGGCTCTTGGCTGCGTTCTTTATACCCTCCTTGTTGGTTTCCCACCCTTCTACGATGAGAGCATCCAAGCTCTGACTGAAAAGGTTGCTCGCGGACAGTTTACGTTCTTGAGCCCCTGGTGGGACGAAATATCTTCTGAAGGTAAATAAATGGCCGTAAAAGAAAAAGTATCAGAAGGCTAAGGTTAACTAGTGAATAACCAACATTTTTATCCTCTTTATCACGATTACAGTCAAGAATCTTATCTCTCATTTGCTCTGTGTAAACCCAAGCGAACGATATACGATCGACCAATTCTTGGCCCACCCATGGATCAAGGCTGGACAACCCGAGCTTCTAAAGGAAGCAACCAACCCTAATGTGCCACAAATCATGGTTGACTCACCAGCACCTGCCCTGGTTGAAAACAAGGTTTTGGCTAATGTGGCGGCAATGACTCCTGACTATAATGCCCCGAAAACACCAAAGACTCCATACAAGCGTAGGGCGGAGAACCCATTATCACCTGGCATTGGTCTTCGAGAAGTATTTGATGTCTCGAATGCTGTTCACCGAATGGGAGAAGAGTCGCGCCGTCGACATACTCCTCAGCCTTCGGGACTCCATCCTACGGATGCTCGTCAGCGCCAGGCATTTATGACGCGGCTGAATGAGGAAGAAGAGATCGGATCAGATGAGTCCGGATCTATTTCAGCCACGAGTGAGGATGAGGCTATTGCCGCGGGTATGGAGGATGTACGTATCACCGGACACAGACATTATAATCAAGACCCCAACACTTTACACAGACAACAGAAAGAGTACCAGCGCGCCCAAGAGCAAATTGCAGCTGAGAAGCACCACAAATACCTACGACAGCAGCAGCAAGCTGGTCAGGCAGTCCCTTCGCATCTTGTCCCATCGTCCATCACTTCAGGTGCTGCACGATATCATCCCACGTCAAATGTATATTCAAGTGGTCGGTCAAGTAATATGACTTCAGGAACCTCGAATAGTACTTCAACTTCCTCAGGGAGCCGTCGCCGTCGCGCCGGATTCGAGCTGAACATTGATCACGCTACATTACTAAAGCGTCGTGCTAAGCAGATGCAGCCTCATCATCTTACTCAGACTATTGAAAGTGGAGATCAGGTGATGAGGCAACAAGCACCCCCAGTGGCTGTATGAACTTAAACTATTTCAACTGCCTCTTGTTGTTTTTTGTTTTTCAAATTATGTATTCTAGTTGTCAATCTTTTTAGTTTTTTATCTTGTGCACACGTTTTGTGTCTGTATTATATATCATGGAGCTAATAAAAAAGCGAATTCATTCATTCTTTTGTTTGGTATGACATTGTGTTACATTGTGTTGTCGGAATTGCCAACATTAGGGACAAAGATGAGCTGGCTTAAATAGATAGAAATGCAAAAAGATGGACAAAAAAGGCGGTAGACCTCAGTGAAGGATCAGTACGCCTGTAACCCGCAATAAGGAGGTGGAAAGCAAAAAAAATAAAAAAAGAAATGAATATGTATTTACAATATACCGATCAGGGCCCTTCAAAATGCAGGAAGTTGAGCCTTTCCGTTGGAAAAAATAAAAAAAAAGACGCCAAAATTGAGGGAAAAGACCGAAAGCATGTAGTACGAAATGGATGCTTTAGTGCTCTTTAATTGTGGCATGCACCTGAGTAAGCATGAATGGTTAGTAGTAGTTGATGCATGCCATTCATTATGGGCAAGACAACTATCTCAGGGCCTTAAGAAGCGTTGTTGCTTAGCAACGACTCTTGAGGAAAGGATATCCAAGGGCCCTTTCTCCATTAACATTCAAATCTCAATTTCCTTTTCGAGGCAGTGTAATAATGGCTCTACGTTCAGTTATTAAGTATTCCCACTTTCGCATCCAACTTTCACATCTGTGGCTTGCGAATGCTTTTAAGGATTCCAGATGGCCAAAGCCAGAAATTGCTGTGCCTGAGAGAATGCGGGTTGGCAAAATGTTTGCAGCGTCGCTAAACCACGTGATATAAACCATCAGACATAAAGGCCAGCGAGCCTTTTAGATTGCATCGCTATACTCGCCATTGAACAAACGAAGCAGGAAAAAAAGTATCATGGAATTCAGTTTTACAGCAACGCCTTCGACCATACCCACTGTAGCACCCACAGGAGTTACATCGCCTGAGCAATTCGCTGGAATCTCTTCAGGGACACAGCAACCAAATTGTCTACCGAGCACTTTTACATTTACCACTAGCAACAGCAAAATGATAGCAACAGAGGCAGCAATAACAGGTCAGCAGACAAACCAGTTTCAATCTCTATTCCAACCTCAATCCCAAAATCAGTATGATCGTGTTTCAGTCAAAAAAGAGTATGGAATAGGTGATACTTCTCAGTGGCGGAAGCGACTCATTACTCAGATTGAAGACCGTATCAAGGATAAACGGATATCCATCCACAATGCTCGCCGGTCAGGTCTACAACAGCCTCAGAATCTAGGCGCAAATCAAAGTAGCCATGACAACAACCACTCATATAGTCCAGATATAGCTTTATCATCAGCATATTCAGCCAAAGCAGCTGGATCTGTACCAGCAACAACAGCAACAACAGTGGCACCAACAACTTTTGCGATAATCGGTGAATCTGGAGAAGACACGACTGCTTTTGACGTGGAGGAAGAAAGGGTAAGTTTTTGTTTTTATTTTTGATCTTTTTTATTTTTTTTTCTTTTACGAGTGTTGACTAATGATAGATCTTTTTGATTTAATTGAAGCAGAGGATTGTGGCTGAAGTATGGGAAACGTTCAAGAGTGAAAACTATGAGGAGCTATATGAAGCATTTCGGGGGATGACCGACGTAGAAATCGAGGAGATTGAGCAAGACATCCTCAAGTATCGATGTAAGCTTTACAATGCGATGTGATGTGCCGCCAGCTTTTTTTTTTTTTTTTTTTTTTTTTTTTTTTTTTTTTCATTCTTATCTTTATTTGTAATGTACATGTTGCATAGTACTAATGGATAGTAACGCAAATGCATTGTTTCATAATCATTAGATAGTACGGGTTACGACCCAACATATGACATGGTGACAGATATGGAGGACCAAGGCATGGATGAGACCATTGAGCATTACATGTGGCTAGAGTCATCTTTAAAAGCAGATCCTCAGGGTGACCCCGATGTGATGGCAGCATTGTCGCTCTCTGTAACGCTCCTTTCAGGAACAACATGTGTCCAATGTCATCATGGGTTGATTGTATTTGAACCAACTGTCAGTTCAGATCCAATTTCGAATCAATCCAAAGGTCTCAGGGCGAGTTGCGCGGCTGCATGTGGGTTCTATCTGGAGAAGGAAGCGTTATTATACTTTGCCAACGCAGCACGGAGCCACAGGTGAGTAAAATATTTTTGTTATTATGTTGTAGTAATAGGATATTAGTCGGTATGCTGACAATGACTTTTTTTTTTCTCTTTTTTTTTTTTTTTTTTTAAAGTGAGAGATGTCTCGGCCGAGTTCAACTTGCATTTGATGAGGATACAGGTCTGCTGTTACTGTGCCCACAGTGTGATTTACTCGCATGAAGCTACATACATTCACGATATCAGAGGGGCAAGCAATAAAATTTGTGGAAGTGTGGAATAGACATGTCTAAATATGACTACAAGTGCAGTGAGCCAGACAAGCTTTTTTTTTTTGAGTCTTGTCCATTTGCAAAGAGCAGACTAAGGAAAGAGGAGAAAGAGAGCAGAGTGCTATCGAGAAAATGCATTATTATTTTCTACCAGTAAGGTAAGCACCCTTGCAGCGTTCTGTGGGTTTTTCCTTCCCTTTCATCTTTTCCCTTCACGCCACACCCCACAACTTACGCTGAGTAATAATAATAAAAACTTTTTTTTTTTTTTCTCAGAATTTGGTTCCCATCCCGAATTTTTTTATTAAACGAATTTTCACATCAAGGTTGATGACCAGTGACCCCTGCTTAATCGGCTCCTCTCTTTCAGCATTCCTTCATCACCCTGAATTTGCCCATCTCTAATTCCCATTGTTCACAGATTAATATACATTCACACAATAATAATACATACACCTATCTGTTTGTGTCATCCTGTCTCATTACCAACCGTTCTCCATTCCAAACTTTTTTTTTTTTTTTTTTTTTTTTCATTCTCACTTTCGTTCATTGCATTACTACACTTACTATTCATCCATTCTCTATCATTGATCATCTCTTACCTCTCCTTCTCGGCATAGATTTCTTTCCTCTTCCCTAGCCTTCTCTCCTTCCTCCTCTCTTCTCCTCGCTTCTCTCCTCCTCCGTCTCCTGGCTATGCAACTTCAGGCTGAGCGGGACTACTTTGTTCACGGTGGCATTGGTGGAGGTTCGTCTTCTTCTTCGTCCTCTTCCTCCTCTCCATCATGCTCACCACCCAAAGAGTCTCCTCTCTCGCTCATCAAAGTTAATAATCTCAAGAAGCCCAGAACCAAGGCCAGAGAAGAAAAGGAAAAGAGAAAGGCTAGTGATGTCGATACGGCTTCTGCTGTTTCATCATCAGTCGCCTCTGCTATCCCATTGGGCCAGCCCTCACATAATCTGAATGGAGACATCAATGTCACAATCGACATTGATGTTAACGTGAACAGAGATATTAACCCGAGAAAAAACGCCACCGATATCTCGAAAACAGATACACTTTGCAACTGCCAGGAGACAGAGCAAAACAGCATCAAAGCTGAAGCTATGGTAGAGACCCAGTCTAATCATTTGCACACAGAACCGATGGATTCAGAGTCAACCTCGGCAGACTTGGCGCCCCAGTTACCATCATCCTTGCAACCTGCATCCTCTTTTTTATCGTTGTATCCATTGGCTATTCCTGCACCTCCACCTGCACCCACTGCTTCCTCTGCCATCTCAAAACATGTCCATGCTACCATAACTGGTCATACCAAGAGTGTCTCTAGGCACCAGGAACAAAACAGCGTGCGATCTCCGCAGAAGAATGTCCCTGCCATGGATACATCCATATCTTATTCTTCCTGCAAGACTATACCAGTATCCTCTTTGATACCCGTATCAGCAGGCGCTGCTGCTTCCACCATTCTGCTCTCCACGAGGGAGGACGTATCCTCGTCTATTCATGGATATGTACCAAGTGGCTCCTTGTCCATCCTTGCAACGGATCGTCTTTCGCAACTTCCTTGGGAACTTTTGTTCCATATATTTTGGTATGTGTGTATCCCTCATGTCGTTGTGCTACAGCTTGCTATTGGACCGTTTTTTCTTTTTTTGTGGGAAAAGGAGAGCAACATTCTTGATGTGCCTTTATTCATTCTTGTTGTTGGCATTACGATTGCCTCTCTATTCTACTTTTATTTTATTTTTATTTTTATTTTTTTATTTTATTTCTTTTTTAAAACCATGATTCTCTTGTAGCCTGCTTGATGCGTTTGATTTGTCCTGTGTAGCTCAGGTAATGCAAAGCAAGTAGTATATTTCCCCATCCTTTTCCTTGTGGCGAGAGCCGATACAAAATAGTGTGCACACACTTTGCATGTATTTATTCATTCATGTACATGCATTCTTCATAAATACATTGGTGTGCATCAGGTGGTTGCACCACAACAAACAGTAGGCAAATACATGTTCATGTACACAGGCATCCGTGCTCATTGTATTTATGCATCATTGTTGGCTCCAATCAAAGTCCAGGTCTCCCTCGACTTTAATTTCTGTATTCAAGGAGAATCTTGTGGCTTCGCCACAATTGACTTTCCTTTGATATCACTGAGTAATTCTTGCTACGCGTGCCTTCCTCACACCTTCTCGCTGTTTATGTTATTATGCTACTAGACAAGTAAACTGTGTGCTAGGATGGCAAATGACAATAGCTTATGGAGAATTAAGAGCATGCAGCACCCACTCTTCATGGAAAGGCATCTTCAGGGACATCGAGGACCAATTCCATGGCGAGAGTACTACAAACACCTACATTGTAGTAGTCTCAGGGTCAAACAAAATTGGACTGATGCACGACCTCAAGCTGTTCATGTGTTAGAAGGCCATACTGGTATGGTCTCTGCACTTGAAATGTCCATGTGGACTCTTATTACTGCCTCCATGGATTCGACACTTCGTATATGGGATCTTCGAACTTTACAGTGTCTTCGTGTGTTCCGTTCGAAGCACTCACTCACATGTGTCTCCCAATCTAACGCTGCAGGAGTAGTTTGTGCAAGAACATCCTTTGGGTAAGTTTTTTTTTTTTCACCTAATAATGGAAACTTTACCACCAATTTTTTTTTTTTTTTTTTTTTTTTTTTTTTTTTTTTGAAAAATGCAAAATTAAGCTTCCCTTTATCCTCTTAAATGAACATTAGTGGTCTCTACATCTGGGATGTGAAGACTGGAGAGCTTATTCTTCAGGATGACGCTGCTATGCCTCAGAATGCTAGTTTTATGTACATGGACGAGAAATATATCGGATATGGCCAGTGCGATGGAGGCGTCACTGTATTCGACTGGAGTTCGAGAACCTCTCTAGAGGTTGTGGGCAGTCATCATGTACATGAAGGCGATGTAAGTGGGACGTTTCGCTCTTGTCTTAAATTAATGATGGCCATAAAAGTCGAGTAATCTTACTAGCTACTTACCGCGCCAAGTTTGTCGTCGACTTTTTCTTTATTGTCTTAGGTTATTCACATCAGCATATTGGGTCAAGATCATGTCATTTCAGCGAGCACAAATGGCGAGACGCTGGTTTATTCTTTAAAACGATCTCGCATAGTAGAGCGGATTCTTTTGCCACATGCAACACAGGCTATTCAATTTACGCCAACGATTCATGAAGGCAAAGTTATGTTTTCTACCAGGGATGCAGTGTATGAGTACGAACTCATGCTGGACCATCTATCTTCGGATTCAGAAGAGCACGATACGCACGGACCAAGTGTGTCATCACATACATCCAGAATGGTATTTGCAGGAGCTCGACGGGGCAAAGAGAGTTTAGTTTCACTACGGTCGGATGACAGAACGCAGGAGACTTTGTCGTCGATGAACCTTCGTCAGTCATCGTTATCATCGCCATCAACAAGGCCATCATCATCTTCAGGACGGGTTTGGAAACCATCGAATAGTCTACTTTCTCAGATTCGGCAGCGTATCGGCGGTACGGGCAAAGCATTTGATCAGGAAAAGCAGAATATTCCTACACGCTTCCCTAAACCTACTAGTATTTATTGTTTGCCACGAACATACCGCCAATTGGAGCATGGCACGACCTCTGCACGCGACTCTTATGGCGTCTTTTTGCTTAACAACTGCACACATCTTCACGAGATTGCAGTTTATACCCGGGCGACCAAGCAAGTCAAGCAGATTAATGGACCAGCGGTTGATACGATCCTGACAAATGCTATGCGAGGGAGGTTTTACACAACCATGGAATGCAACATGCATTGTGCAGTGGTTAGTTCTGGCAACGTGGTTTATGTCATTTCTTTTTTACCTTCAGACCTATAGACAAAATACCATCATCTGCTATTACTTTTTACTATTGTTGTTATTATTTTTACAAAAATAAAGATAAAAACATGTTGGAATGAAGAACTTCTGTTGAACCTCTAGTTTAAAAACAAATAGATCAAAGATGATTTATTATTATTATTACTGTTATTATTTTTAATGTAAAATTGTATGGTTGCCAGGAAAAAAAAAAAAAAAAAAAAAAAAAAAAAAAGAATAAATAAGAAAAAAGAATGCATCTATAGAATGGTACATTTGGACTTGCGAGCCCTCCTAGGTTTGTAATCCATGATGAATTTGATCTGTTTGGTGTTGAGGGCGCCTCGTCTATGTTCGCGTATAAAGGCAATACTTTCCTCAGGCGTCATACCTGCCTCAATCAAGGCGATCGCCACAAGTAATGGTGCCCTACGTAAATAATATAAACAGCCATGCATGAGATAAATGTAATATACTTAATCTTATTTTGTAATGATGAATTGAGTTTTGCATTAATTTACAAATTCATGTATCAGCTCCATTACCTTCCGAGGCCAGCGACGCAATGGACGGCAATGGCACTTGAGGGTTCTTTTTCGGGATCCTTGCCAAACCGCTGCTCCACAAGCTCGATCCAATCGCGCACTATTGCAGGAGGTGGCCCCTCACCATCACCAAAAGGCCAATCCTTTTTAAAATAAAAATAAAAATTGTATATTTAAATATATTTATATATTTACTAAAGGGGGAAAAGGGAAGGGAGGGGGAAGGAGGAAAGCATGGCTTTTTTTGATTTGACGTCAAACTTACATGGACTTTGATACCCAAGTTGTTTAATGGAACAGTTGCATAGGTTGGATCGCATACGCGGACAATATCTGTAGTGTTATGTCTTTCAAATTCCTTTTTTTTTATATTTTTTTTATATTTTTTTTGGAATAGGAAAAAAAGAAAAGTGGTGTTGTGTGAGTGGAGAGTAATACAGAAATAAACGTCTTCAATAAAAAAAAAAGTCATTATTGTTGTTACTGTCACTGCAATGCTGTTAGCGTTTGTTTTGTAAGCTTACTGCGATGTACAAGGCCAAGTTGCTGTCGGAGGGTGCATCTGAGATCAAGAAACGCATGTTTTTATGGTTAATCAGCGTTGGTCTGTTTAACAGACGAGCAGGAATTGGAGAGATGGCCATTTCGGCACGTGAGCATGGAGTGGTGTGTTTGTTGTGTAAATGTAAATGTGTAAATGTGTTTGTGTGTTTGTGTGTCTTTGTGTGGTGTGTGCTGTGTGATTAGTCAACTGATTGTGAAATGGAAAATGGAAGATGAACAAAGATGAAAGATGGATGGACAGAAAGACAAAAACAATCGAGATCGTAAATGAACTTGAGAAAATAGAGAAAGGGTATATATACAAAAAAAAAAAAAAAAAAAAAAAAGATGGAGAGGAGAAGGAAAAGAGAGTGAGAGAGAAGAAGAAAGAAAACCAGGATTGGATGAAAGAGGATGGACGTATGGATGCAGAAAGTTTGGAAATGTTCATGCAGGATACCTCCTTCCTTTTTTTTCTTTCTTTTTCTTTGTTATGACCAATGACACATTCTCCATGAATTACTTTTAATTTCTCCACACGACTCACTCTTCACGCGACATGTTCTTCACATTTTTCTATGGATATGTAATATGGGGATGGAGCATGTCCGGACATCCAGCCTAGGAATCTCTTGTCTGTATCATGTATTCGCTTCAATTACTGATAGATCCTTATTACAACACTTGTCGTCCTCTATTCATAAAAAATGGCATCAAGATCCTCGAAGACGTCGCTATTCGGTCCTTTGACGTCAGCCTTGCGTTGAGGGATCTGCAAGTGATGACGAGGGATCTGCAAGAGGATCTAAATTAAGCTCTCCTCACCCCTTTTCTTTTTTAAAGTAATGACTATCAATTTGGGTTTCTTAATGTCCAGTCTATTGGTCCTCTGAGTTTCTCTCTAACTTGTCGACATCCAAAATCAAGCACCTTGATTCCTTGACTTTCATTCTTATCGTCGTGTTCAACCGAAACCAGCCCGAAACAGAGCCAAGGAGCTTCCTTCAAGCCGAGCAACAACGCCTGATGAGATCCTGATCACCACCGCCCTTGCTTTCATTGGCCACAAATACCTGATTAAAGGGAGCCATTTCGACCTGAGGCAGGATTGAGTTTATGACAACATCAAGACACACAAGTGAAATATATTTCTGTCATACATATTAGGGTATCACCTGTAACGATTGCTTAGTAGGCAGGGTAAAAGCCCTAAAGCTTCAAATGTCTGCTGTATTTCCCCTCACTGACGTTTATTAGGCCAGTAAGCGTGATCTGGTGGGCCTGGTCATAGTATTAAAAGGGGTCCGGATGAATGAAGATCTGCTTCCGTCACTATTAACAGACACGCAAAGCCTCAAGGCTCCATGTTGTATCCCCAATAACATAGGGCACCGGTGTAGACTTGAACACTCTTAACACCAACCATGAACTGCCAACTATCAACATTGGGAGTTTTTTTTTATTTAAAAAAAAAAAAAAAAAAAAAAAAAAAAAATAACTAACAAAGGATATCAATCAGAAAACAGATTCATGCCACAAATAAAAAAAGCACCAAAGCATAAATCTTTAATTTTGGCTTTTCTACAGCTTCATTCCTTGTCATTCCTTATCACTTCTTTTTTCTTTGCTTCGGTGACCCAAGCTTATTGATGTCTATTGGTCTCAGCCTTTGTTTTTTAACCCATCTTTTTGCTTTTCTTGATCATTTGAACCAGTTCATCTTTTGTCAAAACAACTTGATGATGATACTAATGAATTATTGTGGTGATGGTGATAATTTTAATGCAAGCAACAGTGAGGAGTTCTGAATGCACTGGATTTGGTGTTGAAAAGCAGGGCAAGTCCATTGATCCGTTTTTGCTTTGTTATAATTGCGCAGACAATTACTTTTGGCCAAGGAGGTGGCGACACAATGTGTTCAAAGACAGCCCCCTACTCCCTTTTTCCTACCACCCATGCCAACGCAATGCTAACAACGCAGTGCAATACAATGCCAAAGAATGAATGAAATCCCTCTTTATTTTGTTCTTTCTCCCGTTCATGTTCCTCTTCCTCTTTCTCCTTTCTTGACTCCTGTACTAAACCTAATTCTGTTCCTGCCCCTGTATTCATTTTGCATTTCCAAACTCTTCCTTTCCCTAACAAACAATATATTAATAATAATATAGCAGGCTTGATTATCCTTCTTTTCTCTTCAGCCTTACTTATTTCTCCACACCAACGTCTTTCTTCCGAGACAAAAAATAATAAGAAAAGCAAAGTTTCACTTGTTCCTTTTTTTACCATTTACATTCATTAGTGCAAGGTGCACCATGCTCTTTAAAAGGTAAATTCCTGTTATGCATGCACTTTACAGCTTACATGTGGATTTCAGTCTTGAAGAGAAGGAAAGAAAGAGGAAGAAATAAAAAAAAAAAAAAAAAAAAAAAAAAGTCATTCGACCATTTGGTAAGTATGCATTGAGCAAAGGATTGCGGGAGAATGAATGGACTACAAGGCATTCGAACAGAAGCCACAAAAAAGCACCTTAAAAGATCCTTTTGGACGCGTTCCTTATTTTGTGTCATATTAATGTTCCTTGAGAAAGTTTTAAAGTTGGTATTTGCTCTTTGTCATGACAATTCGGTCTAATGTGACAACAAAAGTGAGAGGGCGGAGTCAAAAAAAAAGAGGAATGGGCGTTTTGTGGAGAGGAGGTACAAGATGAAAGGATCACCAGTTGCTTGCTGTTGTTGTTATTGTTTGGTCTGGAATTTGTGGAAGAAAGATGGAGGAAAAGAGACAAACACAAGTGGTGATGGTTGCACAGAGAGAAAGACACGGCGCTAGACTTCATGCAAGGTTCTCTGTTGGCGCGTGCTTTATAAATATTTGCGATTGACGTCTGCTTTAAGAGATGGGTGACTAGAAAATGAGATGACAAGGTCATCGATGTTTTTTTTTTTTTTTTTTTTTGTGGATGAGAGGAACGGATACAAAAATATAGACAGGACAATTGAGATGCAACAGGAGAGCGCATTGAAATGAAAAAGGAGGTGAGTGAAGATGAAATGAGTGAGTGAGGGAGTGAATGAATGAAGAATGGAAGAGAACATTCAGAACCAAAAAGACGGGCTCAACTCTTTTTTTTTATTAATTGCTGTTCGCTTCGGCGAGTGCAAAAGCATCCAGCATGGCAACTGTTCTAAAGCAAATAAATGCATGCGAACTCGCACATGTGCCAATTGTTTATTTTGTTGTTGGAGATATCGTTTATGTCTTTTTTCTTTCTTACTTTCTTTCTTTCTTTCTCTCATCATCCCTTTCTCCCATTATTTCTTTCTCCTTTTATTCTTTCTTTCACTTTCCAGTCGACTTTTACGCCTGAAACTTCCATTCCTGTTCCTGAGCAAACGACTCGCGCTATAAAATTGTGCTGTCTATTTGCCCCTCTAGAACATAGTCGCTGATCCTCTTTTCTTCCATTCCCTCTCTTTCTCATTTCACTTTCTCATCTTAATTTCTTTCGTCATGTCCTCCTCGCCTGGGGCCACCTCGCCTTCACTCGCCTCTAACCGTACACGCTCTGGCTCCCGTACTGGCTCCGTTTCTGCTCCGGGTCCAAATGCACCTTCGTCTACCCCCTCTGCTCCCTCCCCAACCGCATCTCACTCCACTTTTATCCCATCCAGTTTCATCAAACACGCCACGCTCGTCAACAACTGTTACCCATCCCGTCCGGAGGAAAAAGGCCCAAAAGCCAGCGAACTTTCCTATCTTGTCTTTTATACGACTTCCAAGCCTGCCAAACTGACCAAGGTTGGCAACTTTATCGAGCGAAGAGTTGTTCGTGACTACCGCAAAAAGAAATTCTCGTATGTCTTTTTTTTTTTTTATGACATTTCCGTGCGCTCAGGCCCACATGGAAAAAAAGATGACAATGAAAAATGAAAAATGCAGAGTATTAAACAAATAACTCATTGCCTTTCTTGGACTGGCTTTACCTATACGCAGTGATGTCCATTGTTCGCTCGAGATCATCAAGGCTCTTCTTCTTGAGAGCAAGTCCCATTTGAATATCTTTTCCAAAAACATCGTCAGCATCCTCGATGCACTTTTGGTCGACACTTCAAACCTTGATATCGTGAGACATTGTCAAAATGTCTTTTCTTGCTTCTGCGGCGCTCATGACGGCTCCACATTGGGTGTTGATAGCGAGTTCAGAACTATCTATTACAGAGTCGTCGACCGTTTTGCAAAGCTCAGCGCACATAATGGCGAAAACAGTCACCGGTATGTTAGTCCTGTCTAATCTGAAATGTCTATAGGAAGAGTAGTCAGTCACCAATACATTAGCTCGCAGTGTGTTGGCCAAACAGAAAGCTGCAGGATACGTGTATTTTTACCCCTGTTCTTATTATTGAATATTGCAGCTAAAGCATTCTTGTCTTCTTCTTCCTCTCTGCTCTTTTCTACCTATTTTTCTCCATACCCTTCTCTTCCGCGTAGCTATCGGATGATCGGATTGAGAGCATTGGAAGCTGTCGTTTCATCCCGCGCACTTTATGCATCTGATTTCAAAGCCCAACTCAACTTGGTCCTGCCGGCAATACTCGACCGCCTCATTGACTCCAAAAATGGCGTCAACATTGCTCTGGACGACTCGCCTAATACGACATCGCTCCGTCGTTCAGTATCTATTCATATTGCAGTTCACCCCGACAACATAGTGACAGACGAGGATGTTACGGCAGAAGCTCTTAGATGTCTTCGTGCCCTCCTCAAGAATCCTAATGGCGGTGATGTAAAGCTCGCTCTAGGGCCCACATTTTCGTATTTAGATGGCCATAGTCGTTGGTGGCCATCCTCCTTTAACGTTGAAATTATCAAGGCCATCGTGAGATCCATTTTGCCACAGTACCGATACATGGCTGTGAATGAAATTATTTCCCGCATTGATGATGTGGATTCAACAACTACTGATGCCATCTTGCGCCTTCAGAAAAAGGCTACATTGATCTCTGCTTCGGAAGCTATTTTGGTATCCTCTGTTTCGCTCATTGGAATGCCAGTTCTGGAAGTTCTCCATTCGCTATTGGTATTCTTAATAAAGTCACTCTCAGCCAGTGCCTCAATGAATAAGAATAACCAGTCCAGCCAAATGCACTCTTTGGAAGTTGTGATTCAGGAAGGCCTTATAAAGAGCATTGGTAAGTTTTATAAGCAAGCAAATAATAAAGTTGTTTTTCATGTTGAATTGGTATTTGCTTTGAGTCTAATTTTTTGCTATTTTAATTATTCTAACTCTTTTTTTATCTCTCAGGCGGGCTTGCAACCCATATCTACTACTCAAACCAGGTGCCCCACATTATCTCTCACATTGCAAAAAAGCTTTCATTCAAGCTCGGCACCGCCCCTCAGCCCGAAACAATTGAGGGTGTACCCACTGTAGAATACCGTGCAGCCTTGCTCAAGAGCTTGCAGGCAGTGATTAGGACGAGCAAGGAAAGTGGTCGCCAAGGCGCCAATTTCCATGCTACAGAAATTTCGTCCGAGCTCTTGACACCATGCCTCGGTCTTTTATTGGATGGGCACGTTGAGATCCGAACAGCCTTTGCGCAGGTACTTGTCTCCTTTTTGGCCACAGAAGACGAAAACATAGCCGATGGTATGGGATTGTCTCCGATGATATCGATCCCATCTACCTCTGGAGACCTGTATTTCCGTGCAGCAGCACATCAGACCTTGTATGCCTACGCAAGCTCCTCGACCTTGACTCCCAAGGATTTAGTGGCCATCTATGGCATCTTGAAGGCTATGCTTAACCATTTCCAGGATGATGAATTTATTCGAGTTGTCCCCATGCTCTTTTCCTTGCAAGATTGGTGTTTAAACCAGCCTTTGGAAGAGCAGCAGGATGATGCCATTGAGGTGGCGCGCAAGCGCGCGGTGGCAGCGCTTATAGTCTCGTACTTTCAGATGGCTGTCTCGATCTATGATATGACTGAGCCTCAGGAGTACCTCCAAAATATCAAGAAATCCAGAGAGGATGAGTTGCAATGGGTTCCTATCAACTACGGGGCTATGGAAGAGTCATTGGCTCGCACCTCAGAGTTAACTTGGGATGAAGCTTCAGAGCCCCTGAGTCCTGTACTGAGTCATCCTCTTGCACGTGAGCACCTGGTCACTTTACTGACGACAGTCTCTGATCGATTTAGTGCTGGAGCAGATCGATTTAATCAAGTGTTTAATCCTGAAGCTCAGTCTGGACTGTTAGGTTCAGGTGATAGTCGAGAATTTGGTAGTGGTCTGTTCTTGTCCACAGGTACGATCAATGGGGTCTCTAGCATTCTTGGTCACAAGTTGGAGCGGAGTATGGACAGCCGCATTCGCGTCTCACGTCATTTGGAGGATTGGGCCTTACCCAAGCTTGCCCCACAGTCAATGAATTCTTCCATGGACTTGTCGACTACACACTCTGAAGATACATCCAGGTCAACAGTGAGTGGGGAGGGTGGAATGCTTTCGTTGGATGATCCATCAATGCCTAGCAAGAAGATTGGTGTTGATAATCTAAAGGCAGCTCTGGCGGCGGCACAAATGGCAGTGGATAGCTCGAGTGATACGGGCAGCTCCAGTCCTGGAAGTGTCACTCGTAGCCCATCATCCGCTACAACGACACTTCAACGATTTTATCCATTATCTATCCATTCGCAAACACTTCGTAAGCATGGTGCCTCACCTTCTAGTGGGTCCACAGCATCGACGCTTGCTTCACGACCTGACCTTGCAGATCTGTTGAATACTATCCAGGTGGAAGGTCCAAGAAAGAATAACACTCAGATGTCACTTGTGGTCCCACCGTATGTGTAATGAAATACGTTTTATTATGTTACTACTTTTTTTCTTTAATGTCCTCTTATTTTTATTTTTTTATAATGATTAAACAAAAAAAAAAAAAAAAAAGCCTATAATGCAATCTGTACTAAATAATAATAATAATAAAAATATATACGATTTTACCCCACATCCAACATCCGTGCGTGGAACTCAATCAACAAGTGCAAATAAAAACAAAATAAAAAATAAAAATAAAGAAAAAGTATATGTATAATACATTAATATACATGTACAGTAGCTTAGAAAGAATAAAATTGAATATTGGCACAATTGTTTTTAACAGAGCGGTTAAAATATATTTAATAATAAATGTTTATGATGTGTTTAAATGCGATTGAATATGAGATGTGAGATTGGAGCGATATCTCAACCGGCAAGCATGTGCCACATCAATGTGACAGAGTGACTCCAATTCAATAAATAATTTTTTTTTTTGTTTTACTCGGGGTCGATGAGGACGTACGATGATTGGCTAAAAATGAATTGGATTTAAAATTGAATATGAGGTATGAATTTGGTCTATATTATTAGTTCTTATTGATTTGATTTGATTTGCGCCAGTCAAAAAGGCGAGATTGAACAGGACTGACTAATAGAAAAGATTTTTTTTTACCTCCTTGTTTTTGTTTTTTTCTTTACTCTTGTTCTTTTTATTCTTGGCCCTTTTTTAATCCTTTGCTCATTCAACTCATTTCTACTCATTCTCAATTCTACTCAAATTCACTTCATTCCACTTTTTAAAAAAAAAAAACTATAAACAACAACACAGCAAAAAGAAAGTAAAAAAAAAAAATAAAAAGGGCTTCATTTTTACTTCTTACTCTTGGACAGAAAAGGTAAAGAGGACCCTTTTCAACATATTTACATATTACACACAGCACACATACACACGCATAACTACTACATACTCTAATACAATTCAGAAGCAAATACAATATACTTTCATCCCCCCATTGAACATATTCACACAATATCTTCATAACGTCCTTTCTATTCACATAATATACAATTTATTATACTTTTATACACATTATATATACATACATTCATACACATCAGCAATCAAATCACATTCAAATGCATGAGCTCCATCACTTTTTTCTACACATTTCCCAAACAATATTTATACACACATCAAATAGTCCCTGTACACCTCATTCAATGCTATTTAATTACATTAATATATTTATACTTTATTATATACTTTTGCATCAACAATACCAACTCCCGAA
This sequence comes from Lobosporangium transversale, assembly GCF_002105155.1. Lineage (NCBI taxonomy): Eukaryota > Fungi > Mortierellomycota > Mortierellomycetes > Mortierellales > Mortierellaceae > Lobosporangium > Lobosporangium transversale. The sequence continues at coordinate 219,502 of NW_019028986.1, read as the reverse complement.
TACAAATATATTCATCCCTCTTCATCTCTTCATGAACTCTGAAACATTCTATGACACAAAAATCTCGAGGGAATTGTAGTTTCCTGTGATATGAGTCGTTTACAGGGGAAAGGGGGGATGGGGGGGAGAGATGAGAGGAAAAGGAAAAAAAAAAAAAAAAAAAAAAAAAAGAGAGCCATCACACTCGTCATCATAGTAAAAAAAAAAAATTGGTCGACTCTTGTTCTTCTTTCATCTGGTTTTTTTTTTATGCTTGCTCTGTGTAGCAGCACATACATTCTGTATGATGGAGGTAGCTTGATGTGTCCTGATCAGATAACTGTCAGCGGATCAGCGGAAAGAGATCCACTAAGATCCCGTTCGTTTCTCTTGAGCAAATAGAAAATATGACAGATTACGTTTATGCTACTCCACCATTATGTTTCTATTATGTTTTTAATACATTGCTCCTATTATTAATTATTGCTATTAATGGATTATGGCGTATCTATCCCCATCACGAGTGCATCCCCATTGAGTCCAGCAGCCCTGCTATTGCTTTTTTTTTGTGAAGGTTGTACTACGCCTTGCAGGCCACACATTAACCTTTCATTTTATCAAGAGAACGTTCAACCTTTCTCTTCTATGATTCCTTCTACTTCCTACTTTCTTCCTTCGGAGCATCACTACCATTTAATCTTGTTTACCTTCGTTCTTTCCTTCTTTTGTTTGCATATACATGCCAACATCCCACACTGCCTCACCAAACACAGCTGGAGAAGAACGGAGAAGTTTCATTTGACGGTCACAGAGTTGGCTTTTTTTTTTTTTTTTTTCTTTAGTTTATTGACTGTGTGAATTGCGATTGTTTACTTGACACAGCAGGTCAGGCGTCTTATTGTGCTTGTTTGTGTCCGCTCAACTTTTTTTTTTTTTTATTTTTTTTTTATAATCTTTCTTTTACTCAGTTATTCTTATCCTCTCAACTGACTCTTAACGCCACTTCTTTCTCCATCGTCATTTGCATCCGCCTTGGGTCTCATTCGAGAGACTGACTGGCTGATCTCTCTATTTTATACTTTTTACATGCATACACACATACACACGTATACGCTTTCTAACACTCTATATCACTATCTTTATATCATTGCTTTCTGTGGGCCCTGATTCTCGAACAGCTAGACGAGGTGAGTTACTTCAGCTTCCAAAGGACATGTATTTCGGGTCTAACTTTTAATACGCCATCATAACAAAGAAAAAAAAAAAAAAAAAAAAAAAAAGACACGTCATTACCATTGCTATTATTGTTATTGTTATTGCTATTATTAATTTTTTAATTTTTATTGAGATGATTTCACTTCATTCCTTGAACATCATTGACTGACGCGTGGAATTAGCTCGTCATTATAATACGTATGAATATTTATCCATCCTTTCTTTTAAAGTTTTTATTTTATTTTATTTTTCTTCCTCGGTCTGATGAGAATTAAGCATCGAATTAGATTATTATTATTTTTTTATTTTTATTTTTTTCCTCGTGATTCAGTACGATCTCTTCCGATGCATGTTTAATGTTATTGTGAATAGGAAGAATATACTCAAATATGTTCTCTGGAATTGCAGTTTTTATTTATTGTTATTTTTTTCTATTCTTTTTTCCTCTCCTACAATCGGAACGTTGTTATAACACGTGTTTTATTATAAAAACAAAAAAAAAAAAAAAGCTCAAACGCATCGTACTGACAACGCGCGCTTTATTTTTTATATTTTTATTTATAGTATAGAGTCGAGGACATATCAGGACACGACTGTCAGGGAAAGTAAGGCAATAAATCAGCGACTTCATGTCTTACCACGGGCACAACCAGCATGGGCAGTTTACCGGATCTGCCACCACGCGACCCTTTGCGCAGCATCCGCAACAGGCCAGTAACAGCCAGATCCAAGGTTTAGCCCAACAACATACTCAGCAGCAACAACAACAGCAGCAGTATGCACATTTGCAACATCACAATGCCAACAACAATAGTTTCGGTCTCAGTTCCCTAACGTCCAATAGCTATAAATTGGACAACACTCGAGACTCACGGCCGAGCAATGGACTTCAAGGATATGGTAACTGGAACAGCCCTACAGATATGACCGGCTTTGGCCAGACACACTCGAGCGGACAGCTGTCGCACATGTTGACTCAACCACACCATTCAGCCTCGCAACCATCACTTTCCATCTCGCAATACTCGCAGCCACAGCAGCAGCAACAGCAACCCCAACAGCAACCCCAGCAACCACAGCAACAGCACCAGCAGCAGCAGGCATTTCTATTTTCAGCCCACAACCAATCTCCAACTCATCTTAGGGTAAATACTTTTTGTATCCAGAATCAACCAACAATTGTGCAAGAACCGTGGGTGGTCGTTGCTCTTGTCTTGATTTGACTTTATTATTAACTCTCACTCTTTATATTGCTTCCATGGATAGCAGGCCCAGCCACAGCAGACTCAACAAACGCAGCAACAGCAGCCTCAACAAGCTCAATCGCAACAACAGCAACCTTCCTATGGCTCTCATCATTCATCCAATCACCAAGGCTCTCAACATTTCTCAAGCACTGTTGTGTCGCCAGCATCTCAACTTTCTCGACAGCAACAGCCATCTGCACAGACCGGTATGGTTGGATCAGGTGGGCTAAAACCCTCAACCTCGCTCGGGAATGTTAGTTCTGTGAACCGCAATTACCTTGATTCTGCACTTTCTACTGGGCCCAGCGCGCCAAGCTTTGGATCTACTAACAATTTTGGTATGGCAGGCATGACCAATCTCCGTAATACATATGGCGCTGACGATGAGGTAAGAACATAAAAAATAAAAAAAAAACATCAGAATGAGCCAAAAGTGAGGAGAACAAGAGATCTGATTACTTCAGCAGTATGGTTGAATAACGTCTTGTTATCTATTCATTTGATTTCTGTAGGGTGGAAACTTGATCCCAAATGACGACAATTCACTTGATGGGGTTTACCAACCCTTAAACAGTAATCCTCATGGTAATCAAGTTCAATCGGCTGGTCGGTATCAGGCTCAGCGAACTGGTAGCAACCCTGTAACACCTAATCGACTAGCACATGATATACGGCCAGGACAAGGCAATCATATTCTCAATAATAACCCCACTACCATTTCTCAGAACCAGCCTCTATCCTCATATGACCAGCGCACAACCACGCCAGCCATGAACAGCATCAAGGGCGACGTCATGCTGAGTGGCGGTGGTGTAACTGGCAACAGTACTCAGCATCAGACATCGTCTCGTCATCTGAATCAGCCACTTCCACAATCGCCTTACTCATACCATTCAACCGCCCAGCAGTCACCTCAACAACCTTATCCATCTCCACATAATTCTATTCTGCCTCAGTCCCAGCACCAGCATGCGCACCAGCAATCAACGCCTCCTGGTCAGTCCGCACTCACCCCAAAAGAGTCGCCCCAGCTGTCGGCACCAAAAGCGGCGATTGTCGAACCAGAGCCCAAGAAGAAGCAGCAAAAAGCCCCAAAGGCTGCTGCAGGCGCGAAGAAGACTGCTCAAGGCAAGAAGAACCCAAAAATTCAGCCAGACAATGTGCCATCACCAGAACTTGGACGAACAGATACTGGTTCATCTCATGCCATGACCTCGCCGTATAGCAGTGTGGACTCGACTGTGCCAGGGCACAATCGTATGTACAGTAGTCCATTGACTCCAGCTGCTTTGGCCCAGCATCAGCAGCAGTACCCAAGCTTCCAGCAGCAACAACAACAGCACCAACCCTCGCCTCAAAACACGCTTCAGCAGCAGCAACAGCAACAACAACCGCAGCATCAAGCACAGGTTCAACATCAGCAACACCATCATCAACAACAACCACAGCAGCAGCAGCATCAGGCACATCAGACTCCTCAGCAGCAGCATCAACAACAACAAGCCTTACGGCAACATCAGCGAAATGAAAGTTTCGAAACTAATCCTCGTCCCCTTACTCAGCCTGTAGCGCCTCCTGTATCTGACTCAGCCACTGATAAACCTAAAGGCAAAGGACGTGGCAGAAAGAAAAAGGTTGTTGATAAGCCTGCAGACTCTGCTCCCGCCCCTGCTCCTGCCCCCGCTCCTACTCCTACCCCTGCTCTTGAACCCGTAGTCACCCCTGCGACACGACCTACAGCCGTCATGCCTGCTCTTCCACAGACGTCCTCAACACCCAAACTGAACAAGCAACAGCAACAGCAATTTCAGCAACTTCAACAACAGCAGCTTCAACAGCAACAGCTTCAACAACAGCTTCAACAACAGCAGCAGCAACAGCAACAGCAACAGCAACAACGACAACAGCAGTTACATCAACAACAACTTCAACAGCAGCAACAAATGCAGATACAACAACAACAACAACAGCAGCAGCAGCAACAGCAACAGCAACAGCTGCAGCGCCAACAAATGCAACAACAGCAGCAACAGCAGCAACAACAGCCTTATTACGATGCTTCTGCATTAGCGCTGACTTTGTCTCAACCTGCTCTTCATCCCTCCGGTCGTCCTAAACGACCTCCAAATGCATTTTTGGTATTCTCTAGTATCCGACGACCGGAACTGCAGAAACTTTACCCCTCGCACAAGACAGCCGCACTTAGTAAACGTCTTGGAGAAGAATGGCGCGACATGCCCCCTGTAAGTCATTGGCGTGCTATGATATCGTAGTATTGGGTTTTGCTTTTAACTCTTCAAACATTGACACTAATCTTTTTTTTTTTTTTTTTTTTTTTTTTTTTGCAATCGTTTCTTTTCAGGAGCGAAAATCACTTTATACCTCGCGTGCAAAGGATATCAAAGATACTTTCCAGACTAATCATCCGGACTACGTCTACACTCGTCGTTCCTCTAAAAAGCGTGCAATCGTCGACGTTGATGCAGGCTCCTCCAAGAGACTTAAGGGAACTGATGTATGTCTCATGTTTTTTTTTTTTTTTTTTTTTTTTTTTTTTTTTTTATTTAGCACAATGCAATTTACTAATATGATTGATCGCTAACTACTGCCTTTTTTTTTTTTTTTTTTTTTTTTTTTGACTTGATAATATAGTACGATGACAACGCCGGTTACCCAGCAAACGCAGGGTTGGATCCTAATAGACCAAGACGGCCTATGAATTCGTACTTGATCTTTAACCAGGAGATGCGGCATAAATTGCTGTTAGAGAATGCAAATCTGACTGTGAGCGAGATTTCACGTGCCATTGGCCAAAGATGGGCTAATATGACACCAGACATGAAACGCGAGTATAATGAAAAGGCAGCAAGCATCAAAGCAGAATTCCTGAAGCGGAATCCAGATTATGTCTATTCACGTAGGAGTAAGGCAGAGATTGCAGCATCCGGAGCAGCCCGTCGCCGTGGTGGTGCTGTACCACCATCGATCTCTTCAGGCTCCAACGTCCCTGGAAGCAAGGCGGGTCAAAGTGGAAGGAACGGAGCAGGACAGGCTGCAGCTACTAATTCTACGGGCAATAGCCGAGCTGGTGGAGGTAGTTCAGGGACTGCAGCCTCTGCAGGGGCTTCGAACACTGCCGTTAATGCATCTCATGATTTGGCAATTAATGGCAAAGATAGATCACGGGGCAAGAAGAGGACTAAGGATCCCGACGCACCTAAACATCCCATTCCTGGGTTCTTGTTCTTTAGGTCGGGTGAACGAGCTCGCATCCGAGCCATGAACCCTAACCAACCGATTCCTACTGTAGCAGCAAAGATGTGGAATGAAATGACTCCAGAGCAGCGTGCTCCATATCTTGAAAAGGCCGCTCAAGACAAGCTGCGGTACGCGGAAGAGATGCAGGCATACTCTGCTAGGAAAGGAAGGGCAGGCAAAGGGAGATCATAGAGTAGACGGAGGATGAAGGTCAGATTATGGAAGGAAACGAAGCAAAGTTGTTTCAGAAGAAGGATTGTAAAAGGTCATGTATGGGATGAGTTTTAGTAATAAATTATGTGCAACAAGTAAATAATGAAAACCATTCCCCTTATTTCCAAACAAACGTTGTTGGTTTATTCTCCTGTTTCAGCTCTGTTTTAACTCATGACATTCTGTCTTGGTCCTTTCTGTTGCATGAATCCATGGAATAGCATTAAAACCCTTGTACGGTTGGCTGAAGTGATAAAGGAAATTTTTTTAGATATCGTTTTCTTTATCTTTGCAAGTGTATTGCTCTACTCACTGCCTGAGAACAGATTTGACCATGCAAAAAAAAAAAAAAAAAAAAAAAAAAAAAAAAGACCTTTCTAATTTTGTACATTTATCAATGTCAGCAGCCTCTCGCAAGATGTTTATTTGCTTTCTAGTACATACAGCGCGACATTCATGTCATGTAATGTACGAACAGTGTAGGACGAAGTTACAAATTATGTTTACTAACCTTAAAAATTCATTGGTAATCCAAGTTGACAAATGCTTCTTTTTTTTTTTTAAAGCTACAAAAAGACGACATAAAAAACTCCGTTCCTCTTCTTTTAAATCTTTAAAAAACAAACAAAAAAAAAAAAAAAAAAAAACAGTCGATTCATAATGGCAACAACGGCTGTTCTACAGCAAGGACAAGAACAACAAAAACAGCACCAACATCATCAACAGCAGCATCAACATCACCAACAAAAAGAAAAAAGACGGTTTCGAACTATTGTCAAGTCTATACCTTCTCGTGAACAGACTGATGGAGTTGGGGCTCGGGTGCGGCGTTCCATTGGAGGGTATGAAGTTCGATACCACGATCCATTTCTTTTACTGGACGAGTTTATGGTGGATCGGAACGGGGGATTCTTGGACCATGCTCATCGAGGGTTCGAAACTGTGACCTACATGTTACGAGGACAGTTCCAACATGAGGATTTTGCAGATCGGAAAGGGGTGATCGGACCGGGTGACGTGCAATGGATGACAGCCGGGCGAGGCATCGTCCACTGTGAGATGCCAGTGAAATCACAGACACCTGCTCATGGATTACAGTTGTGGGTGAATCTGTCGAAGGAATACAAGATGTGTGAACCTCAATATCAAGAACTTAGAGATGAACAGATCCCTCGTGCCGTTCCTTTAAATGAGAAGGAGGATAAGGATAAAGGAAAGGGCACGGACGTGGACAAGGACAAGGACAAGGACAAGGACAAGGACAAGGACAAGGACAAGGACAAGGACAAGGACAAGGACAAGAATGAGGACAAGGACAGGGACAAGGATGAGAGACAGAGACAAAACAATGATGGTGTTGTCATCAAAGTGATTGCAGGCGAATCACATGGAGTGAAAAGCCCTGTGTACACTCGTACACCGATCATGTATTTAGACTTCAAGATGAAGAAAAACAGATCAGTCGAGCAGACGATCCCGGTTTCTTTTTCAGGATTCGTTTATGTGCTCAGGGGAACAGTTCATATTGTTGTAGAAAAAGGAGATGGAGGAGGAGGAGGAGACAAAAGTAAAAATGAAAGTGGGAGTGAAAGCAACGGTGACGTTGACGTTAACGTTGACGTTGACGGTAGGAAACAAGAGTTCAAAGGTGAGGCCCAACATACGTTGGTGCTGTCAGAAGGAGATGGAGCTGATCGGATCAAGTTTGTGACTAAAGATGAGGAGGGAGAGGAGGGAGAGGAGGTAAATGGGAATATGAATGAGGATGAAGAGAAAGGAGGCGCGCACTTTGTATTGATTGCAGGAGAACCATTGAAGGAACCAATGGTGCAGCAAGGTCCATTTGTGATGAACACAAAAGAAGAGATTGTGGAGACGTTCGCTGATTATCGAGATGGTAAGAATGGGTTCGAGCGGGCACCATTTTGGCGCTCGATTCATTCCTACAGGCGCAGGCGAGGATGAGAAGGAGGAAAAGAAATACAGCCATTCATCTTTTATTGCGGCTTGCGCATTTTGTCATACAATAGACCCTGACCTCCTTTACTGAAAGTTCCTATGTCCCTTAATCTTAAAATCTAAAAAAAAAAAAAAAAAAAAAAAAAAAAGTTGGCTGATCTGATATAAACTCCTGTACGACAAAGAATCTGGCTCCTTTCTCTCTCCTCTCTTGGCTATGACATTGAATAGCCAGAGCTCCGTTTTTTTTTTTTTTTTTTTTTTTTTTTTTGTTTTTAGAAACTTTGAACTCCTCCATTTAGATTAGAAGAATAATGAAGATCTTGGCAAAAAAAAAAAAAAAAAAAAAAAAAATACATAAATACATGACAAGACTTTTCTAATTTTCATCAACAAAATCAACAACACAAAAAGTATTTCAAAGCTTTCAAGATACTCGATTCCTTTTCACTCAGATCCACACTAGACACATTACTGTTTCTATCACAATCATCTTCATTATTATCATTATTACTATTACCATTTTATCATCACCATGAAGTTTTCTACCGCTTTTTCCTCCGCAGTGGTGCTCACTGTTGCTTTCGCGACAATGACTATTCAAGCCGCACCGATCACGAACGCAGCGGGATTGACAAAGCATGGTCACTCAGGAAGCTTGGATATCTTGGGCTTGGATAAATTGGGCTTGGATAAGTTTGGCCTGGATAAGTTTGGCCTGGATAAATTGGACCTGCATAGGTTGGGCCTAGCAAAGTTGTCCCAAATTCTGAGTTTGGAGAAGTTGAACCCGGCCAAGGCGATTGTGGATAAGATGATCGCAGATAATTTGAAATTGGACAAGTCAGAATTGGACAAGTTGAACCTGGATAAGTTGGGCTTGGAGAAGTTGGGCTTGGACAAGTTAGGGCTGGACAAGTTGGGATTGGACAAGTCCATCCTGGACAAGTCGGTCTTGGAGGAATTGGGTATGGACAGAACGGGAGCGGACAAGTTGCTCTTGAACTTGTTAGGATTGGGCAACTTGCTGGATATGTTGGGCCTGGATAGATTTGAGGACCTGGCGGATCATGTGAGAGGCTCGTCAGACCAGCAAGATATTGGAGACTTGGGAGGTTTGTCAGATCTGACGAAGATTGGAAACCTAGGAGGCTTGACAGATCTCTTGGGCTTGGGTGATCTGGGGGATATGGTATCGGTTGGAACGAAGAAACCTGTCCGAGAGGATCCAGAGAAGTGCAAGAAGATTTGCAATGAGGGTTTCAAGACTTCTGAGAAGGAATGTACCAAGACTTTGTCGTCTGCATGTTTCGCTCAAGCTTTGGCAAAGTTGGGTGAATGCAGCAAGAGGTGTGCTTAGGGGAGTGAGCGATTTTTTTCAAAATGATATGGGTACGGGAGAAAAACATATAGGATGAGGCAAATGATCTACATACTTTATTTTATCATTCAATTTATTAAAAAAAAAAAAAAAGGGAGCATAGACACCTTTTTGTTCACAAGCAACATTACGTATTTACAATTTTTGCCCTTGTTATTTTAACCCAAATTTACTTAAACACGCGTCTTATTATCCTTATTATTAATTTTTATCCTCCTCAGCACAAACATTCGACATTGTCCTACATTCGCCCTTCGTTGACACCATTAGACAGATTCCATTACTTTTTTTTTTTTTTTTTTTTTTTTTTCTTATTCAAAATACTTGAAAAGACTATTTGTAAGTAAGTAATCTAGGAAAAAAAAGGTTCATTTTCTTTCTACCTTTTCTTTTCCCATTCCTCAACTAGAAGAAGCTTTTATTTATTTATTTATTTATTTTTTGTTTAAGTAAAAAAAAAAAATGTTTAACGTAACTTCAAACCTCGCTGACTTTGCAGGAAGAGAGAGAAAGAGAGAGAGAGAGAGAGAGAGAGAGAGAGAGAGAGAGAGAGAGAGAGAGAGAGAGAGAGAGAGAGAGAGAGAGAGAGAGAGAGAGAGAAAGCCATACTTTCAATACGTTTGATCCTTCCATACTTACACACACCACACACTTCCAATCATATAAACATTATTTACCATTTATACATTATTACTGTTGTTATTATTATTATTATAATTACCATGCTCAAGTTAAATTAGGAAATCAGTAGGAATGTCATCATTAGATGATGACCGGAAACAGCGATTTCGTTTCCATAAACAGGACGAGATCTTGCTACTCCAAATTGTTCTTCGAGCTAAACCCTGCCCTTACAAGATCTCTTCTCGTGATGGAGCCATTTTAGTCGCCTGGAATCACATTGCAGAAGAGTTTGAACGAGAATCAGTCCCTCGACCTGATGGCAAACTACCCCATCCTCGGACATGTCGAACTCGTTGTGACAAGATGATTATGGATTTCATGGCCATGCGTGCCACTCCTCATTTAAGAGGCAAGAAACAGGAATCAGAAGAGGACCGGTTAAAAAATGAGCTATTAGAGAAGTTGGCGAGTATACAAGGAAAAGTCATGGACTCTGAAATAACTCCATCAGCTTCCTCCTCTACTACCGCTACCACTACTGCTATTACTGGTACCGTTGCTGGGGATGTTGATATCACATCTGGGCCATCCTCTACTGCGGCATCTGCTGGTGGATTGAATACTACTGGAGCTGGGGCTGGACCTGGGCCTGGGCCTGGAACCATTATACCTGGACATATACTTGGTTCGTCAGCACCAAGCACAGCAACCGCAACTCATCAACAACGTGCTTCAGTAGCGTCTACAACATCATTGATGCCTCAGTCCTTGAACAGCCTTGGAAATAACAGTCATCATCGTGTTGGACATGGTCAATCTACATCAGAACTTCTTGCCGCCTCAGGCCTCATGCTCTCGTCAGCAGTGCCTGGTAGCAGTAATAGCCTCAGTAATAACAACGATGGTAATAATAGCAATAATCCTAGCAACAATAACAACAACAGCAGCAGCAGTGGCAATAACAACAACAATACCTCAGATATACACTCACGAGTAGATCGATCTAACAATAATTTATCATTAATATCGTCGTCAGTCAACCCAGCCAATTCTTCGGCTCCTACTTCACGTAAACGAGCTGCAGGTAGTAATGCACCAGGCGTAGCTGCAGCATTGACAACAACAACATCAACAACAACAACAACAGCTCCCAATTCTTCTCTCGATTATCTACAAAGAATGGCGCCGCCAGCATCATCTTCGTCATCTTCAGCCACAGTGGGAGGTATAACTGCCCGAGGTAATCAACAATCTCATTCTGGTATATTACCCGCCGGTACTTCAAAACGCCTGCGCTCAACGCCCAATGAAAGACGTGTGGGAACAACAGCTGTCGCTACTGGGAATAATAGCCAGCATCGCACCACTAATAATTATACACGTTCGGCTTTGGGAACCATGAGTAATGGACTTGGATCTAGTTTGTTAGGGACAGCAGGGCAGAGTTTAGTAGACTTGACCGGGATCAGTAGTTCTACTGCTGCCGCTGCTGCTTTTGCACAAGAGCTTGAGGATGATAACAACGAATGGGATGACGATAGTGGGGCCGGTCAGCACAATGTGAGTGGGGAGGGTCTTGGAAATGAGTATGATAATAGTTTCGGGGACGGGCATGACTTGGGAGATGAAGTAGACGAAGAAGAAGATTCACTTGATCCGTCCAGCTTGATGTCTTCATCTTTATCTCACAATGTGGCTGTCCGTACTGGTAGAAGAGGTCCTGGAATTGGAGGCATGGGAGGCATAGGAGGAGTCGGAGGAGTCGGACCGTCTACATCATGGGCGGCGCGGTCTAAAGTACGGCCCTTTAGATTCAAGCGAACACCTTCAACCCAAAGTCTTCAGCGGCATCCAAGTGGCAGTCTTGGGAAATTTGAGCTGTCATTGGTAGGAGAGCATGGAGGGTATCTACTACCAAGTCAGATGACAGAAGAAGACCGTGAGTTTACAATGCGCATGATTGCATTAGAAGAATGTAAAGTCAAGATCCAACTTAGTAAGCTGGAGTTAACACGACGATGGTTGGAGCTTGAAAGCAAACAGCTAGAACATGATCTGGCCAATGCACAAGAGAAATGATCGTTCAATAAACAAGAACCTGTGTGATGCTCTGGTGACTGTTTGGACTCCATATGATACTGTATAAACACCTGAACACTGCTACATGTCATTGACTACTCCAACGTCCCTTAAACAATATTCTTAGTATACATCTGAGCTTTTGCGAGGGATGTGTCAATGCTTCGACAAAGATGTAACATTTAATGGCCACATCACAGTCCCTGGATCGTGGAAGCGCTGAAAATATGAGGAAAACGGGAACCATTTGTGTTTTTACTAGTAACAAGAGTGGAGTGGCTTCAAAAAGTTTGCCCCAAGGAACAAATCCTATATCCTTCATTGCTCAAAAGAGACAATGTTGTCTTTTCTGCACCCCCAAAAGCACGCCATAGTCCTATTGAAGCGTTCAGAGGTATTGTTTGCCTCATGGTTTGAGGATTAGTAGACTTTCAGTCAAGTTTTATTGTTTTGAACAACACAGTAAATTTTGTCCGTCCCAAGTAGTCCCTTTGGATGGCAGCTATTCAGAGGATGCTAATCAATTCCACTAAATACGGTTAAATCAGGGCAGATTTGGAAAACCAACAAGGCATCGAACAATCTCCTCTATTCAACATGTCCATTTATACTTTCAAATATACTTAATTTATTCATTTGAAAGCCATGAAAGTTTAAGAATGAATATTTATTTATTTTATTATGTTATTGAATTGTGAAAAGTATTTATTTTATTAATTTATGAATGCTTTTTTTTTTTTTTTTTTTTTTTCATTTCCTTTTCCTCTTCCTTTTTCTTTTCCTTTTTTTTTTTTCTTTTTTTTTTTTTTTTTTCCTTTTCCTTTTCCTTTTTCTTTTTCTTTTTCTTTTTAATATGATTTATTTGTTGTTACAGAATACTATCCATCTTTGTAAATACGTTCAATACTGCTGCAATGATTTCCATCTGTAGATCCTTGCCCTGTACTTCATTCTTGGAGGCAGAGGAACCAAAAGGGAAATTACTATAGTCATTCAAAAGTTCGTCGACCTTGGTATAGGCACGTTCACGCATCTCATGATTCAGATACATGAGTGCGTTCTCCAGTACATTGGCTGCATAGGCAGCACAGACCATGGCGATCGTCCGGAGTTGTTGGAATGCGATAGGCGTTTCCCGATCTGAGAGAAGTGTCGGCGTGCCTGAACCTGTGTTTCTAGAAATCAATGTCGTGCAGACTCTTTTGACGATCTCCTCTTTCACAGCTGAATCTGTCACGGGGTGTGTTGCCATGTCAAAGATCAAAAAATTGCGTTTCTCTGTTCTCAACACGCCCTTGTCCACTAATCCTTTTGCTAAACGTTCTCGAACTTGCTTTAATTGGTATCCAATCTTCATTACATTCCATGTCTCACCTATTTACAGGCCGAAAAAGAACAAAAGAAAAAAAAAAAAAAAAAAGGAAGAGAAGGGGGGAGATTGAGTTAATTAAAATAGTATAAAGGATTTAACACAAGTAACTGTTTTCAAAAAAAAAAAAAAAAAAAAAAAAAAAAAAAAATTAAGCTTACCACTCATAAGATCGATCCACTGACCAACACTCATTCTCTCTTCTGTGGAATGGATCATCTTGAGTGCCTCGTCCAGCAAGACCTCACCGGTCAGTTTCTCACTAATGACTTCGATATATCGATCAGCGAGTGGGTATTTGCGTCGGTTAGGATCCTTGACCATGGCAATGCGATTGCGGAAAGCTAGTTCCATCAGAATACAGCCCCGAAGAGTATAAGAGATATTGTCGTTCCAGAACGAAAGATAACCCTAAAAAGTTGTTTGAAAAAATGAAACATTTCAACATCATTAAGCTCTATTCTAGATTAAGCTTTTTTTTTTTTTTTTATTTTTTTTTTGACAAGTGAGTGGCACATGTGTGAGCAATTATTATCCATTAAAAAAAAAAATGACTAGGACTACAGCCCAAGTCTCCAAAAAAAAAAAAAAAAAAAAAAAAAAAAAAGTGTGGTCGATCTTCTTCTTCTTTCGTCCCTTTTGAAAGCCCATATTACGCCATATCACGTTGGCGGACACTGCATACCAAGCCCTGAGTAAGAAGCATTCATATATTCATACTCTGATCTTGTTGAATTGAAGCAAAGATAGATTTATATCCACAAATAAATCCAAAAATAAATAAGAAAAAGAGAAAAGAAAAGGAAAAAGTCTTTTCATATACAAATATATACCTGCTTATCCTTGAGTCCTAAAAGAAGTATCTCTTCCATCAAAGTAAACTTGGGCTGAGTTCTGTTCTCATCTTCCATTTGTAAATCTCTTGGGTCTGCATATACTTTAGCATCTGTACTGGAACGACGATGAAGACCAGAGTTGTGATTGAATCCAGAATTTCCTGATGATGAGTTTGCATTTGATGAATATGAATCTTCTCCGCCTCCTCCTCCACCTCCACCACCACCACGGCGTCTTGAAAGTCCACCAGCTGATGACATTGTATTAATGAAAGTCGAAAAATACAAAAATACAAAAATACAAAAAAGTCGCTTCTCTTTTGGTCGGATAGCCGAGGGTTCTGTTTTGTTTTTTGTTGCTGTTGTTGTTGTTGTTGTTGTCGTTTTTTTTTTCCCCTCTCTTGACAAAGTCTTGTTGTAGATTCGTAGCTACTTATAATATGTATTTCTTTTTTTTTTTTTTAATATGCTTGAAGACTAATTCTGGTGAGATGGCGATGAGACAGAATGGATGAAGAGAATGTTAAAAAAAAAAATTGTCTACTCTACGTGTCAGGAGTGAGCGTGCAAATATACATAAGGATGATACATAAAAATGATTTGTCCAAAATGGGGATGGACTGTCGTTTTCTGTTATGCAATTGGAGAAAGAGGTTCTATTTGTGCACGCGCCATTTTGTATGTGTGTGTTGTGAACAACAAATCAAAATGTCATAGGTTAATTGCATTTGTAGAACGACATTACACAAGTCGTCCACTCTATTTTAAATGTAGTACCTTTTATAATATTATTTGTATATGTTATACATGTACAGAGCATCGCTTTTTATCAATTGCCGTCGAGTAGGACACTTTAGTTCACAGCTTTTACACATCTTTTAAATGTCAATTGTATAGTGTCGTTCTCCTGGGAGAAAGGGGAAACACATTTTATATAAGAGGACTATTACCACGTGACTAATTAGCAATTAGGAAACCACATGTATGTATATAATTGACTGTTAGACTATTCAAATACACATAGATGTATCTGTTCTTGACGGGTTAACTGAATAGATTTTGTTCCATTTCCTCCTGTATGTCCTGTTTAACCAGATTCCTGTTCTAGACAAAAACTAGATTGAAAACTAAACCGGTTTTTTTTTTTTTTTTTTTTACTACTTTATAGATATAAATATACAATATAATATATATAAAGCTAGTCGATTATAGAATACATTTCGTATATACTGTGTGGCAAATCCTTCTGAATGAATCTTGTTGATCTTTGGTTTTTTTTTTTTTTTTTTTTTTGCGTTACTCAACCAATTCTAAAGTCGAATAAACTATTTTTCCTATGCGCTTTTTTTTTTTTTTTTTTTTTTTTTTTTAGGTCCATTCAATTCATTGGTATGCTTGGATAGTCCAAAATATTTACATGTACAGTACATATTTTAAATTTATACATGTTATAATTTATTTACACATGTATAATCTAATAACAACACGAAAAAAGTATGCTAATGAACCGATTTTTATATATTTTATTTTATTCTTTTGGTGTGTTTGAGCTGTTTTTTTTTTTACTTATCCTTGCGCAATTATTTAAACCAAAAAAAAGCTTTCGATTGTCTGACGCGTCCCTTCTTTTTCTTTCTTTCTTTCTCTTTTTGTATTTCTAATCCATGTTCTCTTCTAACAAGGAAAAAAAAAAAAAAAAAAATACACCTTCATGCAGTAAGAAATGCGGAGAGAGACAAAGAGATCGGGGTGTCAATGGAGAAGGATTCTTTTTTTTTTTTTTTTTTTTTTACTGCGCAGAAGTATCAGACCATATATAACTTGTTTCATTTTTTTAAAATAAAATAAGGTTACCATATAGATGTTTGCTCCAGACAACAGCAACATTGTCTTCCTCCCTTCAAACTCGTCATCGACCCTTTCTTGTCAGCAACCGAAGAAGAGATTAGAGAAATGGTGGGGGATCATGAAGAAAGATTTGTTGATGAATACTAGTAGTCATCACATCCTATTTAGAGCGGCGGGCTTCAAGAGTTTTTGGAGTAACATCTAGCTTGTGATGATGAGCCAATTTCCTTTGACTGTTAAAGACGCCGAACGAGAGGGGGGGGGGGGGTTTAAAAAAAAAGTGTAGGCGAAGCAGTGCGAAGCAATGCAAATAAGTATTGCGGAATGAAAAAAAAAAACAAAAAAAAAAAAAAAAGAGGGGAATTGGATGGTATTTCGTAAAATTTTTAACCTTCAATTGCGCCCAGCTCACACTTCATTGTTGTTGTCGATGATGTTGCTTTTGTTTAGGCTGGAACATTTTTCAAAAAGACCTCCATCTCTTAATGCGTATCTTTCTTCCTTTGCTTGTCTCTTTCAGGGACCAGTCTGCCAACATCTCTGGAAAAAAGTTTTCTTTCTTTTTTTTATATTTTATATAATATATATATTATACTATACATACAAGTATTGTTTGCCTTGTCATGGATAGCTCTTTCATTTTGCATCCACACAAATACATAAACAACTTTATTTATGAACATTCTTCGGCGTCAATGACCTCTTTGCTTAAAATGGTAATAAACGTTCCACTTTTTTGTTTTTTACATTGCCTATTATTTCTGCGCAAATTACTACGGACAAGAAGCGGTTGCAAAGTCATTAGAATACTATAGCTTTTTTTATTTTTTATTTTTTACCTATTATTATTGCCGATAAGGTCTTTATTTACTTATTTATTTATTATTGTTCATGATCCTTGGAGGCTTTCTAATGAAAAAAAAAAAATGGTATGAACTATTACTATAATCAAAGCATAGATGGTGAAAGAACTGAGGAAGGAGAGCGCGTGTTT